>NC_045640.1:63654935-63961562 GCF_009829145.1 Chiroxiphia lanceolata
CTCTCCCTTACTTTAGAAATCTGCCTTTGCATTTCAAGCAAAGATCTCAAAAATTAAAAGCTAACTAGGAAGAATAGAGCCAAACAACTTTCCATCTTAATTGCTGCACAAACATTCCTTCAAAACTGTTGGAGCTACATGAAAGGAAAATAAGCACAAAAAGAATTTGAATAATGCCTGTGTCTAAGGGTTACTATCTAAATACCACATACTCCAGCACTTATGAATCACAAGGCTCATTCAGGTATAAATCTCTCCAGAATACTGTCTGTTAACACCTCATGATACCTCCATTTGTTTTTGATCCTCCACACCCACTTAAGGTCACTTAATGTCAAAGCACTAACACCACAATGCAAAATCAGTAGAGGGGTTCCCTGACTTACAGAAATTTCAAGGTGTTCTGAATTGTGCTTTTACCAAAACACCCAAAACCCAACCCCAAAACCATTTAATTGCTTAACAAAGTCTCAGCTAGCACTGGCTAGACATAATCTTACAAAGGTCTTTTGTCTCTGCCCGAAATCTTCGGGTATAGAGCACTCTTTGCTGTGATAATTGGTTTGGCTGTCCATTCCACCCATCAGGTGATGGAAAATATCCATCAGACTAAATGCAATGTGAGAGAATTCTCTTTAGCCAATTAGTTGGTAATGAGAACATTAGCCACAGTATCTTCTGCAGAGGGCACCTTAGCAATTCCAGCGAAGCCCACAAAGATGACAGTTCTATCTGTGTGATTAATAGCAAGCCTGTGACACTATAGGAATTCTACACAGTTGTGTAAAATCAGGGAGGAATGATCCACTTTACGCTGTTAAATATTTTAAGAGCCACAGATGATTTTATATTACATTCTAATACATACACTTATTTTGTGTCTTGCAATTAACTCTCCTGCACCAAGAATAGTTTTTAAAGCATTTGGAGTTCTCCAGCCAAGAGAGATTGTACAAATTCAAGCAGCAGTTACAAAATGGTAAGATTCTTCCTTGTACAGTGTGGGTTTGAACATCAGGAGGGCAAAATTAAGTCAGCTTGTTTCTCCACTTTCACCTTAAGTATATTCTTCTGACTCTAGAAAGTGGCTTAACTTCCAACCTGGCAGGTCAGAAACAGCACCTGTGTAACGTGCAAGGCAAGGGGAAGTCAATATTTGTTCTTCACAAAGGGACTTTTGGGACAGAGAGTACTTTCCTTGTGAACTCACACGTACACATGCAAAGGCACACTCAGATGTTCTCTGATCTCAATGGGATCACACCCCAAAGTCTTTCATACCAGCATAAAGCAAAGGGGGAACCGTGTACCTTCAGCTGCATTGTGGCACCGGCAAGGAGGGGATTCAAGCACCACTGCACTCAGAACTGTACCTGTGAGTTGTCCCTAAAACACCCTGAGGGCACTGCCACATGCCAGCACCCTGGGCTGACCCACTAAACGATCCTATGGGGAGTTTTAGACCCACATCTCAACTACTGAATTGGGCAACACAGAAAGAAAAAACTATACTGACACATGAATTGATTCAGCTACACCAGACAAAAATCTTTAAATAGGCACACTGCAAGGCTACAGTCCAGATTAGCCTAATTGGAGTTAATTGCCAAACGAAATAAACAATTTGAGTTTCCTCTTGTGCCAGAAGGGTGCTTGTAAGAGAAGTCTACAATGGGGCAACTATTGATACATCAATTCATTTACACTGCAGGCTTGCCTAACACAGTCTGAATTAGCTGTGTTGGGGCAGAAAAGGAGGGGAAAGGCAAAGTGGATTAGCGAATGGTGCAGTTATGGGAAGTGGCAGAGCAATCAATAAACTCCAGGTTCAGAGGATAAATTGAACTGACAAAAGTCAGCCTTAGTTTGCATACCAAAATTTCACTTGTATAAATCCTCTGTGGAGAAGGACGGAGTAACGTAACAAGTAGGATAATCTGAACCTATTTTTCTTCTCTAACTACTCTTTCAAAGTGTCATTTCTTCATCAGTCCAGTCTTTCCTCTAACTGGAGCTTTGTTAAGCTAAGAACACACGGCAAATTTCAGATGGAATGTATTAAAAAGTGCTTAGATACCATGGCAATAGGCACATTGGGAACACCACACAACACAACAGCTGAGACAGACAAATGGATTTGTACACAGTGAATTGTGTACAAGAGAATTAAAATAAATCTGCAAAAGTGTGTGTGTGGGGGGGGGGGAACACAACAGCCTTCAAGGGAATTTTACAAATGCAGTAGACTATATAATGCAAACTCACACCTTTGTTGAGTGAAGAAGCCAAAGCAGTATGGAACATTCTCAAAGTAGTATGGAACACTCTCACACAGCATTGTACAGAGATCTCAACAACCTAAAGCAGGCAGAAACAGCCTTTCAGAAGCACATGGACTTTGCTGTGTGAGCCCTACACAGACAGTAGGGCTCTGGGGCAGGGGAATAAGGAAGATGCCCAGGGCAGGACAGGGACTGAATTTCACCCAGAAGGGCAGTAGGTACCAGGTGCCCACTCTGCATCAGCTCACCCAGCACCATCCTGGCAGGGGCAGCAAGGAACAGGCAGGAGCAGCAAGAGGAGGGACACAGCTACACGAAGTCCAGGCAAGCTGAGTTGTTTTGTTTTCTTGAAGTCTATGGATCAGAACAGTTTTTTAATCGAGCACACTTCGGTGCTTTTATGTAAATTATTTTTTTTTATGTAAGGACAGTTAATCTGGTAATATTGCAAAGGGAGTTGTTCAAAACTGGAAATTAAATTCGATTGATTGCAGATTGACAATGTGTCATCTGTTAATTAAAGGTGACAGCTGTAACATTATATTTCATTGTACAACGCAAAATTATTGACTGTGGCAAGCTCTTAGGAGTTTTATCACTTTTTTACAGTCATCACTGGGGCTAAAGAGGCAAGCACAGTATTAGCTCCACAAAGCACTAAACGAGTTTGCCAGATACTCACAAACAGATGGGTTCTGTTGGCTCGAAAGGACGAGTATCATGTCCGTGCTTGGTGGGACAGTGGGAGCTGTGACATGAGTGATTCACATGGTACCTGATTGCAAGCAGAGCAACCTTTGGTTTCAAGGAACGCCCATTGAAGCACTGCTGACCCTAATCACACAGATTCGTTCAAATTTCTGGTTTCTCTTCCCTAGCAGACATAAGAACAATCTTTATGCTCAAATCCTTGCCTGGACATCGGCATCCTCACTGAACACCCACTCTGCCTTCAGTTCCCCACTGCAGGCAGAGGTGCTGAAGGCAGAGCCACTCCAGCACCACAGGGAAAGCTCAGTTCTCCTTTGGCTGAACCTACATGTTTTATTACGCTACCTGCAACCTGTGGGTTACATCAAGCACTGTGATACACTGTGGACTTCACCATTTGATCACTGTCTTCTGGTGATATCTGGAGAAGACAGAGGTCTCTGCTGATGCCTTTAGATTATCACAGGAAACCCTTCACTGGTACTGCTCAGAGCCATCAATAAACTGTCTGTTAACAATCATGATGTGCCTTAAGTGGATCAATTGTCCTTTATGAGTACAATCTTTGTAAAAATCTCATTTCTGCAATGGCATATCTGAGTTTCACAAGCTTACTCTGCTCATCATGTCCAACCACGAGTTCTGAGGATCATTTCACCCCACCCAACCACTGTCTCTCTGAAGATACCCACCATTTGTCTTGAGATTTGCAGCTAGGAAAACTTGGTGGCCGTGACACACAAATAATCACTGAACATCCTCCTCTCACTTACAGGCAGCAAGAAGATTATGTCTTTTCCTTCCAGATCCAGTTCTAACTACAATCATCCACACTGTTACTTAGAGGCAAGGTGAGTACTGTATTCCCCACATACACAAGCAGAGTCAAGCCAGCCATAGGGCAAACACAGGTACTTTTTGTCACTGGCACTGAATGGTTTACAGATAAAATTCAGTCATTTCTTAGCTGTGCCTAGAAAACTCTGCTCAAGATACAAACATTTTTGAACAGAAAAAACTTCATACACAAAATAATCTACAAGAAGACTTCACACCAGTTTCACATTAAACATTAAACTACCAAGCACATGCTTTTGAATCACAAAAATCGTGTGCTGTATATGTGAGAAGGGAGGCATAGCCTATTTCTTTTTAACAAAATATGACTACAAGATGGCCAATTCCTCTTAGTCACTGACCATGTGGCTGTTTGCTCTTTGGGACTACAGCCATCACACAAGTGTCTGCAGTGTGCTGAGCAACACCCCTTTCCCAAATACTCCTGAAGGAGAGCAGGGAAACAATAGCTGTAGGGTAATCGATGTCAGAATTAGCGACAGGAAAGCTGAAGCCACACTCAGTGTTTCTCTGGTTAAAGGAAAGATGAGCCTCAGAATATACACCAGTGTCCATGACTAGTAGAAGATTAACAGCTGTGAAGAGCACAGCAGAATAACTTCACAGTGTTAACTCATTTCCTAATCACAGCTTGGAGCTCACAGCACAAGGAAAAACACTTTTGCCTGTGTGTGCATATAAATACAAAGCAGCACAATATTCTATTTCTTTCCCCAGGTATTACTGCATTTATCTCCAGAACATGAGTGGCTATTATGAATTATCTCCACCATCCTGTGTTCTCCCTCTCCCCTCCCCATGTCACTGTGAAAGGAGGGGTGAGAGGAGAGCAAAGAAAAGATGGCACCGCTGGATTCCCTTTCTTCAGCTTTTATCAGCCTTCGGAGGTCAGGATGCTATTGGCTCTGCTCTGTGTGTGAGCTGGAGCTGTTCACTTAGCAACAGAAAGCAGAAGCGGCAGACAGCAAAACTATCTGGCTACGTGTGTGTGCCTGTGTGAGAGAGAAGGAGAAAGAGAGAGAGAGAGAGAAAGAGAGAGAAAGAATGGCTTAGACGATGTTCTCTGCTGCTGCATGCGGAGGGTCTGCTCTACTGAAGTGCTGCACACCTCCAGGGATGGCAGCAACAGGTGCTGGTGCTGCAACCCACTGAAAGCAGCTTGGGTGCTCAGCATATTGCATTTTTAATATAGGAGCTTAATTAGAGCCTACTAACAACAACAACAGACAATTTCAATAAAGCCTGTATTTAATGCAAGTCATAAAGCACGGGTTCTGTGCCCGAAACAATACAGATATAAAACGTGATGTGTTATAAGGGAAAAGATGGGAAAGGAAAAAAGGTTATGCAGAAAGGACAAATGAGTTTACTTTCATCTATCTTTTCTCCCAGTATCAAGGCCAAAAAAAAAAAAATCAAGACTTAACCAACTGTAGTAAGACATTGTCTGTACCATTATTTAACCTCCAGAAGTATAAGCTTGTATCCCAGCTACTTCTAAACAACAGTTTCTTACTTGGAAAGGAAAGAAATAGCGGAGGAAGGTATTAAGACAGGAGAAATACATATTTTGCAGATCTTAGTTCCTTTATGAAACACAAGAGACTTGTGCTGAGATATGACTGATTATTTCATGCTGTTGTTGAGAGCAACATAAGAGATTTCATGCAGATCATTCCGCAGAGAACACACAGCCTGCAACTCTCCCATGCGACTGGCATCAGATATTTTCCTTCCTGCTACTGTTATGGAAGAGCTCTGAGTACCCACCAGGGAAAGCATAATTTTCTTATATGTAAGGAATATCTCCCTCCTCTCCACCCCATCCCCAAATAAATGCATTGTAGAGCCAATGTAACTGACCCCGTTCTTTCTCCCAATTGATCTACATTTCTGTAGATGTAAAATTTTAGTTTTAAAACTAAATGTAAGTTCCTCTCTGTGTGGAGTTTATCACTGCTAGTCTTTCCAGTTTTGAACATCTAATCTTGCAAATCAAGCCCACTGTAAGGTAGCAGCTGAACAGTTACTTCAGTTCCCTACAGCTCTAAACAGATGGACTCAAAAAAACCCCAACCAGGACCCTCTTGCTATTCAGAATGGGGAGCTTAAAAGCAACCAAGGGTGTTGTTTTATCCTTTTCACCTCTTTTGTGTGACAATTCTATTACATTTTCCTTATATTCAACAATACAATGGATATGCAATAAAGGAAAGGAAACGGTACTTCCCTAGATTCAATATATCCAAAAAGTATATGTAATTGTTAAAGAGGAACCTATATTTTTCAAGGAACAGAACTATAGCATGGGTTGCAGGCCTCGTTCTTGTATTATTTCCTCCATAGAAGGACTTCACCTCGCCAACAAAAATCTACTGATTACAGGAACTGGGCAGAGGTAGAAAATGTTGACTAGTGAGAGTAGGCCATTGGTACTATGAGAAGCAGCCTGGTGTAAAGAAAAAAAAGTAGGGAGGGGAAAAAAAACCCTAAGAGGTTTACCTGCCTGAGCAGGGCCAAAGAGCACTGCAAAAAGCCAACTACTCAAAGATAAAAAAAAGAGTCTAAACAAGAGGTAGGAATCACAGCTACACCATGCCGTGCCAAAACTGAAGTTTGCTGTCATATTTTAACATTCAAGACATGGGAAAAAAAAATTAACTAATTGAAAATGAGTGTCTACAAATGTGACCTTAAAGATATCACCCCAAACCTCCACCTCAATAACTGGGAAGTGGAGGGCACACATGGTATGTGCAGGAAAAGCAGAGGCCCCAGGGAGACCCCTCCATGCAGTGCATGGCTACTGCTCCCCACACTGGGCCTGGGAAACAGCCTCTTTCCTTTCTGCATCTTTTATAAATGCAAGTGAGCAGCAAAATGTTTTTTTTTTTCTGTTCCTAAAATTCATGCATTTACCTATACTCCACCAATCCCTCTATTCACAGCTCTCTAAGACTGGAAGATCCTAACGGAAGCAAGGCCCTGCCGTGGTAACCTTTCCTGTGCTTCAGTCAAACTCTTACCAAAGCCAGTGGGACTGTGAATGCTCCCTTACCAAAAATTGCTTGATTCTTCAGATTTTGTAATTTAAGGAAAAGAAATACTGGTTACACAGCTCTCCGGTAACAGGAAAGGCATGACACAGAAGTAAGTCACATTGATGGTTTACAATGGTGTATGCATCTAGAATCTGTATTCTGTTGGTGAATGTGGTGAACCTGCATTCAAGAGTCACCAAGAGGAATATTCCATTCCCTCAAACTCTGCCAGGGTCTCAGTTTTACAACATCACCTACAACTCAGTTTGCAGCCTGCCATCATGTCACCTGCCACCATGGCAGCTGGTGATTTCCCCAGGGGTTTGCCTGGCTTGCCCTCTGCAGAACTGCTCTGGCAATGCCTGAATGTGTGGTATTACTACCACCAAGCTCCAGGGAAAGAAGCAGCAATCTGACAACTGCATAAAGTCCATCTGGGAGTTAATGGACTTTTCAGAAGGTGCCTTTCGACACTTTTTTCAGGGAGGTTATTTGAGGCATTTGAATTCACAGTCATCTTCTACAAGTGCCTAAAGAACTGACTGAAAATGTAAGCTTAGGTATTAGATGGCTTTGAGGATTCCCATTGGGATATATTCACAACTTTAAATGAAGTGATGGTCATTGTTATTATCTCATGAATGTGAAATCTGTTTGCAATATCAATACAGTTAGCTGAGATGAAAGCCCAGACCCAATAATACATTTAGTCTTCTGACATCCCATTTTCATCTGTCTGCAAGTAGCATGTTAAGTGGAAAAGAAAACAAAAACCTGTGATACTTGGGCTCCAACCTCAGTGGCACTGGGACCCCTCTGCCTGTGGGTTCCTCTGAGGCCCTTTCCTCTTCTCTCATCTTTTTGCAGCAGCAGAAGCTGAAACACTTCTGCCAGAGACCCAGTGCCCACCTCATGTGGAGCACTGAGGTCCCAGAGGCTAGCAGCCCTACAGAGGGCAGGGACTTCATTCTGCTGAGGGCATCATCTCCTATTTATTGCTGAACTCTGATCTTAGGAAGAGCTGGGAGTCAAGAGTAGTATCCTGCCTTGAAAGACAAGCATCTCTCAAAGCAGCCTGTTCCATGCCTGCAGGAATTATGGTACTCAATATATAGAAACATAGAATGGCTTGGGTTGAAAGAGACCTTAAAGATCATCTTGTTCCAACCTCCCTGCCATGAGCAAGGACACCTTCCACTTTCCACGGTTTGCTCAAAGCCCCATCCAACCTGACCTTGAGTTAATTTCAAAAGTGTATCACCAGGTATTGAAGTAATTTACTGTGTTACTCCTCAACTTGCTTTTCCAAGCACAGAACCTTGTGCCCACAGGTGAAGGGATGACAAAAGGACCAGACTACCAGGCCCATCTTACTCAGAGCATGAGAAGTGGTTTCATCTGTTCAGTACCCATCATGAGCGGCATGACCTCAATCCTGCCTCTATTCCAACAACCCTGATCACATCGAGATGGTCTGGCTGAACAACCTGAAGATTTTGTCCCCTCTCTGAACTGACTGAAGCCCTGCAGCTGTGCTGAGACAGTCACCAAGTCCTGAGGATGGGCAGAGCCCATTTGCTGGGCCTTAGAACAGCACTAACCCAGCCAGCACAGCTCTGAGCAGGGGTGCAGCAGGCAGGCTCTTGCCTGCAGTCAAACAAAGCTGCAGAGATACCAGCTGTACCCCACAGTGTCTGCACAGGCTCAGGGCTGTCCCATAGTTTCCAAATTACACATACATGGTTTAAAAGCTCGCACTTTAAGGACTGAGTATGCATGTGCAGCTCAGAATTGGCATGATCTGAGGAAGAAGTATGTCTGCTAACAGCCCATCTTTTAATTTGTACTTTGAGTTACCGGAATAAGCAGAGGCAAAGGGAATCATTAAGTGATATTTTTTGTTTTTAAAACACCACAAACATCACATTTCCTATATGCTTCAGCAATTTCACTGTAGGAGACAAATCAATACTCTTCTCTTTGGAGTTAAAGATTCTCATTTGGTAAGGGAAAATAGGGGATTTACCTTAAGGAAAACAATACGTAATTCTTTACAACCAAAAACCCCCCACCCTTCCTTTTTTCTAGTTTCTGGGGGTTTTTTTAATAAAAACTAAGCATACTTAGAGGGAAGAGTTTTTCTGTACAGACAAGATTTCGAGATTTTCATAAACAAACTTGCTCCTTCCAACACAACAAAGGAAAAGCAGAAATACATGTGGAGAACAAGAAAAAGCCTAAAGGGGAAAAATGTTTTGGAAACAGTCTGGATTTGTCCCTCAAACTCCAGCTATCTTTTGTCCTTTCTGAGCAGCCATGGAGGAACAGCTCAGGTCAACAGGATAAAGCAACAACCAAAGCACATGTCCTCTGCATGTGATTCAGTTTTGCTTGTGTTTTGGGAGGGCTTTTTGGGGGGTGATGGTGGGGGTATCACTCTTCACCCAACCCCTAGTTCTGTTCATGCCTCTACCATGTTGCCAATACAATTGTTCCATCTGTGATGAACATGATGGCAAGCTCTAAGCTCCCACCTTTCCACGCCACTCATTTTAGCACAATTGTTTTCGCAGCCTAAACCGAAAGGTGTTCTTAGTGTAAACAATCTGGAATTCCTAGGAGCCAAAGGAATTCCTCACTGCTTCTAAAAGAGTGGTTAGTTATATTTTATATAGATCCTCTTTAAGCAACAGCTTGCTTTTAAAGTGTCCATGCTGGTTCAGAGAACAGAAATCAAAGCACTGCAGAGAATGATGGTGTTCTGCTGACAGACAGACAGCTGGAAAGCAAAACACCATGATGTGATCTTGCTAACTGGCACACTCTACACACTATCTCTGAGGACTCCTCAGGAAACATGACCTGGCACTAAACCATTGCCTTTCTGTCTTTGTAATGGATTTTCTTCTCCACGTGGGAGGCCCTTCCTCTGCCTCATTTCATCAGAGCAACTCGACACATTTCAGTGGGGTCACACCTTTCTTTACTAGAGAGGGTCACCAGACCCTACATAGTCCAACATTATACAGTTTGACCAACTCTCCCAGCACATTCACAGCATGTCTAGGGCAAAGGATGTAGAAGGATACATACTCCCTTTCCTCCTACAGATGAGAACTGAGGCAGCTGACATAACTGCTAAATCAGACAACAATATATAAATAGCAGCATGACAATGAAAAGAATGAAAAGCTCAACTAGTCAACTGCTGGCCCTAAATTTATTCTGATTGCTTCATTAATTACCTCTGGAAAAAAAAAAAAAAGTCTTTCAAGATTATAATAAAAATACATTTATGAATGACTGTGACCCATTTGGTAAAGCTGCTGCTTTATGTCACTTGCATCGCTAGTTACAGAATGCCCGCTGAGAATCTTGCTGCTGATGCCAAGTGGCTCAACCAAAAAACAGACTTCTTTTTCAAAACCTCAGTGGAATGATGGCTCTTATCATGGAAAGAGAATTTCACAAGGCAGAAGAATAATGGTGAAATGCTCTGTGACTGGCAGAATGAAATCCAGTCCCACAGACAAGTCAGGAAGGCAGCACTGGTAGGTGGTTATCAAGACAGATTCATCAGACAGTCGAAGGCCATGCAAAGCTTTATAAATCAGCATGAAGAGTTTACAACTGACACACCACTGAACAGAGAACACTAAAGAGTTCTGTTCTGAAAAGCTGATTTTTGGCAGCAGCCTTCCTGCAGCTTTTAGATTTTGCTTACAGGAGTTAAAGGCTGGAAGCAGATAGAATCAAATAACTCAGTCTCAAACTCAAGAAAGCATGAATTGAAATCTGTCTCCATGACTGAGAGAAATTATCTGTCGCTAATAATATTCTTCAGATAATAAAAGCCAGGATGTAAAACAGCCCAAGTGCTGCAGGGGAACAAAAACAATAAATCAGGGTGCTAGACAAGTGTGGCGTCCTCTAATACCTGACAGAGAGTTTTGCCCACCTGAGGTTGGACCTCATTGCCAGGGTCCTACACCCTTGTGAGAAATTAAGCAGGGAGATCTGCCCACAGATGCAGGTACCCCAGGCAGCCCTGTCTGGGGTTCTGACACCCACAGTGGTGGCCTGGAGATGAAAGGAGTGCCCCCCAAATCAACTTCACGTGGAGAAAAATGGCACCTGTAAAGAACAGCCAAAACCTTTACATCTTACAGGGAGACAACCATGGTATCTTCCTGAAAATCTGAAATGTGATAGTAGTGACAACTGCAACAATTCAACAGTCAACCTTTTAAGTTTGGAAAGGAAAGAATCGACAAGGGCACCCAAACATCATTTACAATTACACATTTCACTCGTCTAACATTACTGAGCAGTAATTGAAACTGGAAAATCTAAAACAATTGACAGATGGCAAAGCATGCAGGAAAAGCGACATTTTACACTACAGAAAAATGAACTGAACATTAATCATCCCACACCTAACAATATCACAGTCACTGAAGAAGAAAACTTCCTCTCCACCATTTACCATCAAATGGAGATAACACAGAGGCACAAACAAGAAATCCACACAGACTAGGGTTACAGGAACTAGCAGTGGGCTCAAAGACCCTGTGGATATATCACTGTGGATATATCAGCTGAAAATTATCCCAGGTATCAAGGGAGTAGGCCTTCACTTTCCAGCAGAAATACAATTAAGGAAGAGGAACAACCATCCAGATAAAACTCATATATCCATTTTAGCTATACAGGCAAAAATTTCCATTAATAAACCCCAAAGAGAAATTCACAGACCTTTTTTTCCACCTATAATTCAAAAACTATTCCTGTTCTTCAAACAATACAGAAGGCTTTTCATACCCTGTGCAATTTTTTTTCTAAGGGGGAAAAACCAAAAGAGAAAGATTGAAGAGAGAGATGAGAGAGACAGTTAGTTCTCATAGTAATAACCTGATTTCTTGGAAAGTCTGACCCTCCAGAGAAGATAATTAGCAGCCAGGCCAGTAATTCTCTTTAGCCATACAAGTACAGCTATTAACCCTTTTGTAAAACAGGGATAAAGCACTGAGATAAAGGATAAGTATAACCACAGATTAGATCCTGTGTGTGACATTCCAACAGCTCAACATTTTCTTCTCAAGTTTGATATGTCCTGCATCAAGCCAGCGGTGTAGTGTGAGAGTTTAAGATGTCATCTACATGCAAGGAAGTCAAAGTGAAAAAAAACCCCCCGACAGTTAAGGGGAAAAAAGTCCATAGAATAAATATAAGAAAGTTTGTAAAATGGTTTAAAGAAGGAATATAAAAAGTTTCCCTGTATAACAAATCCTTAGTACAGTTTGGAAGTGAATCACAACAGATATCCACTTCAATGTGCTAATCACATGACACCAAGAAACAGAGACATCACAGTAGCAAATCTATGGTAAAAACATGAGAAATCCAAAAGAAAACCTGAAGTGGGACTAAGAGGGCAATAAATGGCCAAAATTAAGAGGATTTATGGTGCCATGAGAAACAGTAACGTGTTCAAGAGAACTATCATGAACTAAGTGCCAAATGGAGCAATTTAAAGAACAGAGAGACATAACAGGAGTGTTACCATCGTACCTAAGCAGCAGAGATTTGTGGGCAGCACAGACATTGTGGGAGCATGTTTTGGCTATTATAAACCACCTCTTTGCCGTTTAAAAAGCATTGTGGACTTCACAGTGATGTGAAACACTCGTAGGGCCAGAGTGAGCTATGCTGATTCACATCTCTGAGAAGCTAGAGCCAGCAAAGGGCATGCTTCAGTGACTTTGGAGGAGCTCTCTTAAACCTAGTCCACCCGAGGTACTCCCTCTCCTCTCCACTCTCCCTACTTAGGTTGGAGGTTTGGGCCCTGGGACTTCCCTGGACACTGTGCAGCTCAGTGTCCAACAGGAGGCCATATGGATAGACCAACCACTGGAAGAAGAAAGTTAAGAGGTTCCTCTTTTCTTGCTCAAACTCATCTCCACCCACCCTACCTGGATGGGTCCACATCAGGGTCCAAATTTTGTCTGGTGAAATAAACAGGGACTTTTGGCAAGAAAAATAATTTCCCTTAGACTTGAAAGAAACAACTTGTAAAACAGATCAACAAAAGCAGCAGTAACATAGTGACATATGTTCATAGCCAGTTTAACACAGAGAATGGAGGAGACAATGCTCCACAACACACTGACTGTCCCTCCCAAAGCATACCTTCATATGCACACTGACACTTTCAACCAGAAACAGACGCACCAACCCATTGCAAGTTGTCCAGGCATTAGCAACACTTTGGTCCTACCTTACTGACAGAAGTTTCTGTGTTAGGCAGCAGCTTTCATTAATGACTGGATGGTAGGACCATTTATTTAGTGGCTACTTTAGACCTTGGCACACAGTTAAATTTCAGTGACAATAATCTAAACACATTCCACTCAGTGATTTTGTGGTTCATTAACAAACTTTTTATTTGAACCCCTTTGAGAGCTACATGTCCTTTCTAGTGCTGTTTTGCTAGCAAAGAGCATCCTTGTCTAAATTGCTGGATCAAATCTAGAAAAAATGCATAACGACTGAAAGCCATCACCATCTGGTGACTGTTCAACATCCTATATGGATGTTAGCTTGTGTCCAGCACTGGGTGAACAGGTGTCCACATAATAGCAGCCATCAGTTGTCACTGGTTTGTAATCCCATTTGCAGACTTGACACTCAGGCAGAATACTGAAATCCTGTCATCCTTCAGCTGATCCCTCCCAGCATGCCTGGGAGGAAACCCCTCTCCCCTGCTCCTCTGCCTCACACTGTGGAGTGGCTGGTGGTGAATTCTGTGCTGGATTTCATTTGCTAATACCTCAATTCTTGTTCATTTGAAAAGAACAAGCAAACAGCACTAACAAAAAGAAACGCCCTTAGAAATCCAGTGTTGTGCAAATACACAGGGACTAAGAATACTCTCTTTGCCATTCAGGCTCCAGAAACACCAATGCTCCCCACAAAACGTGACCCCTTCATGTAAGCAGCAGTGAAACAAGCTATTATTTTTGTCCAGTAGAAAAAGTATTTACTACCTATAACTTTAGGGAAAATAAAAATAAAAGATTCCTCCCCTGGGTTCAGTGAGTATCTAAGAAAAATAATAATTTCCATTGAAAACAGCTAACCCAACTGTAAAGTCTTACTAACCTAAAAACCATATACACTCAATTAACAGTCAGATGTCAGATCAATCAAAATAAAAATTAAAAAAAAAGGAAATACACAGAATAAGGCAGACTGTGGATTTCGCCAGTGTCTATGACTTCACAGAAGTAGCCAAGTTTACAAACATAACAAATTAACAGGACTCGGATGAGCCACAGCAAGTAATTGTTTGGGCATTCCTAGATCATAGCAAATATGAGGTAAAGGCTCATTAACTTACAACTTTCCCACGGTGCTGTGAACTAACACACTGTACCTGGTGTTTCCGAAGGGCTCGCACATAGTCATCTAACTCTTCAGCTGAGGCTGGGAAGCTTCCAAAGCCAAGGATTTCCCTCAGGCACAGGACCCCTAAGACGAGTGCTAATAACTAACCCCATGTTCACAGGCAAAAGCATCCTCCACGTGGAAAACCCTGTCCCAGTAGCCACCACCGTGCAATGTGGCAGAGGAGCAAAGGCTGCCCACACCTCTCCGTCCCAGCCAATTTTGTTAGTCATTTGAATCCCTCCATTCCACCTGACAGGAGCCCTCTGAACCTTTGGCAGCCAAGCTGGTTGGAGCAGTTTTGAATAAAGTGAGGGAATATGTCCTCCAACAATTCTAATTAACAAAAAAAGCACTGTTAAGCTTGCTTGGGAGGATAAAATATGGTTACTTTCCAAACATCAAGAGGAAACCAGTTCCAGAAATCCTTTGGCAAGGTCTAGAAAATGAGATTCTTAAACTGAATCTGGAATGACCAAACTTAGCAACTACACATTTTACCACATAATGTACATATCTAAATTTTAGTCTTTGTGTGCAAACAGGCAGGGCTCTGCCTGTTGCTCCAGCCTTATAACAGAATTACTCCCTTTGCATCATGAAAGTTAATTACACCAACACCCAACCACAAAAATAGAGAATCTGGACTGGTTTTTTTGTCCTATGTCTGCCTACATATGTTAATATCTATCTATATGCACACATACCCATGAACATGCATGCTACGCTGAGATAAAACACGAACAGAACAATAAGGCTTTTGTCATCTTTGATACAGTCCTGTTATATATAACCTTGCAGTTTAAATATAAGCTTAAACCTGAATCTCTCACATGCATAAAGACATATACCTATTTATAGCTACAGCAATAGGGAGGCTGCTGAGAAAAGTAGAACATCTTTGGAAAAAGTGGGTGGTGATAATGCAAAACAGAATCCGCTTTTCAACTTTACTGGCATCTCTGGTCTACGAAAACTGTGAACTTGAATCTCCTTTTTCTGCCCATTGGAATTCTTTGAATCATCTACCATAATCCTATCTGTAGGATTTCTTATCTGCCCTATACCCTCGATCACCCTTCAGGAGTTTGGCTGCAATCTGGCCACCAGAAAATTGCAGAAGAAGGAATGGAAATGGACTTCTTCACTCCTTGTGTTCTCATACAAGCAAAAGAGCAACAGAAAGGTAATCCTGGGCATGAAGATAAGTTCTGAGTTACCTTGCCCCACACTGAGTGAAGATGTCTGAACGCTATGACTGCTGGAAATTGTGGGGCACCACCTCAGAGCTGAGGGTGCCTTACAAAACACAGAACTGACCAACCTCTCCCTTACTCTTTAATATCTGTGGATTAAATTTTGCTTTTCTTTCATAATCCAGGGGAAGGGAACTGTTGGGAAAGTCAGTCACTTGAAAGACTAGTCACTCGAAATTCATTAATCACTGAAAGGGAAGTAAATGCCTGAGAACAGGTCATATGCTGCTGGGCCGTCCCCAGGAGTGCTGCATCGTGTGTACAAGCACAGCAGTGTCAGATAAAGAACAGGACCTGGTCTGTTTGCAGTACAGGTACACTTGACTAGAACTATGTAAAGTTCAATGGCAAATGCATTGCAGTTTGTAGCTTATGCAGCTACATGCCTGTTTTCCTCTAGCCTTTCATCTGTAAGGGTCTTCAGAGAAAATTTGTGTGCTCTGCAATATGAGCTTTAGTAAAGAGTAATTTTGAGATGTTCATTATGTGCAGTTTATAGTTTCTAATAACACCTCATAGGTTGTGATTTTAATGTGTAAATCCTGTCATGGGTATTTTGCAGGTTATATTTCTATATGTGACTGCACAGACTATTTAGAGGCCCTATTCACGTGCCCTCAGCCCTCTCTTGTTCCTCTCAGCTCACAATAACTGCAAGACATATAAAGCTGCATCTGTCTCCTCACAGTGAAGGTGATGGGAAATGGGAAACATCGAAAGATTCAGGACTGGCTCTCAACTTGCTAAACATTGCAGGTAAAATTGCCTTTTGCTGCAGTCAGCACAAGGCCTGCTACTTTCTTCAGTAGCACCAGATTTTCACCTCTGCACATATTTGTCTTGGCCTTATCCAGGCACTTACATCACACCAGCCATGCTAGTCTTTTAACTGAACATGGAAAAGGCCTCCTGTGCCTGCCTTGTGTAGGCAGAGACTTTATAAAGGCAGCCTATACTTGGATAGGCTGTGCAAACTGTTCAGCTGCTAAAAAATTTTGCTGACCTCTTCTTTAAGTTAACTGCAGACTTGCAGGGAGATTTGTAAAACATCATTGCTTCTAATATGTTCAGTTTGTAATCAAGTAACTTGTTCATGGCTCACACAAGTCGGTCAGGCATAAAATGTCTTCTGTGGATAAGGCAGACAAAACAGCTGTATTAACTCCCATTCCCTGACCTTAGTTGGGCTGTTGGGATTTTGCATTTAGAGACAGGCAGAGAGAGCACTTGAAGAATGGGGTTAAAACTAAGTCAGCCTTTCTGTTCTCTCTCAGTGATTTTCGATCGATTCCAAGCTCTGCTATTGTCAGCTCAGCACAGATCAGATCCACTGTGAAGTTTTCTTGTCTCTGCATCTTGCATTACAGCCACCACCAAGGACTCTGCGGTGCTAGAACCACCTGACTATTGTAATCAGGAAAAAGAGAGACCCAACAGTGCTGCTCCACTGACATAGCAATGCTAGTAGGAGGTAGGAGTGAAGTCTTGGTTGTGTCATTGAAATGAATGGTTATGATTTGCTGGATGTGCTGGGAAAAGATCTGCTGAAACAGAGGGAATCGACTAGGTGGTTTCACCTTGGGAGCAGCTGTATTGCAGCCTGGACACCTTGCATGTTGTACTGATGCTCTGATGTACTCATCTGTGGGGCCTTGCACACACACAGGAGAAGAATGAGATCCTTAGACACAGAAATGGCAAAACAAAAGCTGGCTTTCAACACAGCTGTGAGGGTGATGAGGCACAGGTTGCCCAGTGAACCTGTGGATGCCCCATGCCTGGAAGCGTTCAAGGAAAGTCTGAATGGGCCTTTGAGCCACTTGGTCTAGTGGAAGGTGTCCCTGTCCATGGCAGGGGGGTTGGAACCAGATGATCTTTAACAATTCCTCTCAAAGGATTCTATGATCCTCTGGAAAAAGAGGGAGGCCACACAGAAGCACTCTATGGGTCTAGCAGAACACACAGACCACTAACTGAATGAAATATTTCATCTACAGTGGCAGAGTGGCAGCATGACATACCATGGTATCACGACTGTAGTGACAAAAATATATCTGGGGGATACATCAGTTATGTCATGCTGTCTGAAATCTCTGCAGGCCCAGTAACTAAGCAACCTCTAAACCTTACATTCCTCATTAGGGTAATGCAAACCCATTAACTTTGCTTGGACTGGTAAGGGTCAGAATTTAACCCATTATTTCTGAGCTGGCTTTCTTTTTTTTTTCCAGTGCTAATAGAAGTCACAGATGATTATCCCATAGGGTACCAACAGCCAAGTAAACACCTAAAGGAACCCAATATTATTGACCCACATTAATAATCCACCTCGTCGTTCCCATCTATATGGGAACTAACATAGTTAGATCTTTGTTTTGTCCATACAAAAAAGAAGTTAATTTACATTCACACCTCTGCCATTCCCCTGTAGAACAACTCTGCTATATCACCTATATCACCCTTTGGTTTCCTCTCTCTTCCCTATTCCACTGGTGCTTATGTTTGCATGCCTCCCTTCGACCCTGTCCATCCCACTAAATAAAAATGGAATCAAAACAAAGCAAAACTGAAATGAAATGAAAGCAGCAAAATGCTTGCCAGGCATCACCAGGAGTTTCACTAATACACTCCATATCTTGTCTTTAGTTTTTCTATTTCATCCTCATTCAACTGAGCATTCTTATTAGGATACAAGCCAAACAAGTACTTAAATGCCTACTTAAATATAGATGGTTTAAATACTTTTCTGAATTAAACCTTTTACCTGTCAGCTCTTCAGGACACAATGCTTTAGTTTTGGCTTAAACAGAATCAAAAAATCAGATAGAAGAATGCTCTTCATGGCTGGATTGGTGGCTTGCTGACAGCACGCACAAAACCAGAAATATCTTCTCACTTCCTCTTAACTTTGTGCTTTGGATCTTAAAGGAGGAGCAGACAACAGAAAACACTTACAAATCACATCAGACAGACCACTAGGCATATGCTCAGAGAAAATCCACAGAGCTGCCATTTCTGGAATACAATTACAGTCATTCAACATCAGTCTTCACTTGTACAACAGGGAAAATGCTGTTCAATCCAAAATCCCAAAAGACGTTAATACGATTTGTTGCTTTACCCAGTGCTTTGAGATAAAGGGTCCTCTTTACACCAATATTAAAACTACCAGGAGCTCTTTTTTTCCCCCCTAGGTCTCCAGGTGTCATTCATAGTCTCTTACTGTGGGTGGACCACCTCATCCTGGCCACTGCTGAATGCAACTTCCACCAGTGCCTGTGAGCAGCACTCCTACAGAGACAAAAGGGCCACCACAAAACAACCACAGATAATGCAGAAGGGCTTCGTGGACCCTACAGTGCTCCCGAGCCTCCCTGCTCTTAAAGTGGAGTGTGCTCAACTCAGCATTTTTTGAGTTAGGAATTGCATTTTCCCTCCCTTTCCTTTGAATCGTTTAATTAAATCTTTGCTAAAACAATAACAAACAAGAAAACACCCCCGCCCTCCCATCTTCCACTTTTACGACAGAAAGCACGGCCCATGTTTTCCTTAGGCAGCCTCCCTCCCAGCTGTGAATGCAGAAAGGCCACAAGGAACATGTGCATATTGTACAGTCTCGAGCACACACAGGACTCTGATGGTGGCAGCATGTTTTGTGTCATTTTAATGACGCATAGCCCTGCCAGCTTCCCCCTTCTAAAGCTTTATGTAGGAGGCATAATTATGTAATAAAATTCCTGTTTCTGCAGCATTCGCCCCATACCAACACAGAAATGCAGGCTTTATTATTCTTCCCAATCAGCAGGCACTGAATTACTAGTGTTTTAACCCTCTTTGCACTAAACCCTCAGATTGATTTCTGACTTGCAGCAGCGGGAGAAACAGCCCGCTGATCATTTCAGCTCTCTCCGCTTGTGAGGTTGATTCTTGGCCTTTGAGATCATTTTTATCAGCCCATAAAACACCTGCTTGTTAAGGATCCAATCTATTTCCTGGAGAAACTTTTACTCACTGTGCTTGTGTTGCATCCAGGACTGATATGCCTTAGCCTCGGGACAGAGCTACTTGACCTGGTTTTACATTGTGGCTGCACGGAGAAGGATGGAACTCATGCTGCAAAAGGGCAAAGGTACAACTGAGCAGTGCGTTGTGCTGCTCTGCCGACTGTGTGGTCCCTGTAAAGCAGAGACTCCTGGTATGTGATTCATACTGGAAGGGCAACTGCCTTTGACATCTGGACCACATGCTGGCAGGACATATCTTCCCTTGCAGCGAGGAGCTGGGTTTCTAGGCAGTCTTTGTTTCTGAACAGTAAGACATCAGTTTGCTTTTCAGGTTTGAAAGGTTTGCTGTGCAGGCATTTTGGAAAAGCTGTTAAGCAAAATGTGGGCTGAAATTTCATTGAGATAGAAGTGAGTGGCCAACACACCTTACTGGTGTCTCTTCCACCCAATGAAGGGACCTGTTTATTGTAGAAAGGTCATCCACATCCAGACAGCAAAATGGTGATCACCCGAAAAGAGAAGGTCTCTTACATTTCCAGATTTATCCTCTTTCAGCCAAAACACTAAAGACACTATGATGAAGGTTTCTGAAGCAGCTGCTGTGAAGCTTATGTCTGAATGGGACAGCATTAAATTGTTAATCTGTTAATTAACAAATAACCTCTCTTGTAATACCAGAGCTCCCATGGATGATTTGGAAAGAGATCAGGTACCTGGGAACATGCACACTACTGGACCACTCTCAAGCAAGATCACATCTTGACATCTCCCTCTAGTGCCTAGCACCAGAGACCAGAGCACAGCCCAGGACAGCTGGGCAAGGAGGTGCAAGGGAGCTCAACACAGCCCCTCTCCCCGTGCTGCAGAGTAGAGCCTTTTCCAGCCCTGATAACAAGTCCTGGAGCCCCAATTCTTCCATGCCTAGGGGGGTGAACTGCCAGCTGAACTGTATCACGTCCGACCCCCTTACTTCCAACTCTCCTCTCTACAGTGCAGCGACTCCCAGAGCCTTCCCTAACACCTTTCCTTGTTGTGGTGATTCTGCCAGGTCAGTGAGCAAGGGGGGACAGGGTTTGGTCCCTGAATGAGGTACTTGTTACAGGGGAAATGAGTCCCCAGCACAAGCATGCCCAGGAGCAGAACCTGAATTCAGCAGGCTTCAGAGCAGCATTATTACCCTGGTGTGGAGCATCTGTATATCATTTCCACAGCTGTAATTCACAGCAGCTTTGTTTCCAGAGAACATGGCTGTCAACACTTTAACTCTATTCCTTCCTCAACCCTGACTGACCTTCATTCGCAATCTCCCTGAGCAAGTATTTCCAGCTACCTGTCTGTGGTTGCCTTGAAACACCCAGCAGCCTAATTCTGGGATACAGATACCTCTTTAGCCATTTAGTCACATGGAGCCGTGAACACGATACATAATCTTTCCAATAATCTGCACTGAGTAAGGCCTGCTGAGTCACTATCTTCATTTTTCTCTAGGCATAAATTTTCACAGCCCACGACGAGCACAGTGTAAGCAGTTCCACAGCAGTGCAGACCAGAAGAATAACTTTAACATGAAGGAAGGAGGGGTGCTTTATCATCATGACCTGAATGCTTAAAAACAAGGAGGAACTGAGGACAAAACCACCTTCCCCCAGCCCTGCCCCACACATGCTGGCTGATCTGGCCAGCCTTACTGCCTCCACCAGCTGTCCTCCAGGAGGGCTAATGGGGGAGCATGATCCCTTGTTGGTTAGTTGTGTCCCAGAGCATTTGTGCTGCTAGTTAATGGAGCTGTCATCTGCTTATCCTGGATCGGGTGCTATAAATACACTTTCACTTTCGTCAGCAACCTAAAGCTAACAAAGTTCTACACAGCATGGAACTCCAAAGAAATTCTGCATTCTTAAATAATGGGAGTTGAAAAACCTTTAGGTCACCTCTTATTCCTGTGACAGCTTGTTTTTGTTGTGTAAAAATGTTTCATTGAGGAAAGAGGGAAAGAAAACATTTTTAAATATTAGGAAGATGAATTCTGCCCTTTCTCATTCCGCAGCTTCCCTTTTAAACAGACGCTTAAACAAAAGGTGGGGTGTTTTTTTTCCCCCTGAGTTGTGCCACAAGAGATTGTGTGAGAGTGGGGAGCAGGCTGCAGAAGAAATGATGATCTGACCTTTGCCTATAGAATAGCTTGGGAGGGGTGGGGGGAGCTCAAGAAGGTTTTTCCTCCTGTGAAGCTTCAGGCAGCCACAGGAATGTATCTCTAGGAAGAGGCTGGCTGCTCAAACTGGATAGAACAAGTTCAGAGCAGTGCTGCAGCTTGCTCTGACGCCGTGTCGAAGGGGGAGAGGGAGAGGGAGGGGGGGTTTCGGCTACAGAGAGCAGCAGCTGCTGTGAGGCTGCTGCCTTGTGCCCTCCAGGACAGCGAGGCACGGTGCTAATGCTGACGGGGTTTGCAGCAGGAAGGGGGAACAGCTGCAGAAAGCAGAGTGGCAGGGTTTTGTTTTGGTAGCTGCTGCATCCCGAATCTGTGTGCTGGAGTGGTGTTTGCTGCCAAGGCTTGGCTGTGGTCATGAAGAAGTTTGGGTAGGGCTGGGATCAGGCTGAGACATGAAGCCGTGGCCCTCAATATGCAGGGCTGGGACAGCAACGTTTCCACTTTCTAATGATAAGTCTTATGAACTCTGTTTAACAGCAAGATCAGTGTGTGGGTGGATTTATGTTGAAATTAGCTTCTGTTTAATCACATACAGCAAATAGTTGGTTTTCTGTCTACTTTAACAGGGTCTGTTTCCTCCAACGAAAGTACTTGCCTGGATTTGAATGTTAATTCAGATTAAGGCAAGATGTGAAACTAAAGCACAACTGTTGATCCTGAAGAACTGCAACTGTGGGTATCCCCCTGTGGAACAAGAATATCTTGATCCAGTTTGGTGTAGCTTAGCTAAATCAGACAATAGCATGTCACACTTCTGAAAGGTCCCCAAAACCACTGACGGGCTAAATTCTTATTATCAGATGTAATTTCTGTTATGTAGAGTCAGAAGTCAGATTATTTCTTTCTTGCTACTCCAACAGTTCACTGTAACAGTTCAGATTTACTTGGCTGGGGTTTTGTTTGTTTGTTTGTTTTTTCTGAAAAACTTTTGAGTTCAATTTAACCTGCTAAGAGGACATAGTTGCTGCTGAGTTTGGTCAGAGCTATGGCCATAGTGCCAGGACAGCAGGTGACATCCACAACTCTGTCCTGGGATGTCAAACCTCAGTGCTTGTTGGTCAGCCCAAAGGGAGCGTATGCACTGTCAACAAGCAGTATTTTATGGTATGGAGCTCCTTCTATAACACTAGTTTTATACTGCCATTACTTGACTAACTTCCACAGAGATAGCATAGTTAGAAATTAGAGGAAGTGCAAGAGGAATCAAGTCCAGCAGTTCTTAGATGGAGCACAGTGGAATGGTTTTTCCTCTCACATTAGAGAGACTTTGGAGCATCCCCATACAACAGGCCCCTGCAGATATGGACTTACACTGGTACTAATGACTTTCAGCTTGATCCAGATGTTTAAAACACCCTCCAGGAAGATAAATTTATATTCATTCTACAGATCCCATTGATATAACCTGATGCACCAAGAATCTAAATGACATGTCCAAACCTATAAAAGCCAGTAGAGAAAAGGTAAGGAATACTGAGTCTTTTACAGGAGACATTATCTGAACTCTCTACACTGTTTTTTTTTAATCTGGAACATGCACAGAAGCAACAAGCAAGCACAGCATATTTATATTACCTTAGTTCTTCCCAATCTGAAGGCAAGTCTAGTAATTCAAGGTTTTTTTCCTTCCAATTTACAAGTGTTAAAGATCCTATCCAATAGTACATATCTAGTTATAAGCAATATATAGATTTTTCTTTAAACGCATTCAAGTCTTTCTATTGTAAGTATATTTGTGTGCAAATACATTTCTCCTTTGATGGTTAATCTACAGGAAAGAAGAAGGGAACATGTGTAATTAGCACAAATATAATCGGTATAAAATGATGGGAAGGCAAATTAAAAGTGCTTTAGAAAGGCTGTTAGTAACAGTGTGCTCTTTAGGATAAAGACTTTTCCATGCTTTCCTTGCAGGTTAGATCTAAATTTCTTTCTCGGTAAGTTTAGAAAGCCTGGGCCAAATTCTTCCTCAGAGTAATTCCACTTGGATTGATCAGGATGAATTTAGCCTAGTGCTTCAAAATCACACTTGATTTCTTTCTCAGGTAAAGCAGAATTATATAATGAAACTGAAGAATGAGATAGAGAAGACCAAAGTGACTTGTAAACCAAAGCATCTCATCTTTCTGGCTTTAATCAAGCAAAACTCCAATATGAGTTGTACCTAGAGTAGTGAGTTTTTTCCCTTTTTAGGACCCACATTACATGTTTCTTTTTTTTTCTGTTTCACACTTGCTATTCTTACAAATTAACATTTATAACCTCTATAAGTGAAACACATTAGGGAAAAAAAAATTTCCGGCTGTTTGACACAGTGAAGCTGGTGATTCACAGCTTCTACTGTAACTGCAGACACACAGCACAGAGGCATCCAGCTATAATGTAGTGACACTCTGGTTACAAAACAGTAATTGGCAGGCAAGTTTGGGCAGGTGCTGTCTGCAAAACAACTTTTACTACTTTTTATGACTATTTCTTTCTCAAAATATAGTTCACAAGTTTTCACGTCAACTATGTCCTCTTTAAGGACCATGGCTGTCAGCTTGTTTATCTTCTCCTTTTGCCTTATTTATTTTACATGCTCTAGCTTCACTTTTTCTATAATCATAGACTCATTCAGGTCAGAAAAGACCTTTATCTTACACAGCTGGAGTTTACTAAGCCACTAGAACTGCAAAAATTTAAAAAGACTTTCAGTATTAGAACTGAATTATCTTCCCAGCTGAGTGAAGTTATCCTACAGACAGGAACACGAAAAAAAAAAAAAAAGAAAAAACCCCAAAATAATAAAAAGTAAAACAACAAAATCCCAAACCCACTCATTAAAAATTTTTACAGACTTCAAAAGAACCGTGCAATTAAGAATAGAAAGGTAACCCACCACCTTTTTTTTTTTTATTCTGGCTGATGTACGACCAGATAATGAACAAACTTGAAATATGAAAGATAGCTATTAGGTTTATAAGAAATGATAGTGAAATAAAAATCACTTCTGAAAATCTTTTCCCAAGTAATTTCTTTTCAGTGCCATGTAACATTTTTCCCTTTTACTCTGAAAAAAAAAAAAACCACATGTACAAACTCACACAAAAAAATTATCACTGTAGGAATCACAGTGAAAACTGAGACCCCACGAGGTGAGCAGTGACACAGAGAGCACAACCGAGGAAAGCACTTGGGGTAATGATTGCCCTCTGCTGCAATGCAAACAGGTGGCTCCTGGCTCTGAGGGCACGTTTGATTACTTGGGCTGAAGTGGATAAAGCCACACGTCTACACAAACTTCTGCTGGTGTTATAAAGAGACAGCAGTGGCAGAGAGGAACCAGTTCGCCTTCAGTGCATGTCCCCCAGGAAGGCAAAGCCTCAGGGGACAGAGAGCGGGAAGGGGATTACTCCATAACGCTTCTGCTTGTTAGAAGCATACATCAAATTCTAGCAGATCAGATTTCATCACTGCTCTAGGAAACAGGGCCTACATTTGTGCCATTTCACCTAGACAGAAGCCTGAAATACAGCGAAGTGTATTCCACAGTCCCAGAGACGGGCAGCATGTACCCTTCCCACATTAATAAACAGGGCAGGCCATCATCAAAGGCCCTTCTGGAATGGAGCTGGAGTTGTTTAAACTATCACTACTTCAATCAGATTTACATTTCCCACACTAACCTTCCCCTAGTTTACTGCCAGGTGCCTTTCTGCAGAATGGGAAGTTTGGCTTTGAAGGGCCGCTCTAAGAAAGCTAGGGGGGCAGTAAAGTTACAGCAGAAGCCATGGCAACAAAGGGCTAAACCGAAGTGACTGCTCCCATAGGAAAAAAAAAATAGCCTGAGAGTAGCTGTCCAATGGAGTTTGCTGCGTGAGCATAAGGAACAGGCTGGGAAGCTGCAGAATATAAAGAATTCCTGCTGTGTTTCCCCCAGTGTGTCTCCTTTATATTCAAGAGTGTGCACGAAAACAGTTTCTGAATGCATTAGCTTTTCACATCTGGAGACGTGGGTTCAATCGTGCATTAGCCTACACGTCTCCATTTCTTCCCTAAAGAAAAAAGTGCATCCATAGGCGAGCACATATCCAAAGGAACCCCACAGTAACAGGGAAAATACTGCATGTTAACTTCCAAACAGATAAAATCTTGCTACAGGTTTTCAGCATCTTGCATGTTTTCTCGTGAAGTACCCACAAGCTGTAAAAATAGTTTTTGGAACAACTCTTCTGAATGTGAGAATGTGCAACCATAGAGAAGTATGGATGAGTATTTAGGAGATTCAAAGTCATGCTTAGGGCACGAAACTCCTTACCAACCCACAGGTACCAAAAAGAGGAGCTCCCATGTTTCTGTTTCTCACTCCTCCCAGCTATAAAGATTAATCTGTGTTACACTGATCCTTGTCATATCTGCCAGTGAGCCATTTTAATATGTTTAAAGGGTCAAAAGCACAGGGGGTGGGCAGCAGAAAAGATACATAGATTTCCTGTGGTTTAGGGAGTTCAAATCCAAACCAACCAACCAACCAAATCTCCTGAGACAGCCTAACAATTGGCAAAACAGTGAGGAAGTAGAGACCAGGAGAAGCTAGAAATTGTAGGTAGTGAAAGTTGCACACAGAAAAGCCTTTCTTCGCTTTCCAAGTTTTTCAGAAAGCCATTTCTGAGCCTTTCAGAGAAGGTCTGAAACCAACAGGAAGACACTGCTTGCTGTGCAACTGCAGAAAACTGGGAAATCGTGGGTGCAGACCAAAATCAGGAATGGGCTCAGTCAGGGATTAAAACAAGTTGATAGACTGTAGATCCATCAAGTGTTTCTAAACATGAAGGTCTTTGGTTGAGGAATTTCCTTGGCCACTGATTATCAGAAACTGGAAGGCTTAAAGGTAGGATATAAGAAGGATCACTCTCTGCCCCCTTGGGATCTGCTAATGGCTACCACCAAAAATCAGAAGGCTAAATACAGCTTGGCACAAAAGCATCCCAGAAGACACTGCTTTTAACTGGTTCTGTCCCACCCAGAGAGGCCAGACCTGCATTAGCCAGCTGAAGCTGTTTCCAGCACAGATCAGAACTGGACATAACCACATAACCATGGACTTCTCATGCAAAGGCAACTATTTCACCACTGAGCCTCTTGAAGATGCTTTCACATGACTATGCCATAAATGCTTGAATATATATAGTCAAATATTTATTATACGCCTGATTTTACTTTATCTTTGGACACCATCATCAAAGTCCTTACACTCCAGTGGATGTTTCCTCACACTGAGGGTTCAGCTGGACTAAGCGCTTTAAAAACTCCTCTTGGAAGGTTTCCCAATTCATCTATATAGGTTTGATTGACAAAACCAATGTTGTATCTCTTTCAAGGGTTGGTAATCAGGCTGCTTAGCCTCTCTTCCAGATCATTAGTATTGTCATCACTCCGTGCAGGAGTATGACCCCCGAGGTGCTCTGCGGTTAACATTTTCCCAGGATGACAAAACAGCCTTTTCCCCTGGTACAAATTTGCAATTTCTTTGCTTCCTATTTAAGAGAGTTATTAAACCTGCAGTATGATTATAAGACTCACCCCATGATTACCAGCTTTCCCTAATAGCCTCTTCTGAGAAACTTCAACAAAAGCCTTTTAGGAGTGTAAATAAGTTACAGCGTATCTAACATTTCTCCCATTATGCACTATTTTAAATTTTTCAAAGAATTCTAATATATTAGAGGAAGTTTACACCTAGAGAAAGTTATGCCAGTTTGAGCCTCAGGTACTTTATAATGACATCTATAATGACTTTCTCAACAATTTTCTTAGGCACTTAAATGAGGGTCATGAGTTTATAATTCCCTGGATCACCCTTATCATCTCTCCCACCTCAATAAAAAGAGTACTGGCAATCTTCCTGATTCTTATTATAGCTATAATGATAAATTAAATCACATTTATTTTGGAGTTGTTTTTTCCTGGGAGGTAATTCAGCTAATACTAAAGAAATTAACTGCTTACTTACTAGATTAATGTAGTCCAAATATTAAAAATATTAATACTCTCTGCAGTTACATACACACATCGGTCAGTCTCAAACTACTTTAACAACAAAGCCTATATCTTTCTCTCCATTTTGAAGACAAGGAAAATGAAGCATAGGCAAGGGCATTGTGGGGCAAAGCTACAAGCAGATTCCAGGTCTCATACTTGTATCACTGTCTGCTAAATCATGGAATTCAATGAGGGCTTATTAACTATGAAAGTATCTCTACTCCTGCCAACTCCTTACCTTTACCAAACGGTAATGTTAAGCTCACGAGGTATTCCTCTGTATAGAAGATCAGTGTAAAAAGTATTTTACATTCTAATTTTCTCTTCTTAATTGTCCCTGGAGCCTCCAGAGCTATTCAGGCTCATCAGCTCTCTAGTGGATTTCTAATATAATTCTGGAAGAAAATTACTCTTTTTTTTTAATATATTTGTCCTTTTAACTTCCTTTCATCCATCTTGATCTCTACCTTTCCTATCAGAGCATATACTTCACTAATTGTATGACTCATGTTGAGCTTATTTCCCCCTCACCAAGTGTTGCTCTACCGGCATAAATGTTCCTTTTAATTTAAGCATATTTTTTTCATTTTCCCTCCTTCTACTCCTTTCTTTCCCATTTTGCTATAAAAATAAGTGTCATCATTCTGTGCCACTCTTTTATTCATATAAACATCTAATCACATTCAGTAGGGCCAAGCTGATGGATGCAGAGATACCCTGCAGTCATCACTTCCATGCAGTAAGCAATTAGGTTCTTAATTTCTTTTTTTTTTTTTTTTCAGGGCCAGATCCTCAAAATGGGATAAAATAGAGCTGTTCAGTGCAGACAAAGACCAAGAGATAAATCAGTCTTCCTTATATTAAGTCAATGGATTACTCTACCTTGTTTCGGGCTCTTTTTAATTAGTTTCCTCAGTCTTCTGGTAATGACAACCTGATAATTCTTTCATTTCTCTTTCCTGAAAAAAACCCTTTCTGATGCTAGGCATCACATTAACATTAATAACTTCAGTGTACAGAGCGACTTTTATCTAGAAGGATCCCAAAGAGTTTTGGAAACCCTACACAGTTTCATTGGCTGAAGCAACTCTTCCATGAACAGAAGGAGGATATAATAGTAGCTGTTTATCACCCCATGGAAACATGGAGCACAGTAGGATGGGAGTTGCAAATTGATGATGGAGTGAGAAGTCAGGTGAACAAAATATAATTCTTGCACCTGGAATTGGGTTGGGCATCACAGTTAACGGCCTTTTTCTAGGAGAAGTGTCATGGGATAGCTACTAATAGCATTTTTCAAATTCTTGAACAAGCATTTCATCCAAAATACACAAGGTGAAATTTCAGCTCTTGCTTCAGTACTTGTGTGCTGAAGGGAAAAAGGGAAAATCAACATGAAAGCTCCCATGATGTGGCAAAAATAAAAGCCAGCTCTACAGCTCACTTCATGGTCTTCCTTGGAAGAGTTTCCAAGCAGCAATATAGAATCATAGCATTGTTAAGGTTGATAAAGACCTTTAAGACCATAAAGTCCAACTGTCAACCTAGCATCACCACCACGTTCACCATTAAACCATGTCCTGAAGTGCCATATCCACGCATTTTTTTGCACACTTCCAGGGATGGCGACTCCACCAGTTTCCTGAGCAGTCTATTCCAATGCATTACAACCCTTTCCATGGAGAAATTTTTCCTTATATCCAACCTAAACCTGCCCTGATGCAATTTGAGGTCATTTCCTCTCATCCTGTCACTTGTTAGCTGGGAGAAGAGGCTGACCCCAACCTGGCTACAACCTCCTTTCAGGTAGTTGTAGAGGGCAATAAGGTCTCCCCTGAGCCTCCTTTTCTCCAGGCTAAACAACCCCAGTTCCTTCAGCCTCTACTCATGAGACTCATGCTCCAGACCCTTCACCAGCTTCATTGCCCTTCTCTGGACCTGCTCCAGCACTTCAACATCTTTCTTGTGGTGATGGGCCCAAAATTGGACACAGCACTTGAGGTATGGCCTCAACAGTGCCAGTGATCGCTTTCGCAGTCCTGGTGGCCACACTATTTCTGATGCAAGCCACTATGTCATTGGCTTTCTTGGCCACTGGGCACACTGCTGGCTCATGTTCAGACAGCAGCATGAAGCAAGTATCCCAAGAAATACACTTCAGTGGGGCCCTTACTACACACACCTGCAGACCTGCTGGTAGTGCTGTGGTCCGGTGGTCAGTGCACAGGACCCCAGGGCACGCACACACTCAGGAGCATGTGGTGGCTTACTTGTGACAGCTGATGAAGTTACTTGCTACATGGACAACTGTGTAGTTTGTAGCCAATCCTGACTTATAACAATGCCGTTTTTAGGTCAGCAAACACCAGTATACCTAAAACATCAGGCTGCAAAATCCTAGATTCAAAAGCTACTGTGAGAGCAGCTCTGCCACCCATACAGCAGAAGTCAGTAAATAGCTCAGGGTGATAATCTCAGTCAGTTATCCTAATGTAAGTCACCTCTACTTTCATGTCAGACCATTAGGCTGTGTAAATAATGTTGAAGTTGCTTCAAGCTGCAGATCAGCCCAAGATCAGGAGGCACATGAGAGCAGTTTTATTCTGCTCCATCCTGTACCTTTCTTAAAAACAGACATTTCATGTAAACTACCCTTTTTCTTTATTCTTCATCATACTGTAGACAATACCTGGGCATGGAATCAAGGCATTTCAGCTGTAGGTACCTGAGTGTTGTGCATTATGTGTCATGTTTTTCAGCAAAATTATCACTTTTCCCTCTCCCCTACAATTAGCCATGTTAGTGTCTCCCAACAGTGACCTGATCAGTCTAGTACTTTAAAGATGAGATAAGACAGCATTTCACAGTACAGTGTAACCACATCCCTTTTAGAGGATAACTGCTGGAAGACATAAAAGGAGCCATTGAAAGGGGCCAGACATATTTACTCCCAGAACGAAAAAAACCTTAAAACTCAAAACAGTCTTTCCTCTTGAATATTTCAGAAAACTAAAACCAACCCCGTTTGGAAACCTTATTGTTTGGGGTCCTTACCCACTCCTACAAGCTATGTCCTCTATAATTTACAACCTGTTTACATTAGTGGCCAGATGGAGCCATTATTGCCCTTCTGGCCCATTTTGCCGGCTCTTTAAACTCTTCCTGAGCTTGCTGCACTCGCTATCACAGGTTTGATCCAGAGACTGACCACACACTACTTACTGCTGCAGTTTTACTGTCTATTTTGGAATTTTTATCCCTGCCATTTCACTGCTTTATAGGCTTTCAAGCTGAAACACTTCTGCAAGGGAGCTCCTGGAATTTTTTATGTAATGCATCACTTTTCCATGGGTACAAACAACCTGTGTTTTCCATAGAGTTTGTTCTGTGTCAGCATTGCAATATTCATTGCCCACACTGTGTTTCAGACATGCCAGGCCAGTCTGTTCTATGATGGCATCAGCATCTCACTCTGGGACTCTCTTATACTCAAGTCTTTAAGAATCGAGTAAGGAAGGAAGTTCTGGTTGTCACATCAGTGAATTAACTATTTCCATGTGTTAATACTACAAAGCAGGATGGAAAGACATCAAGGAAGCCCAGTCAGTGTCTTCCACATTATGGCTAGTGTTGAATCTCAAGTTGTAAAAAATAAGTTTCAAATTAGGGATAAATTATGTATACACTGAAAAATAACTCTTCAGTAAAATAACTATGTATATTTTCTATCCATTGAAGTTGTTACTGCCCGAGTTTTTCTTCATGTGTAAAGGAAATATGTCATCCCTTAAGCTGATCTACGTGCAATGTAGATTTTTAATTTGTAAGCTTATCAGGAATACTAAACCCTATTTCTAAGTTGCAGCTAATACTACATCTAGCTTGTATTATTTCTCTCCTAGCAGCTTCTACCTTAAAAAAAAAAAAAAAGGCAACTAGTCAATCTTAGGAGACGACATGACAAATGACACACATTTCAATAGGATTTAACAATAAACAGCCACCTCAACAAAGAGAAGCCTTCCTCACCTTCCCACTAAAGCAGCATCAGACAAGAAACTAAGTGAGACACGTTAACAGCGAAGCACTCCAATTAACGTGTTACAGCTCCTCTAAAGCAGAGACCAAAGGGGGCTGCTGCTGGGGATGCTGGGGGATGCAGAGCAGTAATTGTCACTTAGGCACTTCACTCCCCGCCGCCCGGCTCCCTCCCAGCCGGGTTTATCTGTCGCCAATTACTGCTGTCATTTGCATTTCAACGTGTGCCATCGGGAGCCAGGGCAGAGGCACCAGCCACGGCAACGCACAGCAAAGCCAACCGGTTCTTAAGGCAGGCTGATGCCACGCCGTGTCGTTGGGGTCCAAGATCCCCCAGCACCACGCTTTGTGCCAAGGGGGGCTCAGGGAACTGCCGTGCCTGTGCTCACTCCAGGCTGGTGGCCGGGGATGGGAAAGACACCCCAAGGCCAACTGAGAGCCTGCAAGAAGCTACAGAGGAAGTTCGCAGGAGGAGGTCGTGCATGATGCCAACAGTGCAAGTCTTGTTTCAGATGCATCTCCCGATGGTGGGGTTTGCATTTTCTACTCAAAATCCACTTGCACTGCAAAGCTGCAGGACAAGCACGGTTTGTGTACTTCAGTACTACTATTCTTATTCACACAGAACCACAGAATGGGTAAGGCTGGAGGGGACCACCGGAGGTCTAGTCCCTGCTCGAGCAGGGTCCCCTACAATGTTAATTGAGGATTCTGTACAGATGAATTTTTAATACCTCCAGGGAAGGAGAGTCCATAACCAATCTGGGCAGACTGTTCCAGTGTTCCGTCACCTTCACAGTAAAGAAGTTCTCCCTCATATTCAGGTGGAACTTCCTGTATTCCAGTATGTTGCCTCTTATCTAATTGCTCAGCACCATCAAAAAGAGCCTGGCTCCATCCTCTTGACACCCCCCTTCAGATACTTATATACATTGATAAGATTCCCTCTCAGTCTTCTCCAGGCTAAACTGGCCCAGTTCCTTCAGTCTTTCCTCCATAAGAGAAATGTTCCAGCCCCTGAAATCATCGCCATTGCCCTCCGGGAGCTTTGTGTCTCTGGTGCTGAGGAATAAAAAACTGGGCACAGTACTCCACGTGAGGTGTCACCAGGGCATGAGTACAGGCCACCAGCATCTGAACTCTTGTAGCACCTACACACACACTGCACATAAGATGCCAGTTGTATATAGAATCAGAACAGGAGCAGCCTGTGTTGCACACCCTCTATATCACAGGAGGTATGCAGGTAAGAGTCAGAAAGTGCTCTCCAGAAGGTGTAGGAGAAAGTGAATAGATACAAAGTGAAAAGACAGACAAGGCTTGGAAGTACCTTCCCTGTAAGAGCAAAGCAGCAAACAGAGCACCCAGTGAGGTTATTCAAACACCATGGGTCATGTTCAGAGAAACAGAATGACATTAAATGAGTGTGTATATATATATATAATTGCTACTGCATTTTGCATGAGAAGAGGCAAAAGCAGAGAAAAGTATACCTGCAATAATTTAGAAGTGATGGGATGAGAACCTCAGCAAGTGCTTGTTGAGATGTCCAGCAACAAAACTGTTGTCTTCAGCAAGATGAAGTGTAATCAGCTCAGTTGTCTTAGTGGGGAACTACAGGCTGTGGCTAAGCAATTCTCATGGAAGATACCCTACCCAGGAATGGAAAAGGTACTTGAGCAGGTAGAAAGTACTGGACTGGTCAAGGAGGAATGGGGATGAAACACAGGTTCTCAGTTTCTCAGCTAGGGAATGGTCATGATACATGTTGGTGGGGTGCTGTGACTTGACTGCACATTACTGGGAGTGGATGCAAGAGGGTCTAGGATAGACTGGGGAGGCTGGATGCCCAGAGGGCAACTGCTGACTGCAATGTCTGTGGAGGGAAGATGAAAACACAGCACCTCCAGCTATTCATACCTATTGCTTTGCTTCCTAAACACTGCAGCTAAGAGAATAACACAGAAGTTCATCAATACTTAATGGATTCCCTTTGCTAAAGGTTGAAGCCTGGCTATTTGCTAAGTATCACAACTGAAATTTACCACCAGTTTTAGAGGTATTTCAGGACTTTAAACAATCCATGTACTAAATAGTATTTGGAGCTCAGGGATCACTCTTCCTAGCTGACAGAAAAGTCTGTGCTGCCTCCATTTGTCAGCCTGCTCTGTGACAACTCATCACCCCATGAGGTGCAGCAGAGACCTCTGAGGAGAGGGAAGAACCACTTCAGCTAGATCTAATTCAACATGGCCTCTGTCACTGAAAATAGTATTTCTTCTGATATCTGCAGCCAAAAAGCAGCAGAGGTACAGAACCATCGGTTTTATTTGCTGACAAGATGCATTTCCATGGGTTTTCCCATGAGTGAGAGAATTAAAAAAAATTCTGTGGGCAACTCAGACTGTCCACCCACTGCCCAAATGGAGTGAGATACAAATAGCCAGCAAGTGCAGAACAAATGCTACCTCCTACTTGGGAGCATGTTAAGGAAAGGTTGTTTGTCACTGATGAGCTGCAATCATAGGGCTATAAACTATCCTTAGCATATCTGAGAAGCATTTTGCTCCATGCTAACCAAAGAAAATCTGAGATAAAATCCAACCAAAACAAAGCCACACTTCATGCCTTTTCTTCTTAATGAGCCACTAGAAAAGTGATGGAAGACTAAGATTTGCTGTGACACCTAGATTGCCGCTTCAAATCAAGAAAAGCACCTGCATGTAAAGCTCACACACACAGAACTTATTTTCCCCTGCCATCAAGACCTCTCTCCCTGGAGAAAGAGTAAAAGATACTTAAATAAGTAAGCTAAAGCAGCTTATAAGAAGTAGCCAGATCGTGGACTATGGTTAATTGAAGGCCAACACAAAAGTAATTTGCCCTTTTTTTGTTTCTTTTTAGTTGTTTTAAACAGGTTTTTTTTGGCTGACTGTGCATTTGAAACCCTCTGTATTAATAAGCTGATCAGTTACTGGCTCTTTATCTGTTAACCTGAGCCAAAAAAACTGCTCTTTTCTCTTTTGCCCCCAAGCCAAAAGAAATTTTTATGGGGAGTAAGTTCCCTCCCTCCTCCTTCACTGAGTCACAACACAATGGTGATTTGAAAACCTTCCATTTATCACCAGGAACAAAAACGCTAAGCCAGAGAGCAAAAAAAGAGTTTGAAACAGAGTCTCTAGAACAAAAACTCCCACTACCACGGTCCACACAACTCCTGACTCAGGCATTCCACCTCTGAGCACCACCTTGGCACAGACAGGGTTTCTGTTTCGCTTCATACTGGCTTGACCGACCTCGTGTTGTCCTGTAATTCTATATTATTTAAGTATGTTTTTTTCCTGCTACTGAATGTAACTCAGCCTTTTATTACTCAGTTTACCAATCTGGTTCTGCCAAACTCAAAAGCTGCGTTTATGAAGTAGGTGTTTTCTTCTGCACTTTTGAAAGTGGAACAGTGATCTGATCCAGGCATCGAATACGTTCAGGTGGAAAAGAAGTTCCACAGAGGGAATTTCTTAAGACAAGTTGAATGACAGCTAGGGAAGAAGGGTCTGCTGGAATCATCTGGGATGAATACACTGACTGCCACTGCTTCTCAAAGTCACACAGCAAGACAGTCTTGACAGTAGCTAAAGACTGAGGGCGGCTCCTTAGTGTTGGGACTAAGGAGCAATGGCTGCCAAAATGCTCCACTTCAAGTTTATCCTGTTAACCCTGCCTTTAGCAACCAGTCCAGCCAGCTCTCATTTAGCTAAAGGATCTTGGCCATGAAGAGCTCAACTTCCCTTCAGCGGAGTGGTTGAATTAGTGCAGATTTGTGGAGATCTCTGTCTCTTCTTACAGAGGTTTGAAAAAAAACCTGCTGTTGCTCCCCATTGTGGGGTCCAGGTCATACAAACTGAGGGATGTACATGCTCCCATCCTACCCAGAGATGCTGCTTTCTTAAGAACACACAGTATCTACCCTCTGTGTACCAGTAGCTGTGAAATACTCTCCACATGTAGTTTTCTAGGAGGATCCTAGTTATTCTCTAAATCAGCCTAATTCATTGTTTTAGTGACCATCACCACCACCTTTACATGCACAATACCCTTCCAATACTGAATTCTTAGAGAATTATGCAATCTGAACACCAGAAAGTATCAACAAGAGACAGAACAATAACTTGACTGGTTAGGTTATGAGAGCTGTACATTGGGTCCTCCCAGCCGAGATAGACTAGGACCTTGGCTAAGTGGCAGTAATTATTTGAACGTTAAACTATAAAAATCAAGACAAACTGCACTGAAATCCTGGATCACTTTGAAGTAGGATGCACAGTAGAGCCAGTTTCCTTTCTGCCTGCCCCACATCCTAAATACAATGAGTCAAACAGTATGAAAAACCCAGCTCTGAGATTAATAGTGCATACAGTCTTCCAGAAGTCCTCAATAAGAAAGGCACTGGCAGAATTGCAACAGATAACTACATATTTTTTTAACCCACACAGGACAAAACACCTTCTCTTTTGGGATTGAGATATAGTGTTGCATCAGAGGCAGAGCTCTCTCATGCATGCATGTGCATATATCATCCCAAACAGCTGAGAAAATATACATTTCAACTTCTCTTCCAATGGTCAGTCAATTTAATTAACAGCAATCATTAATTGCTACTGCAGGCAGAAGTAACCTGGCTATAATTTACATCTTGACAGTAAGCCATCAACCAGATTTACAGAGGCAGAGAGCACTCACTGATCTTAACTGAACTTTACTGAAGTTTGGGTGCTTGGCACCTACTGTGTTTTATTTCAGTTTCAGACTTGGTCTGTTTTCCAGGATTTCCTGCCCCAAACCCCTATCAGTCTCTTTTTTTGTGGGTCATCAGCTTCTTCTTTTGCTTGAAGTCTCCCCTTGTCATGTCATGTTATTCTACATCTACAGCTCATTTCTCCCTTCCTGCATCTACTGTAGAAACCCTTACAGCTTTTCTTCAGTGCAGTGCAGCTCCAGCTGTAACCAAGAGAGCTTGGTTGTATATGACTGATGTAGGACTCTGGCTTGAGCTAAGTGTTGTCTTTAGCCAAACTACGTGGACCAAAGTTGCAGGTTGAAGCACTATCTATTACAAACACTGACTGACCATGCTATGAAGAGCTGGCTATTCAGTGCTATTGCTCTAAACACTTCAACTGACAATATTTTACAGTCTAGCACTGACAAGAATGAGGCCACCCTTGGAGTCAGCAACACAGAAATATAGGTATCATGACCTCTCCGCTGCACTGAAGACACAATTTGAATACTGAACTCTGCCATTAAACCCCTCTTTCACATGTTATTCCAGTTCTGGAGAAATAAGGTTAGATTGAGGTGGAAGATGATGCTCATGGAGCATAAGGATAGTGTCGTAGAACCCCAGAAGATAATGTGTATGCCTCAAACACTGCCAGGAGGATGGCTGTGGAGCCAGCCAAGGATTGCTGGTAATAATAGACAAGAATTGCTGGTAATAACACGCTGTGAGAGAGAACAAGATGCAGCTGAAGAAGGGGGCCATGCAGAGGTAGGGCAGCACTTTTCTGAGACAAACATCCCTGTTCTAGTTCCTGGAGAGAAGCACAACACAGTAGTGCACAACCACAGGAACGAGGCCAAGAAGGGGGCATGGACTGTAGGGTGGATCAAGACCACCAAAGACCCCCAAAGCCCTCTGATCCATTTCCAGAAAGGTCTAGATGAATGGACTGTACATGATAATTAATTTGCACAGCAAGCAAGCAACCTACCTATAAAAAAGTACCCCCTACCAAGCCCAGGAGGCTTATGGTCCCTCACTGCTGTGTTCAGTTCAAGTGGTACTTATCACACAGAGCAGATGAAACATTTCTTCAATCTCCATAGTTAATGCATACTCATAAATGAATGAGAGATGCCTTAATAACTCCAAATCCCATAAGCAAAGAAGTACTCCACCGTACACTGTAAACTCTAATAAAAGAAAATTAAGGATGTAAAGTCAAACCATGAGAAAGAATGGAAAATGTAATTTTTTGCCAGCATATACAACACTTGGCTACCAAATCTGAAGTAGTAAGTGCACCAAGTACACCTTTTAAATCTTTTTGTTTTACTCCTAAATGTACAATTCATCAGAAAATGCTCCTGCTTCTCATCATCTACTTCTCTTTCTCAAAGGTACTCATGAAAATTATTTTTTTCTAGCAAACAGAAGACTATAAAAATTTCCAAATCAACCATATATGCTACACTAACTTGATTTTATTATGGAAGAACAATTCCAGCACTGATATTCTACTATAAAATATTTCATTTAGTAATTTTCAAACCCGGGTCCCTAAAGTTAGGTTTCCAGAAGTTCCCAGAAGTGTACTTCAGGACTTAAAAAAAAACAAAACTATTTGGCTGGAAAAAGTATCCTCTGTTTTTGAAGCAGTGAGAGGCAATTAAGTACAGCATTCCTTTTTCCTGCCTTGACAAACAGTCTAGCCTCACTACACCCATCCCAAAGGCACTTCAAAGGGGTTGTATTAGGTTCTGGATTGATTTTTTTATGGCATTGCAGATCTTCTCTAGGAAGATACTTCTCTTCACATTCAAGGTTCTTCAAAGCCTATCTCTTCCTCTCTTCCAAATCACGTTTAGACTTCCACCTCTGATCAGCCCACAGCAGACACTGACCCCTCTCCACTTGTTAAATTGTCAAACAAACCTCTTCAGACTCTCCCTTGTGCCTGTCAGCCTCCCCATAAACTCTCATAATTGCTCAAATTCCTCCAGTTTTGGGATGGAGAAAGTACCAAGACCATTGTTATTGTGTTGTTTGCAGCCACTTTACTTTCTACCTGCTGTCCATCTGGGGTCTCTTTTTATACCTGGAATACAACTGGTTTTTGTACATCACCTAACAGAAGAGAACCTTGGGCTTTGGCTAAGCTCTTGATGCTCTGGTAATATGAAAAAGTAAAGAGCAGCAGCAACAGGGAAACTACAGACAGGTTTAATAGATTTGACCACATACAACCCTAACCAGTGGGAGAACATACCAGTCCCCTTATCTGTGCTAACCTTCATCAAAACTAGTTGCACAAAAGCTTCAGAAATCACCACTATCATCATCACCTCCTCTACTACTTGGGCAGTGACTTTTTTACCTTCCTTTTCCTTAGCAACAGGACAACAGAACATAGTCTTAAACTGTACCAGGGGAGGTTTAGGTTGGACATTGGGAGAAACTTCACAGAAAGGGTGATCAGACATTGCAATGGACTGCCCAGGGAGGTGGTAGAGTCACAGTCCCTGGAGGTGTTTAAGGACAGACTGGGTTTGGAACTTGTTGCCATGGTCTAATTGACATTGGTGGTATTAGGCCATAGGCTGGGCTCCATGATGTCAGAGGTCTTTTCCAACCTAGCTGATTCTGTGATTCTTCCATTACTGCTAGAAGGAATGGAAAAGAATCTCTGCTGCTGGAGTCCTTTACCCCAGTCCCTGAGGGCAGGCATGTTTTCTTCTTCTCTAGAGTATTTATTATCTCCTCTACTGTGCAAGGGCATTTCCAAGCAGACAGGAAGAGTTCCTCTCACTAGCACATGATAATCTAAAGGAATATGGAGTACCCATCAAGCTAGTATGACAGTGATAGCCTAATACAGCCCAAGCTTTGGTATGTGCTTTTGAAGAGAACCAAAACTCTCAGAGACAGAATATCCATATTTCCTGGGAATGGACTATGTAACTACTCCACCTTTACTGCAATTTTTAACCCTGCTAGCTACCTTAAAGCCAGGATAAATCACACTAGCCTATACCACAGCTACAGCTTCTTGATAACATGTGAATACTACTTGCTTTCCTCTGTCTGGTCCAGGGCACATGTTGATCAGTCAGATCATGCACATGTAAAAGCACATGCTCTGATCCCCTTTTGTTTTGCAGCACAGCTGCACTCAAATTGACAGCGTGTCAGTGTTGGCATCACTGGCAGAACAAAGGAGACAAAGGCTGACACAGGAGAGGGAGACTTTGCTGGGCTCCTGAAGCACCAATGTCAAAAAAAAAAAAAAATTAAATAAAAAGCAAACCCTAGGAAAGGATGCACCTGGACCAATTTTTAAAGGAGGAAGTTCTGCCCATCTGGCATGTGGGAAGTGGAGGGCTCACCATTCATAAACCCCAGACTTTCCTTACAGTTTTTTGCAAGAGAGCATGGATTTGGTGAACTGAGACAGATCCAGGGGGTTATTTCCTGTGCTACTACAGCCCTAGCAATGCATGCATTGCCTTATCTCTTTGTAAACAAGCTAAACTAGGCTGGGCTAAGTGCACAGGAAAGTACACTAACCACGAGTGGATTTAAGGCTCTTGGCACTAGACACAGCCACTTGGTTTAAGTGGCACGTGTCTTAGTATTAAGGCTCATGCTGAGCAGTTGCAACTGGATGTGGCAGGCACGCTACACTCAGCACCGAGTTTAATGCAGGAAATTGTGTGTGCTCCAACACAGTAACACATGAAATCTCAGAGCTAAAAATGCTTATTAGGGAATTAAGTCTCTGCTCCTCTTCTCCCTCATCTCCAACTCAAGAGTGCCCTGAATGGCCTTTGTATAGCCTCACCTTCAAATGTACCCTGATCTGCACTTAATTCCGGTGCCGCCTACCATGTAAGGGACACTTCCAAGGAGACAAAAGGCTGTATCTCCATCCCAAGCAGCTCACAAACTAAAGATATGCAGAGATGACTGATGTGCCACATCTCTCCCTCTGCACAGCATCAGAGCCAAAACTTCCTTCTACTCACCCAATTAAAAGAAGTACATCGCTGCATTTATTTGTTAGTACAGCAAGAGATATCCTCATCAGCAGCACTGAGGCTGTGCAAGTGACTTTTGCAAATGCCATTGTTCTTAGACATAGGATTTCATTACATAAAGCCTGCCCACTGCGAGATATGTTGGGGAGGGAGGGGACAGGGAGGAGCGGGAGGGAGGCTTTAAACAGAAGGGGGAAAGAAACCCTCAGAGATCCAAAATAAATGATTCTTGATTCACAGGGAGGCAGGAAACGGCTCACACCCAAACAGAGACACTCCTCCATGGCAGACAAGCATCCTGATGATTGTTGGCTTTGTTGTTACAACAGGAAACTCCCCCGCCCCGCTCTGCAGCGCTGGATTCTCTGAGGCACCCACCGGTACTTGCCTTTTGCTGCTCCCTTTTCTGCAGGAGCCAGCGATAGGAGCAGCTGGAACACACTGCACAGTAGTTGAAATGACAAACATCTCTGAGACACAACATCTTTCAACTCACCCAACGAATAATCTGCTTTTATTCAAAGGGCTGACACTGAACAAGATATTACAAAAACATGTTTCCTGTGGGTTAGCACAGCAAACAGCATAGTACAAAACTCACGATATGCCACCATATGGCTTCTGCCATATTATTTTTACTAATCATGTAAAACAACATGTACTGTGGTAACTGCAACAACCACAACGCCAGTACAGCCTGTTTGTTCTGGGATTAAAGTGGTTTCCTACTAATTATTTAGGTATAACTAGCAGTGCATTTAAAAAAACAAAACAAAACAAAAAACAAAACAAACAAACAAACAAAAAACCAAACACAAAAGAAACAAAAACAAACAAACGAACAAAAAAACACAACAAAAAAAACCCCCCTGAGGATGGATTAATAATGTTTTTGTTTAGCCATTGTTTACCTAGAGTATGATTAAACTGTTTGAAAGTCAGGAGTCCCAGTTTTTCAGAAAAAGTGTGATGTGAAAACACTGCTTACTTCAAAAACAGAAAGCATGATGTCAGCAACCTAATAAAAATACCTGTTAAAAGGCACGGGTTTATACCAAGCAATAACTGCAGCCACTATTCTGAGCTGAAAAGATGAGACAGAACCAGAGAGCTCTGTCCTGCTGCGATGCACTGCAAACTTAAATCAGGATCCATACTGGCTTGAAATATGTGATCTGTATTGTCCATTTTCCTCCTCCTCTCTGTGTGCATACAGATGGTCAAAATCTTACAGCTAACCCTGAGCAATGGATAATGAGGTAATAACACTTCCCAGCCTCCAGCCTCTATGGTTACTTCCAAATTAACATCCAAACTGCATTATCTGATTCACACCACCAGAAACAAGAGTCTAATTCACCAGTCAGACCAGCTTGTTAGTCGAGAAATGATTAGAGCAGCTAGATTTCTGCACCTATTTTAGCTCTTTAAAGTGTACGGCTACTGTAAACATAAACATCAAACCATCTCTATGTTCCAGCTTCAAGAGAAAAAGAGCAACAACAAAAAACACTGGGGGAAAAAAAATAAAAAATAACCCCCTCCTACCCAGACTTTTCCTGAATACTAATGCTAAAACTATTACAAAATGCTAATTTGGTACCAACAACCTATGATTAAAAAAACAATGAAGCACCTCAAGCACATGAATTAAGGCATCATCTTAAACATGCTCTTTTCATCTTAAGCTAGAAAACCCTTATATATACACACATCTGGGCCTTTTTCTGCTCTCAATGATCTCAAAGCTACATTAAAGATGCAAGTCTTTATGTAAGCTAATCTAATGCATTTTGGGTCTGAATGAAAGCTAAAGACACCACAGTACTTTTGAAGAGAGCTACAGAGGAAGCCAAAATCTCAGTTAAGATTGATTTCTATCAGTAAACTCCCACTGAAGGCAATTCTCATGGATTACTGGGATGCCTATTGAGTTACTCAAGCACCATTACCTGACATCCAGTACTTGGTATAGAACATCACTACACAGGCTTTTGGTTCTTAACATACTTAAGCACAAGTGGCAAGTGCACAGCACTTTGGAGGCAAGGATCCCCAGGTTTTAGTAACACTGATTCATCTCTACAGTTTTTGTTTCCTCTCCAGTTTAAGGCATAGGAAAGGCTGATTGCCCTCTCCACATTGCATTGTTCATCAAGAGCAAACCTTGAAATAGAAACCTTAGTGCTCAATTTCTTTTCATGTGCTCTAAACATCTGACACTATTCCCCCCAATACTATATCAAACTTTTTTACTCTGATCTTGCATTTGTGCAAAATGTTTATCTCATGTCTTCCATCAACACAGTGAAAAAGTAGGCAACTCCCCCAAAATTCTTGCAAACATACTGGCCATTAAAGAGAATGTAGAATATATTGCTCGGCCAGTGACAACTGTTAAACTGCAGGACCTCCCTTTCCCACCCCATCCTTCACTTCTGCCTAGAACACTGAAATGTTTAAAACTGGGGCAAAGACCTGACCTTGGTCAAAAAATGGCAAAAAAACCTGGATACAAAAAAAAAAAAAAAAAAAAAAAAAAAGAGACATCCAATGAAAATATGTAATGCTGGGTTCTGGAGTGCAGAGAAGCTGAATATGAGATTGGAAAGCACTAAGCCAGGAAGTTAACAAATAATTTTATCTATATAATTTTTGCTATTTGAAAATAGTACCCACATCAGATTGATCATACTTTTCAACTGATGAAACATTTCCATAGCTTGGCTGATGTTTTCCAATTCACGATTCCATGCAATTAACAATTCCAGGCTCATTGCTGACCATTAAGTTTATCCTTAAAAAAAGCCTATTCTTCTTAATTACAGTTTGGTTTTACTGTTTTTTCTGTTTATGATCTTGCAAAAGGCGCAACTAACAATGGAAGGAGGTAAGTAAATCTCCCATACTATCTCCCAGAACTAGACAAAGTAGTATTTCCACTTCAGATCAAAGCAAACTACCAAAACCAACTAAATTCCCATGGACAAAGTACCGCAGGAAACAAATACTTCACATTTGACAAGAATAAAATTTAATTTTTTCACCATCACTTTCATTATTCTCTTTGCAAAGATTTTGTCCCCATTAGAGAGGAAAGGTGGTTAAACAGCTAGTATAAGGCAGTGAGACTTGGGAAAATGACACAGATTAATTTTAGTGTCAGGAACTACTATAAATCTCAGCAGTTTGAAAGGTGCCGTCAGCTGGAAAGGGGAGGGGATGATAGTCAGAATCTATTTGGAACTTCATGGAATATAGACCTCAAACCCATGAGAGATAACTGCTCTGGAAAAGAAATTACTTTGTAGCAAGTCTGATGAACATTTTCTGTAAGACATCTCAACTTTCAGATGCTATTTCACAGTTTAGGTTTTTCTTAACATCTCCACATCTGGTTAACTTTCTATTAGCAACTCCGAGATTAGTGAATTATCATCTTTTCCTCAGTTACTATTGAGGTTCTGGGGTCTGCTCCAGCTGTCATTAGAAGTATTTACCTTTCTTTCCATTTCTTTTCCACCTCAGCCTAACACTATCGTCATTTTGACTTTCAGAAAGTGGCAAAGACATAATCAAGATGTATATTTATACATATTTTCCCCCTTTAAAAGTGATTTTGCTCATATGGAGGCATAAACACTCTAAAGAACCATACCCGAGCCATCCACAGCTTTCACAAAAAGCTGCTTTTAAAGCTGTCTAGCTCTCTTCCACCTGATCCTATAAACACTGCTGGCAATTTTTCCCCCATGCCTCTAACATATTTTCACTTAGCACCAGTTTGATGTATAAGATCTGACAGCCAGGCAGTTATAGGCCACCTGCATCACTGTCGCCATGACAACAGTGAAAGACAATCCATGATCCCATGCCCTGGTCACACGTTTCAATACAGCTTATCTGTCCAAAGCCACTGAGTCTAATGGAAGAGAGTAATTACAATCTTCTACTCATTGTCAAAATTCTCACCATATAATGCTCTTCAAAATTATTTTACTCCTCTCACATGGCTTCTTTGCAAAAAAAAAAAAAAAAAAAAAACAAAAAAACCAAAAAAACCCAACCAAAACAAAAGCCAAAACAACAACAACAAAAAAATCGAACAAGAAAAACAAAACCCCAAAGAAACCTTAAGTGTGTTTGGGAGGGAGGGAAAGAGCAAAAAGCAAGGCTGTTCCCGATACAGAAATGCAGCAGTGTGAGCAAACTGGCTCTTGCAGTGTTAAAGGACTAATCAGAAGCAGGGGAATGTACCAACCACTAAGAGGGATAAATGAAAATTTCTCTTCTATTCGTACAGCATCACTTAAGATCCTTTTGGCTTTGCACTGAAGGTGAAGAGAGGATATTAGCTGCTCTCTTTTCCCCTCCCCTTCCTGGAAAACTTCTTCCTATCAAAATGAACAAGCACCATACTGCACTGTGCAGCAGCAGCAGCAGCCTCACCGAGCAGCATGGCTCTTCAGATGATCATGTCACTCTGAAGAGAGAGGGAACCCTGTGTCTGAGACAGCAGAGCAGCAGCTCCTCCTCTTCATTTCACCCTCTTCAACAGACTGTCCCTTCGTTTTTCATTTTTAAAGCAGAGGTGTGGGAAACAGCTTCAGAGCTGTATCCTTTCTGATTACCATCCCTGAAGGATCACTGCATTCCCTCCACCTCTGGCAGAAAACGCCAAAATGTTACTCCTTTGTCTATGGTCACAGCCATAATTAGGATGGACTGAGTGCTTCAGCCCACCACAGGAGATCAGGGGAAAATGAGACTCAGTTTGCACCTGTAAAACAGGGACATGACTTACCTGCCTTACAGTGCACTGAGAGGATACAGCCACACTGCAGAGCAGAGGACAACAATGACAAAGACCAGCAAGCAGCACTTATTTGGAACTATGGCAAATGTTGTACACCAAGTGCCCTGGACCATCATCCTGCAGTAGATACAAATACAACACCTTCTGGCACAGAATTCAGTGCTGGAGGATCAGGTCACAGCCACAATCAAGGAAAGAAGGTTTGCTTTCTGCTTGATACTCCCTGTTCCAACCCTTTTCTTCTCCAAGCACCTTAATGCAAATCAGTCAGCACATCAAAGCTCCAATTTATTAGGCATGTAATAAATACATCTTGAATTAGTAAAATGTGATAAATGAGGAACAAACAGACAAAAAGACCCAGTAATTTATTAGAATGTTTCATCTACCCATGTCCAAACCACACTAGTAAATAAAAATGTCAGATGACTGCCCATTTTAGAGACATATTTTTAGTTGGATGCTTTAGGCCACAGTGTTGGCACCAGGAACTGAATGCTTCATTCACAGCACATTACTTGCATTTGCCAACCACGGTTACCGTGGATCAGCTGACACACAGTAACCCGACTGTACGCTTGGGCCCCAGAGCCCTGACTCTCAACTCCTAAACCACAAGGTAAATAAAAAGTCAGCCTTTTTTGGTCTGTACTTACAGGAACACAAACAGGTCTGAGGACCCTCAGTCCTGATGTAGTTCAAGCGCACATTTGAAATACCTTCAGCATTCATGGCAGAATTACTTTAAAGAGAAGCGATGCTGTGATTTAATGAGCATCTTTTAACACCTTAGCCAAATAAAATGCTCTAACCAAAGAAGGTAACAGTATCTTTAAGTTTGTGTAGAGCTGCATCTCCCTCCCAAAGCCTGATACACATGTTGTGCCTGCGCACATGACGCTGCCCACCACAGAAACAGAGCTGCTGCTGTGGCTGAACACCAGAGACGGCCAAGGCTGCCGAAGGGGGGTGCAGGGGTGCCCTGAGAGGGGCAGTAGGTATGGCCTGGCATGGGCTCTGCCTACACAGCAGATCCCATGGAGCATGAGTCGTGAAATCTCCACTGATGAAAAGTAGGTAAAGCCCCACATTCACCTGGAGTTTTTAAGACAGAGGACAGATTTTTCAGCTGGAGCACATCAGGCATCCCAGCAGATCTGTGGGGATTTACACCAGCCGAGCATCTGGTCCAGGGCTCCCCCGCGCAGAGTGCCCCCAACCCCTTCCTTCCTTCTGGCACTGGTTCAGCACCATCGCAAAGGGAAGGGTGCCACCTACAGCACTGCACACAGCGCTTCCTCCAGCACCATGGCTTGCCTTGGACGTCTCCCAGTGAAGAATTAATCAGGGCCAGCCACCCTAAATGGAAGCTTGGCGATTCTTCCATGACAGAGGTAGACCACGCCCTCAGACTGGTTTTTTATTTTAAGAATGCAGAGGTAGTGCCTCTCAAATAGATTCCTTGCCTTTATTTCCATGGTGTCTTACTGTTGCAGTGTGAGCATTTCCTGTTCTGTTATACCTGCATGTCAGTACTATCAAAACAACTGCACTATCTTAAAAAATAAATAAAATAGAAGTTGTCTTAGAGTGACAAATGTGCTTTACTTTAGAAGTTCTTCAAAGAAGATTTGGTCCCTGTCCCTCACAGTTGTGCCCTTAATTCCTTTTTCTCTCTTCCATGGGAAAGATCAATTCAAATAACATATTTTCAGTCTTGTATAAGCCACATCTTTTGGAGTTCCTCTGTGTGAGACATCCAACCTCTGGAAAGGTATTAGAAATGAGATGCCCCTTCCTGTTTTTAATCTTACTAAACCACTATTAATTCATACAGGAGATGCATAACCAATAGGTAGAGTCTGAAAACCAATTCTCACTTTTATGGAAGCATGCTGGCTCTATTCGTCAATGCTAATCTGAGATAAATGTCCCTGTGCAGAATACATGACACACACACTGTCCAGAAGGAAGACAAAGAAGCTGAATTAGTCTGACAGAACACACCTGCCACTGTTGATGAAACAGTCAGTAAATGAATAGGTATCTATAGCCCCTGTGAGAACTAAAAGCCTAATCCTGTAAACCAGAATAACAGTTTAGCTAAATACGAGGATTAGGTTCTCCTCTTTTCTTCATGCACTGGTTTTTATTATGCGAGAATCTTTCTAATTATTACAAATTTGCAATGAAAAGCAAGCTCCGGTCACAGTCTTAAGACTCTACAAAGTCAGGAAACAGGAAATTACAGAATTAATAACTGCTCCATTCACAACTGCCTGAGTGTTCTCCCTGCTTGGGGTGACTTCAGGAATTACTCCAGTGAGCCAAAGACCACAACAGCATGCTTCACTGAAGCTTGATGTGGTCAGAAAGCATCTTGTCTAGTAAATTCTGGACACCATGAGGTGAAATCCACTGCCAATGTGCCATTTGGTGCCTCTCCATGTCTAGAGGCCTGTGCCTGGGGACAGGCTAGAAAGCAACCACAGGGGACAGCCACAGGCCACCACCACGCAGGATCTGTGTCAGCACTGTGTACAACCAGTCTGGAGCGAAAAATCATTCAGCAAAGAGGGCAGAGAAATGTCACAAGCCCACCTTTGCACTAATTTTTGGTGCTCTGTGTCTCTGGTGCAGTCCAGCTACCAGAGGAATAGCAGCTGGGAAGCCCCTTCGCCAGCTTCCGTGTCTTCCACGTACCCACCATGCAAACACTGGTGCACCTTCTGCTCCCCAGGCCTCACTCACATCTACAGTTGCTTCAAGGACCTCACTACTTATCAAATGTGGCACAGGGTCACGGGGAGCAGGACAGAAGGACACGCTGCTTTTGCCAGGATCTTGTGCCTGCACGGGATCACTGGAGACTTTGCACCGCGGCTTACTGGCAGTGAGCCAGCTGGAAAGGGCCAGATGGAGAAGCAAGCCTGGTAGCCTGACAGCAGAACCCCAGTGCAGAAATACGAAGGGGAAAAAAACAAATTTCCAATATCACAGCTCAGCACAGCTCTCACACTGTCCTGAGACATTTGGCCCGTTAATACTCTTATTCCTGTGGCTAAGAGCCATCAAAGACTTCGAACTTCCATGGAAACCACTATGATCCGATGAGTTTTGGGCAAAATCCTACCACTGAAAGTGACAGGAGTCAGAAAATCTTGGATACAGTCTGATCTATCTGAATTTATATATAATATTTATTTTTATTTATAGCTATTTATATATAATTAAAGACTACTGGAGGACAAAATGTGACAAGAACAGCAGGCAGCAGGAAAAGAAAAACACAACCAAACAAATAACAAAACCACAAACAGAAATGTGAATCACACCTAAAAGTGAGGGGAAGCATCTCACACTAAAAACTGACCAGAGAGACCTATGTACCTATGTATCACGTGCTTCCACAACTATCATGCATATCCTCCACAAATATAGGTGTCTTCAATAGCTGGCAGCATGCTGAAGAGATGTAACACTCGATACTTGCTTTGCCAACTGAGCCGTTTTTGGACAGACACACCAGATGTGGATGTACCTGCACATTTAGTACTTGCACACAGTGACTGTTTCTATGCTAGTGAGCCACCACATTCACATACAGCAAGTCATATGTGGAACGGGACATTCACGTTCAACTGGACATGTCAGACATCTCCAGCTTCATTGTCACTGCAGGTGTTAGTATCTAACTCCATTTTTGTTCTGGTATTTGTTTCTTTACCTTCTCAGGCTTAATTTATTCAGATTTAATTTTCATACAGATGCAGCAGATGCAGGATCCTGAGCTCATAACAAAACTTGTCTGCCAGGCTTTACAACAACCCAAAGACATGCCTAACTTGTGTTGCCTAAGATCTATTGCTTAGGGAAAAAAAAAGAAAAAGAAAAAAAAAAAAGAAAAAAATACCCTAACTATGTTTAAACTTTTATCCTCCAGGCTCTTTGAGTTTCAAAATATCACCTGAAGTCCAAGGATAGTGCAGGCTTGCCAGTTGGATGCAGCATGGAGAATGGAACTAATTCCCACCAATACTTTCCTGGTTTATTTCACAACAAGCAAATGCTTTTCACAGTGCTGACCTCCTGCTGGAGCCAAGAAGCTCAGCTACTTCAATGAGAACTGTTGCAACACAGCTTCTTTTGTAGTGGACAAGTAGATAGAGACTCTCAGGAGTGAAATCCCCTTTCACTACTTCTTTCTCAAATGTGCTAGAAGGATGGTTTTGCTAATAGCAAAAGGGGAAAGAGTATATTCATTAAACTCCCATTTTGTAGAACTAGTACTTGTACAGAGTCTTGTAAGCTTTCAAACCATGTAACTTTGAATCAGTTTTCAGTCTTTCCTCATGAATAAGCACAAGAAATCCCCTTTCTCTTCCCGAAATGCAAACTCTGCCACAAACAAGCCGCAGCATTCCTTCCCTAGCATTATTTCCCTATCTCCCTACAGCAGACAGAGACTAATCCTAAAGAATATGTGCAGCAGAGGATTAATAAAAACATCTACTTTTTTAAGATACAACAATAACAGATTTTTCCAGGTGAAAACAGAAAATGTGCCGTGACTGAAAATTCCCAACAGTGATCAATATCAACAAGTAAACTAATATTAGCTGTAAAGAAAGCCACAAATTACAACCAACTGCATCTCCTGAGTGAAGCCTGACTAAAGGGAAACACCTACAACATGAACCTGGATGCCTTTGCTAATGAGTAATGAGAGGTATTAAATTACAGGCTGCCACAGGCACTTCCCCTGAAAAAGCCCAGCTTTTAGGGAAGGTGGAGACAAGGTTACACAACAAGCAACTAACTATGGAGAAACCAACAGAACCCTCTCAGTAACTCAGGAATACTCCAAACTGATCCTGAAATATGCTCTGTATTTTCACTATTACTTAGTGAGCCACAATTCGTAAAACTATGACCATACTTAATGAACAGTTAGACACTATTGACATCGGAGCCATTACCACCGTCTCTGCTTCTCCTAATAGACTGCCCTCTTAGTGAGTTTTCATATTTCTCATTAAATTTATTATATTAAACCCTATGCCCACCTACAGGTGTGAGCCCTGAATCCAATCTCTCTCTGGAATGCATTGTAGCTGTCTGTACAGTCTGTTTCAGGCCCTTGCAGTCCTCAGACCACATTATCTGGGAGTTACTTGGCCTACCAGTAGCTAGGAAAAAAAAAAGTCAAATGTAACTGAGGTTTCAAACTTCAGGAAAAGTTTCTTCTAGCAAACATTGCAGTAATTTCTCATCAAGGGGAAGGTGGGAGGGAGGGCGGTGGCTCCATTACTGTTTCTCAGTTACAGCACTTAAGAAAAAATAATTAATATTATAGATTATTTACTCCAGCATAACAGAAGGCCTGGGGTAACCTGGTCTGAATTTCACAGAAAGGTAAAATCTTTGAGCCAGTTGTGAACACCAGTCGAATTCTGGTTGAGCATTCCAGATGTCATTAAATACAGAAATAAACTCTGCAGGTATTTATTGATTAACAACTGTGATGCATGGCAGATCATTTCTACTCTTGTGCTACTTCATTAGGTATCCATTTTTATTCCTACAAAATAACCAGTGATGACTCATTTTTCAAGATTTCATTGTATACGGAACTTTAGTGCCAAGTGTGTCTGCAAAGAAATGGCCTAGATGTATCTGTCCACATTCTACCATAAATGTAACAGGGAAAAGGAGATCAAGCCACATTAATGTTTCTACATTAATCTGTTCCATGTCATCGTTTTCTTATTTTTCCCCACAGTCCAATTTTTGAAATTCTAATTTTAGTCTATCAGAATTTGATCCTTTTCCATGCTCGGAAAGGAAAGGTTGGTCACAGCTAAGATTTGCTTATGTTTTCCTAATCACAGAATCTGTGGGGGAAGAAAAGTATGCAAATGTATTTTATTACTCTGCATTCAGTATCTAACTCCAAAGAGAAAAAGAGGAGAGAGTTCCCTCTTACATGTGTATCTACAAACTAAAAAAGAGATCATGATATTTGAGCAATCTCCAGCTAAGCAACTTCCAGTATGGTGCACCAGGTTACAGCTGACAAACTACACTTATATTATGCCAAGATACAAAGGTTGCCCCTTTCTACAGAAAGCAACATTTACTAGATTTGCTAGAAGACCTCTGCTGAATTGGCAACAGTATCAATTAAATTTTCATTAAGTAAACATGGACTTACCTTAGTGTTTTTGGCAAAACTGCATATCATGTTATATATCATTACACAATCTTTAAACCAACTGCTCATTTCAGTCACTTACAATTAAGACAACCTCAAAATTTGGCTTTGGGCATCTCCATGTGCTGTGATGAAGGAAACTTAGTAACCAAAACCACAGTGAACCATGCTGCCTATTCACTCTTAATGTTGCATCCCAGGTGTGCGAGTACTTCCCAAACTTAGCACAGCTTCCTTGTTCCAGGAATTACCAGGAAAGGTTAAAACCTCGTAACTTTCCCGTAATTTTCTACTGCAGCAAGATCTGTACAGTCAGAAAAGTAAAACATCTGCCAAACAAGTTCTTTCTTTTAATCCCCACATAAACCCATTTCCTCAAGGAATTTCACTGTCAAGTACCCTCATATTTCCCATCCATGTTCTTCTAAGGGTAAAGGGCTATCAGAATCGGATCTTCATCAAATCCAACACAGACTTGAAACTCACTGGCGATGGAAACATGTCCCAGTCTGCACTGGTTTTATTGTAAACTCTACACTAAATAATGCTGAGAAGGAGCATAGATAAAAAGATGCATTCCAGAAAGTCAGGCTAGCTGATGCTTAAGAGCAGCTGAACAATATAGCCTAGACACTTAAACTCACTTCTACTAGTACTTCAAACTTTCTTGATTATATTTGGTTCCTTGCCCTTGAAGAACAGGAAAACAAGCCATTTAACAGTCTTAGGCACTGAAACTGAGACTACAGAGATGACAGCAGCATTTCCCAACCCTCAAGCCCACCTTCTAATTAACTATAAGGATTGTGGTATGAAATCTGGTGCATTACTCTTGAATTTAAACACAAATATTTCTTTTGTCACACTGTCTGTTCACTAGTTATTCAACAGGGGGGGGGGGGGGGGGTGTGCTTTTCAAAACCCTCCACCAAAGAAACTTCTAACACCTGCTAAAATAACAGACCCCTAGTTTACAACTAAATTTCTCTAAAATTTCTGTTTTCCTTAAACATTTTGTCCTTCTTTGTTGCTTTTGACACTCAAACTGACAAATTATCCTGAAATGGCAGTCAATGAGTAAAAAAACTTCCCATTATTACATACCATAAACCACAATTAATAAAATAATCAATTTACCCTAGTGAGCAGAGCAGTGCATTTATGGGCTCTGCTTGCTCTGAAGATGACAACACACACCTTTACCACCTGACCATAGACAAAGCCCATTCAATCTGGAAACTGGAGTGGAAAAAGCACCTTTTCTCCTATGATTTCAAGTTAAAGGAAAAAGGACAGAAAGGACCAGAGTTTGATGTCCTTAGTTAAAAAAAAGAAAAAGAAGCCAAACTCACTGAATTTCAGCCCAGTAAAAACCAAACAGAACTGAAAATGGTAAAAGCATAAAAGCAATTAACTCTATGTAAATAAGTGTCATTATGATACAAAATACTTACTGCTCATGAACATCTTTTTAAGTTACACATTTGTGCTGCATTATCATCTAAATTACACTGTTAAACTACTAAACCCCTTTCTTATTCTGATAAGAGAACCCCTTCCTTATTCCAATACAAGCTAAGTGTTCAAAAACTCACACAAAGGAAGATATTTGAGCTGATGAGCACAGCAAAGGAAGTGCAGATAGGTATCAGACAAACCTGTGACTTAAAACAGGAAGATGGAATAAGTGTAGTGCTAAATTGTAAAGGGCCTTGAGTCCCAGCCTGTTCCCTCTTCATTTGAAGGCAGAATGGCTGATACAAATCAAAGTGATGTAAATTCGTGAATTTCAACAGGATTTAAATTATCAAGCAGGAAGCCCTGATGTGAATAAATCAGATTGGGGGCATTTTTGGTTTTTCTAAGGAAGGGTCAATTCTTATTGGCTGGTACATATTAAAATGTGTTACTTGGCAACTCCATATGCCCTTTGCGTGGATACACAAACCACTCTGCATTAACACAGCAAAATACTGGCATTTAATTAGTTCTAAAAATAATTTCAGTGCACCTGTAAGAATGAAAGTTTATGAAATTGGGTTTTTCTCTGCATTTAAAAATATTTAAAGATTAGTAGATACTTTGGCTTTCACCCTGTGGGAAGCAGAAATCTCCTCTGGCTGTCTTCACACTCAGTTTTCAGCCTTACATGAACTACTTGAATCAAGTTAACTGATGAAGACACCATGTCAGTGTGTCAGCACAGAAGGCTTCTATTGTCTTGTTTAGAATTTTAGGACCCCCTTGTTCCAGAATATTTCCCAAATGTCAACCTCTGCTGGTTCAATTTCCTTTAAAACTTCAGTATAAATACGGTGTTCATTTGCCTTTTTTTTTTATGGTTGTATTATTCTAACAGGTGACATCAGTTTAGGCATAAGCTATCCTATTTTCACATCTGATTTGTGTTTTGAAAATTAATTTTAAGTTTACTAATAGAGCTCATAAACCTGAATTAAGAATTGGGTAAAATTCTGTGTTTCAGGTGAGTGTTCTTTACCCACTCACATTTGGTGGTCAGTGTGAGTATGTGTTAAAAAAAAAGAAAAAAAAATTTAAAAAATCAAATCACACTCCAAACTAGGGCCTGAGCAGAGAAATGGAAGTTAACACCTCTGACAAATGTCTCATGAAAGAATAACTGCAGCTGACAGATGAAAAAAAAAAGTCCCTTTATCTATCAGTTTAATCTGGTCAATTTTGAATTATCTTCTTGGAACACAGACTGCAAGTAACCAGAGGAACAACAGCATAAGGTTGGATGTGGCTTTGAGCAACTTGGTCCAGCAGAAGGTTTCCCTGTCCATGGCAGAGGGGCTGGAAGTAGATGATCTTTAAGGTCCCTTTCAAACCATTCTATAGCCACTACAAAAACTGGGAGAGGAAGAGTGCTTTCTGGACCTGAGGGAAAGGAGCATTAGGATATGATATTCTAAATCTCTAGATCTTGTTTCACGATTTCTTGTCTTACTATTCTAATTCCTTCTAAGTAGGAGATTTACATGAAAATCCAGACAGAAGTTGCACGCGAGGGGTAGTGATGCTGCTGTTAGTGTTTCTTCACCATGACAGGGACTGTGTTGTGGGAAACGTGAAAGAAACCTTCCAGAATGCTCTGTAGTGATCATCAGATACGGCTTCATTTTAGGCTCCCTGCATCCTTCTTCAGTTTGCAAAGAACAGCATCACTCACATTTGCAGGAAAAAAAGGCAGCAGATTTTTCCTTTACCTAGTCTAATCTATTTTAATAAGTATGGCAGCATTTTTTCAGAGAAAGACACCAAGTAATTGCTACTATTATCAGCATAATCCACCTTGGGTTTATTCCTGCTGTCTTACTGAATTCTTCACTTACTGCCTCTGTCAACTTTCTGGGGCAAAAGCTGAGTGAACAGGGCATAGTATGGGGTGGTCAGTAATATACCCGTATAAAAGTGCTCAAAGGCTACAGTGAATCTGCAAGCCTTTTTCACACACCAGTCCATGTCAAAATATGAAAAACTATAGAAATAGTATGTTTGTTTTAAAGCTATTGTCAAATCTTTCTCTGGCTTCACAAAGTGAGCAAGAGAGACTGCACAAAGCCCACTGGAAGAAATTACTATGGAAAATTATTAAATAAAAAAATAAAATGAAAATCAGAATGTGCAAAGGGGAATATGAAAGGGACATATATTTTGTATAGTATCTTTTTGAAAGCATTTGCTCCTCTACCACAAAACCATTCACTCAGCAACTGAATTTTAGACCCAGAAGGAAATACTAGTACTTTGGCATTGCTTTGATTTAATAAATTACGTTTTACTCCTGGAGCAGACCTCAGTTGGATGGTCACCGACAGCATTTATAAGTTTACAAGATGATAATTTAAAAAAGGAGAACATTCAACAATTAACGCCAAGTCAAAAAAGTTGCGCGTTGCCAATCATCTTAGAAAGGCTCTGTAGAAACACACTTTTAAAGGCAAGGCAGTTCCAGTTAAAGCCATCACACTCCTAGCACAAGGCAAAGTCAGGAGATGCCTGTGACTGAGTGCCTGCAGGCTTTGTGGGGCAGTTTGGAGCTCCACTCCACACTCCTGCTGTGGGACAGAGCCTCTCTTCCCTCCCACACCACACTGGGCAGCACCTGGACTCCCCTTGCCGTGGTTCCCCTCACACAACTGCATCAATGGCAGTGACTGGGCACGAAGGGAAGAGGTCCAGGCTAAAATTGAGTAGATCTGGCCAGTGGCCACCAGAACGGGCATTTCCACGGCTGTGAACACTCCTGCAGCTTCATGGGACTCCCCACCAGAACGACCTCGCGGCTATTCTTCATTTCCTTCAGCTTTAAGGAAAGTTCCTAACCTCTCTTGTCCAACTCAATTTCCAGCAGTGAGAAGGGATTGAATAAATATCCAAGCTGCAGAACAAAAAGGGGTGATACAAAACCTTCCTCCAAATTAAAATTACTTCCCTTAACATAAGCCCCATCTCTTGCTTGTGCTGCTGGCCAACACAATGACTAGCAGAGAGTACACATCTCCTCCCTCCTAAGCCTCCTCCTAGCCAGAGCCTGGACAGCTGGCTATTTTTGTCCCAGGGATAGCGTGTGAGCTCAGAGCTTATTACCTGGGGTTTCCCCCTGCACACAGGAGTAATGCCTGGGATTTTTTTTTTCTTTTTTAATCATGGCAATGGGCTCCAGATATTGCACAGCTTATAACATCTTACACTTTGTGAGAGATTTAAGTACCTTTACGTACTTCCCGTAACTTGTATGATGAGAATAGACTTTATTCCAGCATTTATAATCGTTTTGTTTAATTCTTTAAGGTACCCAATATACTTACTTATATGAATGTATTAAACCAGTAAGTGCCTTTGATATTAAATATGGAAGAAAGCCACTTTTTGATGCTCATTTGTCCTCCAGAAAAAAAAAACCAAAACCCTGAAATCACACAAGTAAGTGGATCAACCTACAGCTTAGCACATAATGCTCAGGGACCAGGGGGATTCTGCCTCTCCACAGTATCTTTCTCTAGCTTGACCAGCAAACCAGGGCACTCAGATGGATTCAACCGGACAACAGGGAACGAGCCAGCAGCATGGCTTTATTCCTTTTTACCTTGTGCTGCTCTGGCATGAAGAGGTAGAGGAATGCCCTTTTCCCAGTGCTTCCTCATTTGTTGGACTAACAAAGACAGGTGTTACTATTCCAAAAATACAGAGCCAGCATCACCTTGAGAACAGGCACTGAAACGAAAACACCTGCTACTTTTGCCCATCAGGGTCTCTGGGCTGTGTGGAATTAGCCCTTCAAAGTCAGTGGCTATTTGCTACTAAAATTCAAGATGCATATTTTTGTGGTTGTCCACAAGAAAACCTGCAGCCTTCATTACTGTGTGGGTCAGAATATATTTCTTCTGACATCACACCGAATGAAAATAGCTTCATATACCACTGCTGGGAAAAATATTGCCACTTCTCCATTCCCACACATTCTGCTCAATGAGATATCTAGATTACAATCCAATTTTCACAAAAGCTATGGTCTACACCTCACAGAAGTTTCACCCAGAAAGAATAAAGCCAACACTAAACAAAATTTTAAATATGACCCAGTTCTGAAACTTCTTCTCCAGTATGTCACTGAGCCATTACTGAGATAAATCCACATGCCAGTAACAGTGGGAACAGAATTGAAGCAGACAGTAAAACCCTGCTGCAGAAACAGAGAGAGTTTTGTTGTGGGTTTTTACCCACACACACTTCCCTTGGAGGAATTAAACTAACTTAGCAGTGCCAGGATGAAAGGCCTTTGCAGAAAAATGATTTTGGAGGAAATGAAGACTTTTTCCAATCACATAATTTTCTTGAAGTGTCAGAGCCCTCCAATTCTTCAAACTTCCACCTTACAAACGGAAATTAAAAGTATGGTCCCAGTTGTCAAAACACACATTCACCATAAATAAATCCATTACTCATTGCAAGGTTCTCTCTATAAGAATTATACTGTCTTATGAGCAATTTCAGCATGAGGCTACTGAACTGCAAAGGGTAGCTGTATGGATCTTCCCTGATACTTAGAAAACTAATGCAACATCCTTGCTACAACAAATTATATCCTCAGAGCAACGTGACATATTTGTTATTATAGAGAACTTGTGAAAGTATGTTTTCTTAATAAAAACTGAACCATCAGTGGACATCATCTATGCTGAACAAAACCAATCATACAGTGACTGCACTTAAACATACACACACGTATATGAAATGTAGTACAGGTTTACTCTGAGGAATTAGAAATACAGTATTTATGTGCTTTTACGGCAAGTACACCATTCAGGTAAATAACAGTCATAAACACCAAGAATTATGAAGATTTGTGTCTCTTCCCCTTGAAGGACTGACACAGGCCCCTGCCACTGCAAAAACAAACGAACAAACAAAAAGAACAACAACAACAAAAAGAAAACTTCTGTCTTGCACTCATAAACCCCTTTATCTTTTTCCTTTCAGTCAGAGCCCAGCCAACACACATTAACCATCATTCGAAACCAGAATCTCTTAAACTTGTAAAAATATCTTGCATTTGACATGGGGCTTTTAATGTCTGTGTTAGTTTTCAATAGCTTATAATTTCTAGATCCTTGGCTTTCAGGGATGGGGGGTGGGGTGGGGCTGTTTCTAGCAGAGATGCAAAAATTTCCAAAAATTTCCCATACACAAATTGTTTTTCTTAACTGTGAGAAATGACATCTCTGGATTTCTAAATTCTAGAGTTTAGAAATAAAACCTATATATAGGGAATACTGAAAAAAAACAGGGCCAGGAAGCGTTGTTGACATATGACAGAAAAAAAGTAATGAATAAAATCATCTATATAAATGGCTCGAATATAAGCAATGAGTTGGGGATTTCTGAAGTTTCTTCTTTTACCCATACAGTTTGCCAAAACTCAGTTAATTACAAGAATTAGTATAGTTCTTTATGCAAGTATTAGGTTCTGCCTGTCAGCAGTAACTTTCTAAGATATACCCCCAAATTTGCTCTAAATATCACCAATAAGGTTCAACTTCTGTCTCCACAGATATCTTTCACTTTGTTTTTTTTTCTTCTGTGTCTCAAAGATGAACGCAGTGAAGTTAAATGAGCCTTTAATACCTCATTATACAAACAATCTCTTCACAGCATAACAAAGAATAAGAGATTGATGTATATTGATATTTACAGAACAACAAAAGGAACAGAAGCAACACAAAAACACAGCTGTGAATAACAAGAGAGGGAAATAAGCACACTATTACTTAATATTACTAAAATACACTAGATCTTCCATTCAGTTCTATAATCCTAGGAGAAAGGGTCTCTTTCATGAGGCAGTCTACATACTAGGTGTGAAACTGGTTGGATTTTCCTGTGCTCTCACCACACTAATTGTCTGTATTAGTCTTTGTCTTCACCTCAAGGCCAAACTTCTTGTGATGAAGGCAAGTCCAATTACCTAAACTGAGTACAAATACTTCTTGGACAGGACATTGTGCTGAAAATATGACATATGTCCTTCTGCCAAGTCCCTCAAATAAGAGGGCAACTCTGTGACATAAAGATCCTTACTGAAAATTCAGTATTATGAGTGATAACTAATTGAGGAATGCTGTCATCTCAGTGTTATGACTGAAACAAGAAATATTGCAGATAAAAGTTCTGTCAACTTCACAATCAATTTAAGTCTGCAAAAGGCACACTTTTGGATCATACCAATCCTATTACAAGGCACTCTGAAGAGTTCTTAAGACATTCTTATAGAAAAACTAAATTTTTTTTTTGCCTGAGACAGTAGTGGCCCAAGTAGGTCTGATAAAACTCTGCATTAATATTCAAGCTCACGTGTTCCAGAAGATGCAAATCACCCCAACAATCTAAAGTGCCAACTTCACACACTAAGTCACAGATAGGATTGCTTGGCCAACAAGAGGACACAACTATGGTTTATTGCACTACCCAATGTGTAAATCTTCCAAAAACCCCGGCTGTTTGGTGGTGCAGTTTGATCTCAAGGGCAGAAGCTTATTCCCTCCCTTCCAAAAATATGAGACACTACCACCCAAGGGAAAGGAAATCTCTCAGAGCTGTTTAGTAACACAGGACCCGCAGTGCACTCCTCAGCATTTCTCTATCCATCAGAAAACAGGAACGCAGCCAGCCACTAAACCACTGTGCCTAAACCACCTAAAATGCTTTTTACTTGTTTCACTGGTTTGAGAAATGTGCATTGCCTTCTACCTGCCACAGCAATTGCTTTTTGTGAACAGATTTGTATTAGCAATGAATTCATACATAGAGGGGGGAAAAAAGTATTGAAATGTATCTTGTTTTAGCAAAACAAAACTAATCCATCGGGAGAAAAAAATCCATGCCACTTACTTAACCAACTTCAGAAACGTGTAAATAGGATTTACACATAAAGGACTTACAATACACACATGTGTCCATTACTAACATGTAAGAGGGTCACCTGGGCAATGGTTTTCACATGAACTGCTGCAGTCTGTTGGTGACTTGCAAGGAATATGAAACAGGTAAATAAGAAAAGCAAGTCTGCTGTCCAGGGGCTCACATTTGCTGAATGATTGCCATATATATTCATTATCTGTGGCACTAGCAAGTGTTCAGAATTCCTCAAATCTGAACAAAATATACAAACAAAGGTCACCACCTAGCTTAACAATAGTGCAGAAAATCCCTTGGCATAACACACTATAATACTTTGATGGACATAAGGTCTGGAAACCAAAACTCTAAACCAACTCATTTGCCTGATATTTGCAGCTAACCATGAGTATGGCTCTGTTAAACATCCCAGCACCAAGCTCTGGCTGCCCAAGGTAGCAAAAGCTGAGTTCATTAGAGGCACCTATGCTCTCACTGACTAGCTGTGGACAGCGCTTTGTAAAGCCCAAGTACACAGCCAGAGGCAAGGTTCTACTCTCCAGCCTGATTCAACAAATCCACAACACCCTCTTATGTATTTCTGCCCTTCCACTACAGCTGATGCCTGCTTTGCTCTACTCTGTCTACCCCAGTCTGGGTTCCATCCATCTCCTGACCCACACTTTCTGCCTGTCCTTCCATCTGCCTCCTCAGGTCTCTGCCTTTCTGATGCAGCACCGTCTTGTTTCTCCTTCCAAACCACAAAACCAGCCAACCAAAACACCTCCAAGAATACCAAAAAGCAACTCCCCCCACAACCCCCCAACCAATCAAACCAAGGGAAAAAGGCAAGAAAAATATCCTACCCAGAGTGAATTATTGCAAAAAAATCTATCAATATGTATTATAAAATTAATATGGATCTTGTCTAGTAAAAAGAAATATTATGTTTGCTATCACATTGATAGATGTTTTATACAACTGTAGGCATTTAGCTTCCTCCCTTCACAGCAGGAGAGACATCTGATCCCCAGCTTAAATATTGAATCTTAAAACATATAAGAACAATATATTTGTAAACAAAAAGCATCTCTGAATTATGCAAAGTATTTTATGAGTCTGTTTATGCTACATTCCTTACAGAGCCCTATGTACAGGACTCAATCATTGTTTTTCACTTACTGGCCTCGGTTATCAGTTATATTCCTGTATTTACAAATGTCTGAGTTAATAGATGAAGAGCTCAGAAAAGCTCCTCTTACCTTACCAAAAAAAAAAAAAAAAAAAAGTCATATTGTAAAAGTGGGGGAAAAGTATGAGGTAAAATACTTAGTTTAGAATTTGTTACTAATTCTACTGTTATTTGAGACAACCAGTACAATTTGCTCCTGCCGTTACATTTATGGACAAGCTAACCAGTCCAGATCTGTTCTGATAAACTCTTTATGTGACTTTAGAAGAGATGTTCACCATGCAATCACACCTGCAAGAGATAAGTCACAGATTTGGGAAGTAAATAATTTTTAAACCAGAAACAATGTCTTCTCCACTAGTGAAACTTGACATATGGAACTCACTGCATTAGAAATACCAATATTGCTAATACTGTTACCTACTTGTTGTGCTAACAGGTTGGATTCTAACAAGTGAGATAATTCTGAAATAAAACATCTGAGAAAGGAGAAAAAACACACATAAAAAATTCCCCCCAAAAGGAAAAATCTAAAACAACAACAAAAAAATCCCAAACAAACAAAAAAATCCCACTGACCCTCCCCATCACTAACATATTTTAAAAATAATTAAATCACCTATGCTAATCAGCATTCCAAGTACAATTTAATAACTTACATCATCTTTACTAATTCTCATTTTACAAAGCAAAGTTGGCAGAAGCTGCTCCATATATGATTTGTTTCCCCCTGGATTATTTGAATAACAACTATCATTATATTGCCCAGACATGGATTCAGAGAGAAGGAAAATAAAACTACATGCGAGTGTCTGTCTTGGACACAGCCCCTCATTTCAGTGTTACCTCAAGTCCCATATGCAAGTCAAGGCATCACACTCCATGAATGGTGATGACTATTTAGATGGGCCTTTCCTAATTATTTAACCTGATTTACTGTTCTACCTGGAATTAAAATGAACATAAACCCATTGAGTAGCCTGAAAAAAAGAAATGTAATTACCATACTGTAAAGATCAAGCAAAACCACATTCTTCCTTCTTTTATCACAAGAGACATAAAAAAGTTTATCACTTTTCAGAAGGAAATTAGCAAACAAAAGAAATATTGCTTCCCCTTCCCCCCCCCCCCCCCCCCCAGGAAGGACAGTGGTCATTTACCTGATTCAAGTCCACACTGTGGCCAGTATGATGTCTTCTTTGGACCATACTGGGGTGAAAAGATATTCTCTGCAGCATTCTTCACACTTTGGATCAGCACCTCACCCTTAAGAGTAACTGTATCACTATTCCTGAAGACACTTGCAATAATGCTCTATCTGGTGTTCCATAAACTGGCTAAGTATTCCCAAATTCACTACAGCAATGCACCACAACTACCAGGCTTTCAACTGGCAGCTGAGCAGAGAACCATAAGTGGACAAGGGCATAGGGGAGGGCAGAGCTTCCTTCACAACTTTGCTGACGTAGAATCATTTAGCTAGAAAAGACCCTTAGGGTCATCAAGTCCAAATGTTGACCCAGAACTGCCAAATCCACCACTAAACCATGTCCTTAAGTACCACCACATCTCCATGTCTGTTAAATACCTCAAGGGATGGCGATTCCAACACTTCCCTGGGCAGCATGATCCAATACCTGATCACAAAGAAACTTTTCCTGATATCCAGAACTGGTTTGTCCATGGAAATGGGTAGCTGTATCGACATGCATAAATCTTGCGAGTAAAACTGCTGCCTTTGCAGAGTTGTAAAGGACAGCACCTGCAAAATTTCAGGAGATATTCTGAATCATTGATCATTTTGATTATAAGAGCTACTGCAGTTTAAAGCAAACTACATGGGACCTTCTACCTCTCCTTTCCTTTAGTCCCTCTTCCCTAGTACCACACCAAGAACTAAACACTGTTTTCCTCCTGGGCAGCTAATTTTCCTCCTATGTTAGTCCCACAGACAGATTCATAGGCACAAGTGTAGGTCTAGGACTGCAGCACGGAGACCACGCCATTTAATGGCAACAAACCCTTAACTTGCCTCAGCTGCCACATCTAATTAACCCTAAGGCAGTAACAGGTGAAGAGATCATAAAGTAGTTAACTAGTAGGTTTTACAGAGACAGCAATGTTTTTCAGAACCTGCATAATAAAGTTTTTGTATTGTATGCAGTGTGCTGTGAAAATGACGATATTTTGGATAAACTTAAAAGACAGGTAAACATAATGTGTTCTTAACAATAGCTTTAAACAGCATGAAATAAGTAAAAAGAGAATAAGAGACAAAATTGCCATTCCTGAGGTATCACTTTTTCAAGATGCTTTCTATTCTGACCGAAAATTAAAACCACAAATTACTGTGTTTCTTGTATTCAAATATCTATAGCAACTATAAAGAAATATAGTGTATGCCAACTTCTCAGAACCCCTCTCTGGCTGTAACTAGACTGCCACACACTTTACTACAGTGATAGGGGAAGAAGAGGTGAAATTTTCAATGCCACTAGTCAAAATCAATTTTTAGGTTTTTTTATTCTACATGCACAATTCTCCATTATCCCTTCTCACTGCTGGCATTTTCCACAACAAAATGTTACTGAGAAGGGCAGTAAACCTTAGTGTGACCATAAAGCTTTCTGGTTTGTTTTGTTGTAAATTAATTGGAGGAGAGAAAATAAATGGAGGGGGGGAGGGGGTGTTTAATTATTTTTCATGATGTAGAATGTATAATAAAATGGGTTAGAAAAAATAAGCCCCAGCCAAGTCCCATGGGGTGAAAAAAAATGTAAAGCCAAATTCTCTCAGGTGAATTTTCAAAACTGCAGCAATCCAGCCTTTAAATCTTTCAGTCTGCAAACTACCTAGCACAAATTAGAAGAAGAAAAAAAAAAAGATAGCACTGCAACCTCAGCATGGTATCTCTGCTTTTACTAGAATGCAAAGACTGCAAGCTCAGCCCAGAGATGTGCAGTAATAGAAGGATCTACAGATTATTTTGAACCAGTACTTCATATCCAGCCATGACAGAATGCCTCAGCCAGTTTGGAGCTCAAACGATGTGGCCACCATGCAGTTCCAGAAGCTTACAGTCTTCTGCATGAGTCCACTAAAGCCTTCAAAGCTCCATTACCTGCTTCGACGACAACTAAAAACATGTCTAACGAATAGCAAAGCTGCTTACCAAAAGCATCATTAAAAATCTGTTATTTAATGTCAGTAGCAGTTTTCCCTATGCTGCCTCAGTTACACACCAGAATGCAATCCAGGGAAGTCAGAACAACAGCCACCAGCTTCAGAGACAAAAAGGAACAGCAGCAAAGATCACAGCTGAAACGTAACCATCTCTTTAGCAGTCTAAAGGCAGCTGGTGCCAGCTAAGGCAACCGTATTTAAAGTCATTTTTGCAAATACTAGAGTCTAAAACAAAATATTCGGCACAAACAGAAGTGGTAGGAAGTGCAAGGGTTTCTCTTTTGGTAAAGCACTGGTCTATTCTCCTCAGTTTAAGGAATTATCTTAAATTATTAAAAAACTCCCATACTTTCCAGAACTCTTCTAGGATCTCGTTTGCCATAGACACCTCTCTTCCTCCTGTAGATTAAACACAATGCAGAAGTGCCAAAACATCATGGAAGATTAGACATGAGCTAAAGGAAAGAGAAAGAGGAGGAAAATATAGAAAATGGGTGCATATCAGTGGTTCCCAAACTTATTGGACTACTACATCCCCTTTCACCATCAAAACTGATCATGAATTCTTTCACCTTGTCTTGGAGAGCAGCTTAAAAAACAATGTATAAGTACATGTACTGGTTTATACAAACACACATACATAGGCATATTGGCTTCTTGTTGTGACACTGCCCAGGGTCAGAGCAAGGTTAAGGACCAATTCTCTGCTCTCTTCCCAGGTGCACAATATCCAAGGACTTTCTGAATTGGCCTGAAATTTTCACAAGCATCACGAAGATGACGCAGAAAAACTACACCTTCACTACAGCATGGAACAGCTGTTCCTCTGAATCTGAAGACCAGAGGAAAGTGAAGTTGAATTGTTTTATTAAACCTGAAATGCTCCTGTATGGCACATAGAGAAATTAATGTGGGGAGGAGACTGAAGTGTGAAGAAGGGGGGAGGGGAAGAGGCACAGCCCAGCAGCACCACCTTCCATCAGTGAAAACACAACTCCACCAAGGCTTCAGTTGATGAGAGCTGAGAACCTATAGACCACTATAGAGCCCTATATAAAAACTCCACAGAAAGTGATAAAAAGCAAGAAAAGGAAGAAAAAAAAATCCTTGAGCTTGTGATCTTTCTGTTTATTAGCTTAGCTATTCTGAAAGTCATAAATTCAAGCCTCCTTCCTATTTTGTGTATGCTGTGGTTGTGCAGAACTGACAGCAAGCAAACAGCAAAAGATCCTCTCTGCTACCAACAGCACTGCAGCACCAGCTTCAGCAGCTTCACAAACATATATAAAATGCAAAGTTCCTATGGGTGGACACACTTCTCTCTTCTCTCAGGTCAACTAAAGACTAAAGTGTTCTTATCTCCTCGCCAATTTTAACGGTATGTGGTGGCAAACAAAATCAATATGAAAGAGGGAAGTCTTGAAAGAAGGCAGTTCAACCCCTTCCTGTAAGCACAGAATTTCAGCAGCTGCAATCTTATTAGCTACTGCAAGTTTAAAAAGACATTTTCTCTTAATCCCTATGAAACTGGGTTTCAAGTATTCAAAAAGCAAACAGGAGCCTTTGGTGGTGACTTTTGAGCTGCAAACATTGTGAAACTAAAGTGTGTGAGGGGGAAGCAAAAGAGTAATCAAAGTTATATGATTTTGTGATTCACCAGCTCAGACAAACTAGGAAAATAAATGTTCCAAACTCTTAAGGGTCCCAAATTCTCACTGAATGTACAAGTATGTTGCTTATCTGAACAGCCTGCAAGGTCCCAGGCTGGAAAACTGACTACAGGTCCATAACTTCAGTCATTTATTGTACCTCACATTTCAATTCACAAAACAACACACTTGAAGGATTCCAGTCAGCAGTTACTAGCTGTCAGACCTGTCCTTAAACCTCTGCTAATCCAAGTTCATCTCACATGAATTATACATATGCAACCAAATGTCATATACACGCAAGTGTTTAAGTAAAAATGAACTCTGTATCCTTTGCTACACACAGCCTTCCCTGTTTCAGTGTCTGTGCTCAGCAACAGAATCATGCACACCAGGTGTAACTTAGCTGAGGTTCAGTGTAGGCTACCAGGTGAGCATGTTTGAACTAATAGGTCCCAGATGTTTATCCTGGGTAAAGGTGAAGTTTCACAAGAGGATTAAGATGTTGTAAGACTGTGCTGCCCACGGGAGGGACAGTCAAACAAATGATGGACCTGATCCAGCCAAAAACTAACCCAGAAGAAAAGGAAGTAGAGTGTCTGCCCTTCCTACCTGCTTGGAGGACCAGCTGACAGTGGGGGTACCTGAGCAAGGGCCACCCTTAGCAAAGGCAGGCAGAAAACCTGACCCCTGACAGGAACATGAAAAACAAGACTTCCTCAGTGGTGCAGCTCAGGTTTACACCAGCTGGAGCCACTTGTGAAGCCTTAAGCTTTAGGTCAAGTTACTGTAAATTGAGGTTAATCCAAATGCAACTAATTGCCCTAACACAATCACATATTAATATTTTTGGCTCTGCATTATCAGAATGATTTTTGGATGTATTCCAGCAAAAGTTGTTCTTCCTGAACTTGACACTGCCTAGAACTTCACTGCAGTGAAGCACGTAGATGATATTTGGTCAATGTGAACCTTACATTTCACTATGACTGGCTACCCTATGTCAAAACACAACTTGTCCTGCTCCAGCTACAGCTCATAATAACACAACCCACTATCTTTTAAAGGGACACACTTTCTATGAGAGCATATAAAGGTCATCAGAGGCTAGCAGTGCTTGAAGTGAAGGCTCTTCATTCCTTTCAGTTTGCTAAACTGAAACCTATTGTGCTGACTAGCTGCAAAAGGAGGTCAGCACAAAAACTCCTTGTCCTAAAGGACAGTAATCACACAGGAGCATCAAGCGTGAGTTGGTATGAAAAGGAGAAGAAAAATGGGAGAGGCTGTGGAGTAAGAAAGACATAGAGATCCACCCTTATAGGAAGAGGAAAATAAAAAGGGTTACACAATGACTCCTTCTATGATGCTTATGAAAGAGAAGGAGCATTGCTGGCCTGGGATTTAATTCTGGTATCATCCCAGTTTTGCATTTACTACTGACTTTACCTCAGTGTGAGCAAGATCAGACATAGCTTATTAACTAAAGAGATGCTTAATCCTACTTAGTCATCAGGCGTGAGTAAGGGCTACAGTATTCAACCTCTTGTGGAAAACAAAACATCTAAAAAATCATCTTTATTTTTCATTTTTGCAGTGCCAGAGAAATAAACTATATACACTATAGTGTAACTGATGAACTCCTAAGCACCCATAAAGTAAGTTAAATAGCAATATTACACGAGAAAGAACACAATAAATGTGCACAGGTTTATGAACATACACATAAGTACACATTCAATACAGCAGGTGTAAACTTTAAAAAAAGTACTCACAAGCCTGACAGCATTCTTCAGCACTCGATTTCATTACAGACATTACCCATGAATCACTAAGACAAATGAAAATGGTACACTTTTCACTCTGGACACCTTTTTCAACAAAAAGGGCAAAAAGGAGAGACTGAGGGGGAGGGAGGAACTACTTTTCTGTGGTGGAATATTTGCCAAGGAGGCAGACGTATAACCAGATTTCTATAATTCTGGATATGTCATTCTGCCCTTGCACAGAGAAAGCTGAAAGGAGTGGCCTGCCCATCTCCCTTCCCTCAGGTAGAAGGGCAATGTGATCATTAACTTCCAGGAGGCAGAGCATTAGCCTAGAATGAGTAAAGAGCACTACTGGAAAATACTGTATTTTCCAGCCATGTTTTCTGTAACTTTAAACTAATTCTGAACTGGCATAGTAGCTGGGAGCAGAAAAGATGATCTAATAGGTCATTTGACTTCTGTCACTAATTTCTCTGCTCTAAATAACATTTTACACTTACGGTGTTTAAAACTCAATTTCCTGAGGACTGGTTTTAGGTTTAGAAATGGTCACTGTGACAGTAGCTATCAAACCTATCATGATGCTAAATAAAACCTTTAAGGGCCTTAAAACAGGAAGAAGCAGCTCCAGCCCCTTTATACTTCATAAGAAAGCTCAGGAGCAAACAAATCTGCATTAGAAGGTCAATGTGGTAATTATACGTGCAGTGTTTCATTGGACAAAAAATGCACAGTAAAAACAACAGTCACGGGGATAAGAAACAGAGGTGATATAACTTGCAATGTTTATTATACATTTGGCTACTATATACTAAATATACATTATTTATTATTTATTCTAAATATAATGTATGTGTATACACACAGAATCTCTGAACTCCACACAATAGCACGGATACAGAATCAGAAGACTCTTGCACTGAAAGGAGGAAACAAGAAAACAGATTAGCTCACAAAGAACCAAAGAACTGAAATGATGTGTTGATATTTCCTGGAACCAGTCTGAAGATGAGCAGCAGAGTTTTGGATGGACTGCAATTTTTCCCAATTCTTCCTTTGAAAATGAGGCTGCTACAGCATTTTAATAATTCAACTGAAAAGCACAGAAAACAACTTTGGTTTGTGCCAGGTTGAACTGGGATGGAGGGAAAAGTCCTTGCAGACACTTACAAACAATTTTAATTCTTGTGCATGCCCCAGTCAATGTATGGGAGCAAACTAGTTCTGCAACCCACTGTTCTCCTCAAGTAGAAAAGGTTGAAATAGTTAGAAATCCAGATATATATAAAAATTCAGCAAGTCAAAACTTGGTCTATAACAAGACACAAATTCAGGGTAGAACAGCAATTCATGAAATACAGCCAAGCCTATGCTCCTACACCCCGTGTTGAAAAAAGACTCCCATTGACAACTGCCTGTTAGTTGACAGAGTCCTAAACAGTGGAAACTGCATAATCTCTTTCATGAACTCAGGGAGTGAGGGTGCAAACTGAGGGGGTGGCAACAAGAAGCATTGTACAAACTGGACTGCTTGTACTCCATCCAATGAAGAAAATCAGAGTGCATGCCTTTAAAAAATCATCTTCTAAAGATGTTTTTTTTTTACCCAGATTGCTGAAGGGCACTCAGCACATGTGTCAGCTCCAGCTTCTGGGAGGGTTTGCTGGGTGACTGGCTGCCTGGATCCAGCACACATCTCCCCTCCCTTCTCAGCATCTCTCAGTTTGGAGAGGGAAGAACACACACACATACATACAACTTTCTTTTGATTTTCCTTGATTAAAAAAAAAAAAAAGAATTAGGAAAAGTATTCCTTGCTGTCCTCATTGCACTTGTTGTCATTTAATCCTGACAGCTTCGTTTCCAAACCGTGTAGTTTAATAATCTGAGGGAAGAATTTAATAATGATTTTGCGTGAAGAGTAAAGCAGTAGCAGATGCATATGACTGTTCCAGTTTACAGTTATCACTGTAAACCTCTCAACTGGAATTTACCAGAGAATAAAGACAGGGAAAAAACCCTGAAGTATAGTTTACTGTTTTCTCATGCGGGGGAGGAAAAAAAAAGTTAAATAAAGTTGAACTGCTTGTCTAAATAAAAATTATGATGCACAGAAACAGTGAAACTCACCACGCTGTTATGATTGTTATGAAATTAATAAGTTTGGGGGCTTTCTTTTGATTTTACTATAAAAAAAGCATAAATGCTTCAAAGAAACTACTTTTCAACTGCTTTAAGAGGAGCAATTTCTCAGGTTTAAAGTATTACTTTCTTGCACCCATGGATGTTCCCTAATGCTCTTAGACATTAGTAAAAAACCATCATTAACCCTTTACAAGTGCAACGAAGCAGATGATGTTTCTAATTTTTTGGCAACATCTGTGTACCTTCTTAAAAAAATTATGGAAATGGATCTTTTTGTTTAATGAGGCAGCAGAATGTATCTTTTTAAGATTAATAGCATAGTGCACATCGAGTACATTTAAATAACATGAAGATCACAGCACAGGAATTCAGTTACCATGAATTTCATGGTAAACTACGCTTTAATAAGGCTACTCTTAGCTCTTCAAGTGTCCCAATCTTAGACAATCTAGCAACAGTGAGAGCCGAAACCGCATTTCCTCCTTTTGTTACTTTGTTTCCACAACTTTCACGTTGTAGCTTGGCTTTGTGTTTGTCCCACATCTTCAAGGGAAGGCCAGCAAACGAGCTGCCTGACTAAAAATCCTGACTCTAATGCTCCAGGGGTTTTTAAAGAAGGGGAAAGGACGACGCACCACTAGCTAGGGCCCAGAAGCTGCTCTGGAGCTGGATTGGGACACAGCGCACCACAACGCTGCCCTGGAGAGAAGTCATTCTGAGAATGTCTCCTGAGCCTCCAGCCTCTTTCCTGTATCTTGTGGAAATGAGATGGGATGTGAAAAGGCATTTGAGGACAGTTTGGCTGACGAAAAGACAGTCCCTGTTCGTGGGGTTTGGTGAGCGACTCGGTTACGGCCCCGGGAGTAAGTGCACGCCAAGGCGAAGAACCGTGGTGCGGCAGCACCGCGTTCGGGATGTATTTAAAACCCTCGGTCCTGTGGAAAGGCGCCAGGAGGAAGAGAAACATGGTTGTGCCTCGCTGGCTAACATCAGGAAAGCAACAAGATGTCAGTGAGGTTGTTCTGCTTCCTGTTTGCGAAGCGCACACACAACACACACACACACACACATTCCGCCACCCCCGCCGCTTTGTGCGGCCCCTGCCCGCGCTCCCCCCCGCGCCCCGTTCCCGCTCCCTCCCCGTCCCGCTCCCCGCCTCGCCGGGAGATGAGCCGGGCGGCGGGGGCTGCGCTCCCGAGGAGGCCGGGAGGGGAGGCGGGGGCAGCGCTCGGCGATGAGCTTTTGTTTGCCACTGGCGAAGCGATCCCCACCTCCCGTATCCCCCCCCTCCGTAAGGAAGCCGGGCTGGGGGCAGGCAGAGCGCCCAGCAGGACGGTGCGGGGCAGCGGGAAGGGAGCTGCCCGCCGGGCGTCCCGCAGGGGAGGAGCTGCCCGGCGCTGCGGCCGGGGCTGGGCGGGCTCGGCGCGGCCCCGGAGAAACACTCGGCTCCCTCCTCTCGCATACGGGGCGGGGGGGGAGGGGGGGACACGAGAGGAAGGGCCGCCACCGAGCCGGCCGCCTCCCCGCCGCTTTGTCCCTGAGACCCCCCCGGCGGAGGCCGGCGGCAGCTGCCGCCCCGCCGGACCCTCCCGCACGGCCGCGCCTCCCCGCGCAGCGGGGGAAGGCGAGAGGGAGGGACGTGCGAGGCTTGTAAACCACACGCTGCCATCGCACCTCCCTTCCTCCTCCCTCCCTCCCTCCCTCCTTTCCTCCCCGCCGCTCTCTGCCACCCATTGTGCGCCCGGCAGACGGCGGGGACCCAGCTGCCCCGTGCCCGCCCCCGAGCGCAGGGCACCCCCGCCCCGGCGCGGGGACACGTCAGGACACACACGCGTGTCCCCCGCAAGGCACAGCCGCCCGCCTGCCCCCGCCGGCCGGGACGAACACCACCAGCCCCCACGCCCCCCCGCACCAGAACGACTGGCGGCCGCGACCTGCTATAAATAAGGCTCTGCCGGAGCGCGGGGCCCGGCTCCCCCCGCACCTCCTCTTATTATTCATCATCAGTGCAGCCTGGGAGTGGGAAACTCCGCTTCCTACTTGCCGCTACGCTCCTACCGGCTCAGCCCCCGCCCCCTTTCCCCCCCCCCCCACGCCCCCGCCTCCGCTGCTCGCTAAGCTCCTTAAAACCCAAGGAAACTTTGGGAAGCGATTCAGCTCGCGTGGGGAGCCGGGTTGCTGCACGCCGGGGCAGCCCAGGCGAGAAACCTGCCCAACTTTTCCTTCTGCCGCCAGCCCAGCCCGCGGAGCCAACCTTCCGCCTTCCTCCGCGGCGGGATTTAAAAGGCGACCAGCCCCACGCGCGGAAAAGCTGTGGCGAAACACGCACGCACACATCCACAAGACCCTCCCCCGGCTCTGGGCAGCCCGCGGCGCACGCCCGGCACTGCTCCTTCCCCCTTAAACCCAGGGTAGCTCCACCGTTCAGAAAGAGACGGGGGAAAAAGTTTGTCCGCTCCCCCCGCCCCAGCCCGTGCGAAGTTGCGAAGCGCTCCGGAAGCCCCCCGTCCCACCAGCGACCCTGTCACCGCCAAAGTTGAGCCGAGCCCCGTCCCCCTCTGAAAAGCCACGGGGGCGATCTGCAGCTCATCTCGGCGAGCGACGCGGAGCGGACAGCCACCCCTCCGCCCCCCCGGCCCGCATCCCCTTACCATGATCAGCGTGTGGTTCCTCTGCTCCGCCGTGGCGGACTCGGCATCTTGCTGCTGTTTGCTCTGGTGCTGCTGCTTGCTGCCGCCGCCGGTGCCCGTTTTCTTGGCCCTCTGCTCCAGGGTCCGCTGGTAGAGGCTCACCGTGTCCCTGCGCTCCAGCTCCAGCTGCTCCGCCTGGGCTTGCTGGTACCTGCTCTCGCAGTTGACATGGTGCCGCCGGCAGCCCTCGATGCGCTGCCTCAGCCGCTCCACCACCGTGCTGTGCTTGGGAATGCCGCTGCTATTAGCGTTATTGTTACCGGGAGCGGCGGCAGGAGGGCCGTGGGGAGTGCTGTTAACCCCGATGCCGGCCCCGCCGAGGCTGCTGTTCAGGTTATTGTTGATGCAGATACTGCTGCCATTCGCGGCGGCAGCGGGGGCTGCAAAATCCCCCATCCTCTTCCCCGTGCACACTATTTTGGAAGAACTTTTTATCCTACACTTCACACACACACAGTCTCCTCTGGGGTCCTGATGGGATACTTTTTAGAGAACCGGGGAGGGGGGGGAAGGGGGCACCATCATGTATCAGGGAAACAGCGATCCCAAGCAAATGTTTCTCTTTCCCCCCAGCCAATCCCTCTCGAGAAGCTCCAAAACATTAAAAAGAGAGAGGGAAGGGGGGAGGGAAATAAAGAGAGAAGGTGCTAAAAGGTTATCACCAGCAACACAACCAACCAACACACACACACACACAAAAAGCACAACAAACTAAGCAGCAGCAATTCGGGTTAGCAAACTCCAGGAGATATCAGACCAGTTCCTTTCCTCCTCTTTCTTTTTTATAATCCATTATTTCAAAACAGATTCCGTGAGATTTCCGGAGATTTTGCCAAAAGCCTTCTCTCCCCATGTATAAGGAGAAACACACGCGCCCCTCCACATGCACACACATACACATGCACACCCGTTCACACGCACGTTCGCACACACACATCCAAGCACAGGCACACGCTGGGCACACACGGCACACTCACTCGCACTCCCCGGCATCAAAAGACAGGCACAGCCGCTTGCTTATTGTATTTTCCTTCTAGAAAAAAGTTTTGGTGTTTATGCCGCACCGTGTTCGCAAAGTACTTTGGCTGCTGAGTTGCATTTCAACAGGAACCTAAATAGCAAATCCTCGGGCTGGGGGAAGTAAGCACATGAACAATCCGGGCCGAGCTGGAGAGAGGAAAAAAAAAAAAAAAGAAGAAGAAAAAAAAAAAAAAGTAGAGCTCTGAAGTCTCTGCCAAACGCCGAGCTGATACAGCCTAGCGCTTTGCTCTGCCGTGCTGGCTGCTGCTCCTCCTGCCACCATCACAATGATCAAATGCTCTCCTCCTCCACCTCCTCCTCCTCCATGCAAGCGGAGTGATACCAGGGCAGGAGCGCTCAGTAAACACCGCAGCGGCGGCGGCGGCGGCTCCTCCGGGCCGTGAGGCAGACCCGGGGACAAGGTGCAAAACCCGGCACGGACGTCGCCCAGCAGGAGCGGACATGGCGCTTCTTCGCCCGCAGCGCTCACGCCCGGCGGCGGCGGCGGCGGGGCCGGAGCGGGGCTCACAGCACCTGCCGGCCCCGGGGCACCCCGCGGCCTCCCCGCACCGCGGGGGCGGCCGCTACCCCGACCCCAGCCCCGGCCCCAGCCCCGGCCGGCACACGGCGCCCGGCGGCGGCAGCGGCGGCGCCCGTGCCGAGCCCCGGGCGGGGGGCGGCGGGAGCAGCGCGGGGGGACCCGGCGGGCTGGGCTGGGCTGGGCTGGGCTGAACCCCCGCGCCCGGAGCGGCGTGTGCCGCGTTTCCCCTCCTGTGTCAACTGTTGCATAATGAATGGGGAGCGGAGCGCGGAGCCCTGCGCCTCCCCGGCACGGGGCTGAACTTTCTATTTTAGACAACAGAAGAAACATGACACGTTGGGGCACGAACGTGGTTGTGTGGGGGTTTTTTTTGGTTTTTTTGGTTGGTTTTTTTTTTTTTTCGAGCTGCCTCCATATAGAGCGGCGGGTGATTAATGGATCAAGAATAACATCCCGGGAAACCTAGTTTTTAAAAGCGTTTTGCAGACAAAGCTATTGCACGCACAGCTGTCATTGATTGTTATTTTCTGTGAGAAATGCACTTCCATTTTTTATTTTATTTTTTTTAATACACCTATATAGAACAGAATTAGCTCAGAGAGACACCCTTGTTCTCTAACATGCAGCTGGAAATAAAGAAAATTGGGAACTCATGCATTAGTCATGAGATCTGATTTAAACCATCTTCATTTCTGCCATTGCAGATTAGCATAGGATACTATTTCTAAGCTACTCACAGCGGTAAAGAGCTGTCTTTGTCTTCTTTGAGTGCTCAGCAGTATGAAATTTGGATTTGATTTCATGCCTATTGCCACAATTCCTGACTATATTGAGATGAACCACAATAATGGACAAATAAAATTAGCAATTAGTGCCTTCCTTACATTTGAACTTACAAACATGTCTTCCCTCTCAGAAAAAAACTTTTCTGTAGTATCAGTTTGAGAACCGCAGTGAAGCTACTTACGCTCTTCATGATCACGGATAACAACTTTATCCCCCCCCAAAAAAAAAACCAAAACAAAAAAAAAAACCAACCACCGAGGAAAAATGAGAGCTCTGCTTAGAAGCAGCGTAAGAGCGCGGGGAAACCGCAAATCCTGCGCCAATTAGAGAGATCCGTGTCTCTGTTAATTTGGAGCCGGGGGATGTGTTGTAAGATCTCCAGTAACTACTGAATTGAATAGTTAAGACTGAATGTAAGAGGGGGAGAAAGGAGGGAGGTGGGCGGCTTGGGTTTTTGTTCAGGTTTTTTTTTAATTATTATTATTATTGATTGATTGATTTTTAATTGAAACGGAAAGTGTCATCAGGCCAGAGATGGAGCCGGTTGTGAACTAGGTTTAAGTTCGAACAAGTACTTTTTAGATTCCTCCGCAGTGCCCCCTGCAGCCCGCCAGCTTGTGTGCTGCAGCCTGGCTCCAAAGGATGGGCAGACCCGCATAGCACTCCAATCCCAAAAAAGAAACATTTCTTATACTCATAGGGTCAGAAATACATGCAAAAGCAGTGGTTTTCTTACAGACTGTTTTTCGGTGCCTTTGAAGTTGTCTTCTTTTCCCATGACTATGATAAATACCATTTTTCAACCTATGAGGAGTCACACCTTAACTTTCAGTATGTCACTTTGGCAGCTGTCAGCGTGGCAATTTTTAAGTGTATGCTTTATTGCTATAGAATTTAATTCCAGCCTATTCAGTATTTAGGAATATTTCATCTCTCAGCTACATACCTCATTCTGCCAGGCTGCAAAGCCCAGGGGTGATGTTTTGAGTAAAAAAGTTTTGGAGTAACTGGTGCTTAATGTTAGAAGTTTTGCAAACAGATCAGTCACCACTTTTGTGGAAATAAAACCCCAAGAAAGAAAGAAGGAAAGGAAAAGGAAGAGGAAAAGAAAAAAATAAAAGAAAAAGAGAAAGAAAAAAAAGGGAGAAAGAAAGAAAGAAAGAAAGAAAGAAAGAAAAGAAAGAAAGAAAACCTTGTCCAAACCCCTCCATCTGAATACATTCAAAAAACATTTGATTCTTATTAAAAGATATTTTTTCATTGGCTGAGGTTTAAACAAAGCTCAGCAAATATTTATCTATTTCCCCACTCATTTTAGCAGCACTGTGGTGATTCCTGCATTATTCTACAGTACAACTTTTTATAAGATAAAGCACTCCCTCCTATATCTAAAAAAATCAATAGAATCAGCATTTCATAAAAAAGGGCAGTTGTGCTCTGTTTTTTTACAGTTGTCATCCAGCACCTAAGAGCTAACTGATTTTTTTTTTTCTGACAGGAGATTTTTTTTTTTTTAAAGCCAAGTACTGAGTGGCATTTGTAAACCAGCATAATAGAGATAAGATTTCACAGTTAATTTTTGCATCATTTATTTTAAGGACACTTACATAAACAATTACCAGCTTCTGAAAGCTGAAAGTAAAATGAGCTATTTAGTGAACTATTTAATTCAATTTTTGTGAAGGACAACACTTCTGCCTCTGATTCTGAATAAATAAAAACAGGAAAAAATCCCTCAGATTATAGCCTGGGCAGTGTGAGAAACAGAGAGATCTCAGTTTCATTTTAACTACTAATTATTGTCATTAAAGCAGATGTTCTTCACAACCTTGACCAAACAAGTCTGTTCTGTAGTCAGAAGCACAGTCTCACTCGTGATCAAGGTGTGCACTTACATTTATGACCATGAACTTAAAAACACTCACCTCTTCTGTAGTAATTTACTTTGCATGCACAAATGTGTATATTTGCTGTATACTTTTTCCCCCCCCCGTCTGCACATCAGCTTTAAAAAATTATCTTCACAACTGGAATTTGAAAAGTATCAAATATATCAGAATTCTAAATGATGTAAGATGAACTTGCTGATGCCAGCAGTTGAACACTAATGCCTACCGATATCAGCTGACAGGACACTAATTACTAGTTACTGGAGATGATTGCTTGGCAAAGGATCTATTCAGTGAGTTATGATTTTGAAAAATTATAAAGCACAGGCCTGATCTGTGAAAAGATACGCGGTATGAAAATACAGCATACGTTCTCAAGATGATTATCATGACAGAGATCTGTCTAATTAGGAAGAAACTATTTTAATGCTAAGATATGAAAGAGCCCAGCTGGGAGAGGAATTTAGAGGAAGACACAGAAACATGACTGTTAAGCTGACAGCAAGTGCAGCCTAAGCATGTTCCAATGACAGCTTCTAAAAAAAAATTTCATCTCAGCATTTAATCAATAGTGGTTTCAGAACAAGTAGAGCCTTACAGATAATCTAGCTAGTCATATTAGTGGGAGGAGCTCCCTAAATAATACAGAAAATAAGTCTTTGCAGAGCAACACAGCGCTTCCCTTTGGTCAGCTGAGCTAGGGGGTTATCCAGTAGATGGGCAACATGAAAAATATCCCTGTGAGGATAAATAGGAATCCCACCCTATTAGAAACCACACTTTAGGTCCTGGCACTGCCAATCAGGTTGGAAACTGCAATTGTTGTGGCAGCAAGTTTCAAACCATCCTGGGCAACAGATTAACCTTCAGAGTGGCCACCTGGGTGGAAACCTTTCTGAAAGCTCCTACTCTAATTAAATGTTTTATGTCTAAATCTATGGATGACATGGTGACACAGGCACCTCCTGGAAGGCAAACCTAGAGGCAATGTGTTCACTGAATAACTTTGAAACCCAGCTAACACACTTTTTGGGTCTGCAGGAAGCACCTTTCTTACATATTGGAAAGAGTTTCAGAAGATTTCTGCTGAAGGTTCTCTTGGAACGAGCAAATCAGATGTGCTTCAGTTACTACCACAAGCACTTAAATACATCCATAGTCAAAAAAAGAATAATAATGTCATTTGGAGAGCAGTTAAAGCAAAGCTGCATAGTTGAGGGTTGATTGAAAACAAAAAACCCCACAAGCTCCAGGAATGAATGTATCTGTGAAATCCAACTACAGCATGGCAAAAATTCTCATGACAGCTGCGGTGGCCACAAGCTACGGCTGTCAGAACATCCAGAGCTGTAGGAATTCTTCAAGGGATGAACCGACTCTGGAGCAAAAGATGTTGCTCTAAATAGTTAAGGAAAAAAATCATAAAGGTTGCAGAGGAACGTAAGAACAGAACAATAAAGGAAAGAACGGGAAGCAACAAAGAAAATCAGAAAGCAAGTTCAAATTGCAGAAGGTGGAGATTTAAGGCATCGCAGGAAGAGGAGTGATCACTATGTGTAAATATAAACAAACCCAAAACACACGCTAAACACACTTTCCAGCTTGTACATTTCAATTTGTAGAACATGGGGAATCCAAATCAGAATTTTTACAAAATTTTCCCAGTTGTGAACACCACTGAAAGCTCCAATTCAGCAGATATTATAGCAGGACAGGCACATGGATTGAGATATACACACACACACCTGAGTACTCTGCTGAACGAGGGCTGGAAAAATATGGGGAAGGAATGCAAAATGTGTACTTGTTCTCTCCTGTTCTGATTACACATAAGTCACAACAAGAACATTAAAAAAAAGTGAATGCCATAAATGAGCACTGTTACTGATGCACTGTCCTGTCAGATTAGCGTTATTGAAATACATTCTAGTTTAGGAAGAATTCATATAATTAATCCTGATATGCCACAGTATGTCTTTCTGTTAAGTTGAAAGTCTAGTTTTGAAGCTAGCAGCTGCAGGAGTTATCCACGGAGAGATCTAGCAGAGAGCTTGGAGGGGGAAAGGAAAATCAGGCACAGGCCCCATCTCAGCCTTTGATCTGTCACACTGATCTCAAGAGAAAACTGGGTTGTAATGGAGGAGGCAGGGGAGTGGAGAGGATAGAACGAGAAGAAAGGCACTTGGAAAAATCCCAGAGTGATGATTCTGGTGGTTCCTTGCAGCTTTCATTAGAAATATCCATGAAGGAACTTAAATTCCTTTAGCCATTCTTATATGGAGCAGCCCAGTGCTTCTCACCAATGACTGCCCCATTTCAATTTAGCCTGAATTCAAAGGGCTAACAAGAAATTCCCCATCAATAAAATTAAATGCCCAACTTTGGTGATGGGGAAGTAGTCAAGGGATTTTTAATTTTTTTTTTCCTCCAAGACAATTCCTGTTTCCATGCCAGCCATTTATAAGAATTTCAGAGTGAACATGATCATGTTCCTTCATATGGGAAACTGATGCTTGTTCTGCGATTCTTGGCATAACCATTCAAGTTCAATATTCAAATGGGAACATTTTTTTTAAAGTTCTTAAATTTCAGGGAAACAGAAATAAAGGGTAATTTTCCCATAGTGGTAATTTTTTGTAAGACAGTATAAATTCAGTCTTCAAGAGAAATATGGTATTTTCCTCCCTGTGCCAATGTGCTGACTGACAACAGCGTTGTTTCATTGAAACTGCTCAAGTTTACAATCTACAAATACACATGTATATCCCTTGCATTTACAAACCTTTATTTAAGCCTATTATTTAAATCACTGAGGTTGTAGTCTCGCAATGAGCTTAAAACCACCGAAATCAAAGCGCTTGTGCAATCTTTAGTTGGCTTCCTTGCGCAATCCACAGTATGATGAAGTCTTCAAATACACCCTTACACACTATTTTTCCACAGGATGTTTGCATCATTCTGGGCACTGAACTGTCAGTGCTCACCAGTGAGCAGCTATCTAATACATTTTTTCCTTTTAGCTCCACGTATCACCTCATATCTATTTACTAAATCAAACCCTGTTCACAGACATTCATTTCCTCAGAATGACCACCACCACTGCTCCAGAGTGTTTCACATGTACCAACAGACTGATTTTCACAATTCATTGCAAGTGAGAAGAGAGTGCTCTTACATTAGAGAGTGGAAACTCAGAACAAAGGAATTAAGCTTAAAAAGTTTTGCTAAAATGCCTCATTTGAGCTGATTTTTTTGAAAGACTTAAAGCACACTGTGTTTTATAAGAGCTACCCACATCAAATTCAGTGGAATCTGTAGGTACTTAGCATTTCTGCTAGGCATAACCCTCTTCTCAAATCAGGTACCTGGAAAACAGGGAACTCAATTAACAATCATCTTCAAGAAGCAGTTTGCATGAACAGAGTAGCATCACTTAAGACAGCTCAAACATTTAATCTTGAACACATACAATTAAGTGAATTACAGGCAAAACCAGAAATTAGACCTTACAGGAAAGAAAGAAAATATTACATGCTGGTTTTCAGTAATGTTTTAAAAGAAATCTTTTTGTCCCACTTTTTCTGTAGACAAACATTTCAAACAGCCTTTGTTGCAGCAAAGTCAAAACATGCTGGGTTTAAGAAAGCACTGCTCACAGAAAGTTTACCTGAAGCCAGAAAATGCTAAAGAGATAAAACAGTAGAATGACCTTACAACCCCTGAAAGGATACAGAATAGATCCCTGGTCATGCTTGGTCATATTAACCAAAATACAAACCTCAGTAATTACTAGCTACATTAAAAACCAAGCCTATGTTCAGGCTATTTCCAGAGTCACTAAAGTTACTGGACAACATTCATCAGAAATGTAGGACGCCTCCCATCTTAGCTCAGGTTTGCAACTAACTAATGGTTTACAGCAAACAACAGCTGATTAGATTCCCATTAGACAGGGAAAAAAATCCTTCTCATAGTGAGGCTTTAAATAGATTACTTATGGAGGCCCTTGAATCTCCATCACTGAAAGCTTTAGGAACAGGTTGGACAAATTTGTCACTAAGGACTGTAATTGATTTTGCCACGGAACAAAGCGGTGGATTAGGTGACTTCTTAAAGTTTCTTCTGATCCTAAATTTTCGTAACATCACGCTTATTTAGGGAACTTGAAAGCTATAAGTACATGTAAGCTGTTAATATCTTCATTTAATTAATTCTGACTTTGGTGTGCAAGGACGAGGTGACATGTGAACTTATGTGTCGGTTTGGACCACAGGTCCATCTCTCACTTTAACCATGGGAGTGAGCCCCTAGGAAAAACCTAGAACAGAGTAAGCACATACTGCCTCCCAGCCTTCAAACATTTTCGGGTCAGGTTATGTGATTTATGTAGTTAGTGGACTCCACAGCATCTCTTCCAAGTTTTTTTCCAGTCTATCCTTGCTGCTTTATAAACTCCTTGACCCAGAAGGTCATTTGAGGGCATGACCACAGGTCCTTATAGAAGTGTCTGAAGAACTGGTTCCTCTGCTTTATTCTGAATGAAGGTCTTACTAACTTCTTCCTATACCCTTTTATGCCTGTATTACAAGAGACAGGGAAAAGTCAATCCCACTCCACTTTTCTCCAGACCTCTCAGTTCTGCAGACTTCTTCTTACCTTCCCACTATGTCATGTTTTTTTCCAAATAAGATTCTTGGATATTCAATGGATGGAGTACTTTGCATGCTGTAGTGGAAGCCACAGTATACCTCTGATCATCCTTGTCATCTCTGAATAATTTCATTTCTGGTATATCTTGTCCTAGATAAATGGACCAGAACCCAGGATTTTTACAGTGGCATATGGCTTTGAACAGTAAGTGTAATGATCCTGGTTTTTTCTATTTGCTTCTTAATCATTCCTAGCTAGTTTTTTTTCTTGAACTAAGTGGTATTTTCATGGAACTGTCTACCATAACCCAAAGGTCTTGTTCCTGAAGATCTTTGAGCCAGCTTAGAAATTATCCAAGATGTGAGAATAGGATTATTCTTCCCCAAATATACCATTCTACAATTATCTACACTGAACTGCACCTGTTGGTTTTTTGTGCAGTCAATCTTTCTGCAAGCTATGCAGTCTCCCTCATCCTTACTACCTTGCATAACCTAGCAAAGCTTTGTCACCTCACTGGTAACTTCCCTTCTCCAGGTAATTTAAGAATATAATGAATAGTATAGGTCCGAATTCCATATGGAATTTTGTTTGGGTTCATCCTCCTGTGCAAGTACCAATCATTTTCTTCCATCCAAGGATGGTTTACCTTATGTTCCCATCTTTTAAATCACGTTCTCATCCACTTCAGTGCCTTCCTTCTTATGCCAGCATAAGCCATTCTTGTGTTGCTTGGTTTTCTGAAAACATTTTGATTAAAAGTTCTGTCAGAAATCATCTGAAAATCCAAGTTGACTATATTAGATGATCCTCATTTATAAATCACTGATCCCTTCGAAGAACTCTGAGAGCTTTATTAACTTTCACTGATTAGATAGTATTTACTGAGGTAGATTATAATAATTCTTACAATATCTAGCCATTTACCTTGAACAGATCTCAATTTTAAGTTGCTGGATATCCTTGGAATTTTCTTAATGACTGACATCACATTTGACACCTTCTGATCTTCATGTGCTAAGGAATAGTGAAGAAACAGGTTACATGCTGCTATTTCATCCCTGAGTTCTTTTAGAATTCATGGCTAAATCCTTCAGATCCTGGAGACTCATCTGCATTCATCTGCCTTTTGTACCATTACCCCTTCCAGATATTTCAGAGACATTCTCTGCCAAGTTCCTTGAATAACCAAAAAGGTCTAGGGAAGGACAATTTCCCTGATTTCTTCTGTGTTGGATTTGCATGGAAAGGTTTTGGTAGAAGTGAGGGGAGTGCTACAGGGATGGCTTCTGTGAGAAGTTGCCAGAAGCATCCCCTGTGTCTGATGGTACCAGTGCCCAGCCGGACCCAGGATGGAGCCACTGTTGGCCAGGGCCGAGCCCATCAGCAATGGGGGTCATGCATCTAAGAAGGGGAAACAAAAACCCCTGCACAACTGCAGCCACAGAGAGGAGTGAAAATATGGGCGAGAAACAACTCTGCAGACACCAAGGTCAGTGAAGAAGGAGGGTGAGGAGGTGCTCCAGGTGCCAGAGCTGAGACTCCCCTGCAGCCTGTGGTGAGGCAGCTGTGCCTCTGCAGCCCATGAAGGTCCATGTGGGAGCAGAGATCCATCTGCAGCCTGTGGAGGACCCCACGCTAGAGGAGGTGGATGACTGAAGGGTGCTGTGACTCCATGAGAGTCCCATGCTGGAGCAGGCTCCTGGCAGGACCTGTGACCCCAAGGAGAGAGGAGCCCTCACTGGAGCAGGTTTGTTGGCAGGACTTGTGACCCTGTGGGGGACTAATGCTAGAGCAGCCTGTTCCTGAAGGACTGCACCCTGTGGAAAGGGATCCACTCTGGAGCAGTTCATGAAGAACTTTAATTGAAGGACTAACACTGGAGAAGTTCATGGACAGCTGTCTCCCATGGGAGGGACCCCATGCTGGAGCAGAAAACTCTGTGTGAGGAGTCATCCCCCTGAAGAGGAAGCAGTAGCAGAGACAATGTGTGACAAACTGACCACAAACCCTATTCCCCATTCCCCTGTGCTGCTGGAGGGGCGAGGAGGTAGAGAATTCACAAGTTAAATTAAGCCCAGGAAGAAGGGAGGGGTGGGAGAAGATGTTTATAAGGTTTAGTTTTTATTTCTCACTACCCTACTCTGATTTCATTGGCAATAACTCAAATTAATTTCTCCCCAAGTCAAGTCTGTTTTGCCCATGATTGTAATCACTTTGTAATCTGTCCCTGTCTTTATCCCAGCTCATGAGCCTTTCCTTATATTTTCTCTCCCCTGTCCAGATGAGGAAGGGCGTAATAGAGCAGCTTTGATGAGCTCCTAGTGTTCAGCCAGGGTCATGGAATCCCATCTTCCACAGTGAACAAAATATGCAAATGGTTCAGCTTCTCTCCATGACTCCATCCTCCCTAAGGGTTCATTTTATACCTTTGTCATATTCAGACTCAGTGACAATTTTTTTTCTCTCCTGATGCGTTGGAAGAAGAATATTGAATAATTTTTGGTTCTTGCTAGTTAGGTCTCAGACTCATAATAATTATAATAGTAATTACATTTACTTGTAATTATACTAATATCTGTCATTGTTTATGATACTTTTGATTTATTTTTTTCACTTGGATATGCCTTTAGCTTTTGGAAAAATACCTTGTTCTTTATTTCTCTTTGCTGTTTGGCCATGACCGCTTAGTTCTATTTTCTCAGGCATGTTCAGTAAATCATGTGCATTGGCACTCTGCTTCCTATTTGGTGTCCTCCTGTAGTCTTCATACTGCCCTTATGGATTTAATTGTCCTGGGTGCCATTCTTTGTCTATTCTTGGCAGACTTTCTCATTTTTACATAGTTCCCCATGTTGAAATGAACACAACAGTGGTGTTCATTTTGACCTCTATCGCTCCCCAAAGATATGGGATCCAAGGGTGTTATGTCATTCTTAAAGAGCAGTCTTAATGTTCAGCAAGATATATATGCATATATGGATATACATGCATATGTATGTGTGTATGTATAAATATACGTATTCATTATATATAATTGTGCAAATTGCAATATAGGGCAGATGTGGCTGGCAAACAGACAAGCAACTGTGAAAGGACTTCTGGTTTTCCTGGATATAGCCAGACATAATTGAGGGTTCATTTGTATCTGCTCTCATTTCTGGGTTTGCCTGAAATATCCACTGATAATAATTAGCATTTATTGCTTGTGGCTCTAAAACCTTCCTGAGCATCATTACTCCTCTTTGCAGAGCAATTATAAGCCACAGAGCAGTGAAGTGACAAAAGACAGTACCTGTGATTCTTCATTTCACTCTGCTAGCTATATTGGCATCTCCTTTATTTACTAGGAGCCACTAACTTTGTAAACAATTGGGGGCATTTCACATTGCTTCTTTCAAATTGCTATTATAATTATAGTTGATTTTACATGGCAAACTTGCCCAGATAAGGTGTTTACATCCTTATTTTCAGCCTCTCTTTTGTTTGCATATAACAAATATTTGTGTTGGATCAGTTAACACAACATGATTTTCATGCAACAGATACTTCAAGGTAACTTGCTAGTCTCTTAAGCATGTTTTGCATTTGATAGCTCAACAAGGCTTTCTGATTGAATAAGGTGATAGCAGACACAATGCCCATGTTGTCTGGGCTTTGGGCTCATCAGTGTTCCCGTGATTCATGTGGGACATATTCTAGAGAAATCCAGCACTGCAGACCAAGACTAAAGCACCATCTTTGCAGAAGTACATAATCTGAAAACAATACCCCATAAAATAGGAAATAAATAACAAAATTTTAAACTTTTCCATGGTATAGCATTAATGCCTTTATGCATAGATGTGTTTTTTACCTAATTCTTTTCCTGTGAGATGTGCAGTCATTCATTTTCCACTTCACCTGTTTGACTCCCATTTCTCCTAATAATCCAGGCTTCTCATCCAGAACTCAATAAAAAAGTGTCGTAGTTTTACAAGTCCCACTCAGAGGGAGATAACCTGTCAGTATAATAATTTTGCATATTGGTCTGTACTGATCCAGGGTCTCCACCATTTTTTTCACAGTATCTTGCATATTGATATTTCAAGTTCTAGGTCAGTGCACTGATCACAGTTTAATTTTAGAGGTAGGCTTACTTGCTTCACAAACCAACCAATTTTTCTTGCCAAGACCAGCAAATGTTAGAATATAGGAAGGTAGTACCTTTCCATTACAGGTTTGGTGGAGATTTTTGAATCTGTGTTTCCTCTCTGGCAAAGGAAACATATGCTGCCTCAGCTAGAATGGCACCAGAAGCTTGATGCCTTTTTTCTCTGAATTGACTGCTATTGCTAATTTTAAGTTAGAGCAGACTTCAATTCCATAAAGAAGATAAAGCTGAATTGTACACTACTCAGTTGGAAATATTTATCATCCCTTCCAATATTCTCACACACTAGATGTAATTTTTGTTGGTGGGGTTTCCTTGGTGTTTAATATGTCATTCAATTTGTATGGCAGTGTCACACCATTCAGTTGCATCTTATGATCCACCAAAATTAATCAAGTTGCATATTGTATTTATGAAAGCATCTAACTTTGTGCAGATAGGAAAAAAACAAGAGACCTCAAGATTATAGAGTATCATTCCATAAAGAGCAAGGAGACTGACTTGGCAGAGTTAATTATTACTCAGCTGTCCATGTCATTTTGTTACTAAATGAAGAGTCCAGTAGAATGTATACTAGCTCTATAGACCTATTTATTTGCACATCATAATTTTATAGCAGTGACACCAAGAAGCCAAAAACTGGATACACAGTTTCCCAATTTTTCTGTCTTATGACTCAGAAAGAGATCTGTCACCTCTCCCACATTGCCTGGTCCAGTAACTACATTAGAGTTTCACTTCCAAGACACAGTAATAATAGAAGTGTGGTACTCTACCTATATTTAAAATTCTCTCACAGTCTTCGCTAATGTACAGATTCTTTGCTGTGCTGAATCAGCATCACTGAAACCAATCTCTCCCCTTAATCACTGACAGAAAGCAGTGCCTTCTCAAGGGCAGAGTCAACAAAGAACAGGATTAGGGTAGACTGACAGTAGCTGTATCAACTCCTATACGATCGTTTTAAAATTATCTAAAATCACTAACCTTTCACTTCTGGAGCATGAGGTTCAATTCTGCAGTTAGCCATGCATGAAAATGAGTTCAGCAATCTTGGTTTAGCCTCCACAGAATCATTCATGTAATTTCCCATGACTGACAGATTTTGCTGTAGAGAAAGAGTGAATATGAATTAGAAAATAAAAGCGAGGTTCTGTCAGGTTGAAAAAAATCAAACATCAATGAATCTGAATGTCAGAATCACGGAAAGCAAATTCAGATCTGAAAGGCTGGGCCTTCGTGCAACCCTTGCGTGGACAGAATGAAAAATGGAATAGGAGGCAGGATCCACTGTAAGCACAAGGCAGCATTCATCACGGCATCAATGGAGCACTCACGGAAGCGGTTCTGTGAGTAGGATGGTTGCACACTGATGGGCTACTCCTGAACTCTATCCCTCAAAATGCAGGGTGCCTTCTTATGTACCAGATGAGCTCTCAGCACTGCCCACTTGAGTACAGCAGGCAGTTCTGTGTCTCAAACACACCCTGCATTTTGCAAAGGCCAGCAGCCTTGCCTCACCTGCAATTCCAGGGTGCTGCTTGGAACCAAAAAGTTAACAGTCTGTTTCTGTGACAGTGATGAAGACTGTGAGTCCTTCTTTTTCACAAAGCAGCATACCCTGAACAATAAAGAAACACAAATGTAAACCTAAAAATACACATGAAAGAGAAAAAATTAGGAAAGGCTTAAGAGAGATGTGAAGAATAGCAACCCGTCATCTGTCATAATCCTGTTGTCTGCTGCTTTGGGTGACTAACATGAACATCCCATACAAAATGAATTCATGTGACAATCACTGAACTACCTCAGTAAGGACAGTGGACAGTCTTTTAACTCAGGCTATATATACAACTTCTCTGTGATTTGCCTTTTCTCCTTATGTACAGGTTTTTTTTCTTTGACAAATACTAAACTTTGCATAGCTAGAATTCTTTGAAAGTAACCATACAAAAATGCACTGTTGTTTCAAGGTTTAAATGGAAGGATGAAAGATGGTATCTTTCATCCTGTGACACAAATCAAGACACTTGCCTGATGCAGATGGTTCTTATACACACTTCCAAGAAGGAACCACAACCTTAACATTTGTTTAAACAACATCTGCCTCGAAAGGATGCGGATTCTGACTGGAGCACTGTGCATTTCTGTGGTGTAAATACTGTAAAACTCACCTATACCTTTCACTCACTGCTCTGTCTAAAAATAAAGAGCCAAGGTGAAAAAAAGGGAGAAACATGAGGTTGGCTGGTTTAACATAAATATAAGGTCAACTCTTTCTGTAAGATTTAACTGGTTTACTTTAATAAAAAGAGTAACAGACATAAAGAAAGGGGATGTCCAAAGCACCCCTCACCTCTGCAACTCTTCAGATTATATTTAACACTCCTCAGTTATCCTGTTATTAAAATATCCTGTTATTTATTTGGGGAATCCTCCAAATAAAACTCTAGTAAATCTAACAATCTTTGCTACTCAGCAAGGAAACTGCTTCTGTTTCCATCCAAAACCGTGCATGAAATCCTGTTGGTTTCACAGCATAATTCTATCTGTCGTATACCACATTTATTGTACAACAACCTCCCTCCTTGCACAATGATGTTTAAATCACTAATGAAGACATTCCAAGCTATGATATGTTGTAGAAAATTTTTCAGTTGTAGAAAATTTTTCATTATTTTTTTCCTTCCTCTTGAGTGTGTCCAAGATTTTAGAATTAGGCTAGTGTTAGTGTATTTTTTCCTCTCTGGGTTCTTTGACAATGTGGTCTGCCACTACCACCAGAAAGAAAATGCCCTGTCACAGTCCTATGATGTAAAATGAAGACAGTCTTTTAGCCCACCTCTTGTTTTGTCAATGCTTCACTTTGGGAGGTACAGTTCTACAGAAACAACAACAAACAAACAAACAAACACCACAAATAAACAAACAAACAAATGAAAACAGAGGAAAATAATGGCAGCAAATCTAATTTAACCATCCTTTGGCTAAATTCAGCCAGCACATTAGAACCTAATCCACCATAGTCTTATTTCAGAATGGGTGGCTGAAAGGTGCTGCAGGATTTATAAAAAGAAAACAGATTGTCTCTGAGGCTGATGCCAAGTAACTCATTGCCTGAGTTATCACTCTTCAATCAAAAAGTATATCAAGAAACTACATAAGTCATTTAGACAGCAATCACCATGGAGTTATGCTGGCCTCTCATGTCAGTGATGAAACAGCCAAGTTCCCTGACAGCGGTGAGTTATTCCTTTTATCACTGGCAGAACTGCCTAAAGAATCATCAAGGCTACAGGCATGGAAAACGTGAGGCCTCTCCACATTTAAGTGATAAAAATACAACATGTTTTATTACTTCATTTTAATCTTTATAATTTACATTTTGTAAAAAACCTCCACAATGTCAACCATAGTTAAGCAGCAACGGGATTACTTTAAACTCAGTATTTAATTTCTGTAAGGAAGCTTTCTTCCAGACCATGATCTCTGGGATTCCATTTCCACCTCCGTCTGCCCCCAGTCTCTCTCATAACTAAAGACTTATCTTTCAGCCCTGACAAAGCCAGTGTAAAGTATTGGCTGTTTGATTACGAATTGTAATTCAGTCACTTTGGAGGTGGATTTTCTTTCTGTAGTAATGACTTAGTGTAGGAAGCTAGTAATTTTTTGTTGCACTTTAACATTGCTAGAGAGGTCGCATACTGTAAGTGAGAGAATAGGTGTTTAGAAATATTTCTCTGCCTGCCATGATTGCCTTTAAAAATCCTAAAGAAAGTAAAAATATATTCGTTTTCTTGTATAATTTTAAATACTTGTTTCAAAAACCTAGCAGGAGCTGAAGAAAAGCAAGTTTTCTGGGCCTGATTTCAACTTGAGCAGAATTTCAGTTAATAATGTAGCACATATAAACCCTCTTTTAACAGCCCATAATATTAAACTGAAGACAGAATTGCTAAAGAACTTTGTTAATTTTACTCCCTATTAAATCAGTGTTACAGACTTTCAGCAGATGTCTTTAACAGACACTGGTATTAAAAGAAGTATTACACAAAATAAATTCAGACCGTTTCCTCAGTATTACTTACTCCCACCATTAAGAGCAGAATTTCTCCTGTATCTTCAAATTATTACATTAATGCCTAATGTAAAGAAACAATAATTCATTTCCAGACACTATAAACCTCTGTCAGTATCCATACTATTCCTGTATTTAAAAAACTGCCACTGCTTCCATTTACAGTAACTCCCCATTTCTGCAGGTTTAAAAGCTGGTCTTAAGAATGTGTTCTACTAGAAGTTCCAGCCCATGGCCATTCTATTTTTAAGCTGGGAAAAAAATCCATCTGCTTTTTAAGCTCTTGGGTGCCAAAGAGCTTTTGTAGTGTCAGGTATCTTTCTGAACAATGTATCAGCTAATAAATGTACCTTTGCATTTTTGACCGTCTGGGAGATGTTATTAAATATAATAATTTTTTCATGGCAAAAACTCCACCACAGATGATGTCTCTGGGTCAAATTGTCTATAACAGTACATGCCTGAGATAAGTACCTAAGTCACAGTTATGCTTCTGCCATAGAATAAGCTGTGTTGCTCTGACGTACAGTTCTCTGTCTCCAACAACAAGGCTATTTACTCACCTATGTAAACACAGATTTATGAGCTACAGATCTGTATTTCCCTCCCATTTGTACAGGTAACCTGACAATATATAAACTGCAAGAGTTTTCCTAAGTCTTGACCAAATCTTGTCCTCATATTGATATCAGCCTTCTCTCTCTCCAGACTGTTTTCCACAGGAACCTAATGCATGATGAGATAGGAATAGTGACAAGTTCTTGGTCTGGGTAAGTAGGAGGCAGAATCAACCTTAAGAAACATCTGGAGACACAATTGTTTTTGGAGTTAGAATTCTCTGGAGTAATTCTATTGAAAGCCATGAAGTTATTCTTACTTATTTTTTTAATGTATGTAGAAATACGTATATTTAAACCAAATAAATTAAAGCAGAGTTTGGTCCATCAGCAATACATAATACTATTTCTTAAATATCTATTGTAAGAGTGAGAGAAAGAAAGAAGCAATAGCATAATAGTTAGGCACTAGTTTGGTTAAATCTACCTCCCCATCACAGATCTCTAAATGCTCAACTCATGACTCTACACCTTTCTCAACAAGAGACCTGTATGGCTTTCAAACAGGCAAGTGCATCTCAGAAGCCTGTCCAAAGCACCCCAGTTTTAATATCCTCTGGTGGTAAAAGGGCCATAGTAACCTTGAGCTGTCTCCCACACTCAAGATAGCTGTACCTGCCTAGCTACATGTAGGATCCACACACAGCACAGACATTGTTTGAAAGAACTGCTGATGTCATTAGACAACCCCTAATTAATCAGACACTTTGTGATGTTAAGATAACTCACCCAGATGGCCCCAAGAAGGGTCTGCATGTGAGAAACAGAATGAAAGGAATAAAAAAAACCACAAACAATGCAAGTCACAGTTCTGCTGTACCCTCAAATCTAATCTGGCACAGCACACCTTTTCTCTATGCACCTTGGCTGCTTCATCTGTTAAAAATAGTTGCCCGAAGGGATCAAAACTTAGAAAGATGTAACCACAGATCAGGGATTTGATGACTGACTCTGACATCTGAGAATAGCTCTGAGTAAGCTGCTGCTTTTCTATCAAGAGTGGGATCAATTTTTCCCCCTCTAGGTATACACATTTCATAGCAATATGTTCTGTTGATATTTAGGATTCACTGGTCACTTCCACTACAAATGTTTTTTTTCTGAGAATTATAACCAGAGCTTTTGTTACAATGTCCAGTTCCAGACAAAATTTGCCTCATTTTGGGTTTCATTGTAAAACTGGCACTATAAGCCACCTTCACAGACATTTTTGCAATTCTTTTGCAAATCTTGAGGCAATTACTAGGTGATGTTAAAACAGCACATAACTTAAGGTCAAGAGTCAGCAAAAACTCTCAACTACAAATTGGTTTGGTTGTTTAAAAATCAAAAAATAAGGAATCCTCTGCACTTGAAGCGGAATCAGCATTGAGTGGAGGGTTGAATCCAGTGATTGAAACCAAAGCAAATGTTTGTGTGAATCCCAGTGAGAATCAAAATAGCTGCATTTTGCACTTCTCTAATTATAACTCTATAATTTTAAATGGTAAGACCAAAAATAGTCATTGCAATATGTCATCTCGATGCAATTTTTCTTTCCAAAAGACATAAAATCAGCCTAATTTTTTTTGGTAGATAGTAGTAAAATAAATAATAAATAGTTTTCCAGATAGTTTTAGAGGGTTTTTTTGCTTCAAAAGTTTTAGTCCTTTGTGGCAGGAGTTCCTGGCATCTGAATACGGTCTTTCCCTCATCTGACTTCATTTATGGTCTACATCTATCAAGGGACTTTCAGAAATATGTAATGATTTAACAAGGCAGCTAGTTCAAGTGGGGGATAATTAAGCTTTCACCCTCCCCTTCACCCTGTGCCACTGTTTTTTCCCCTCCCCATCTCCATTGCACCCTTAAAAGCAGCGGATCTGCAGCCAAGCACTGCACACTCTCCACAGCCAGCGACTTCCTCTGAAGCTGCAGTGTGTAATTACAACCAGCTGCTAAGGGCTGCTGAGAACAGGGCAAGCAGCACCTTCCTGCCCAGACATAACCCCCATGCTTTGGGAGCGCCCAGGATCTGGTAACCCCCAGGCTTTGCTGTGTGAACACCCACAAGGAGGTTCCTGCACTCTGCCAGTATGAGTCAAGAAGAGAGCAACACTCCACTTTGCTTCCGGAGATACTAAAAGGACTGCGCATTTCAGCCTCCCTCCTCCTTCTCTGTTTCACCCAAGTCCATCTGTTTAAAGGGAAGAAAGCCTCCTTCCCTGGCCCATGCTGCTGCTCCAATGACCCACTCCTGTGAGGCTGTGGGGCTGCCTGGCTGGGCCTTTGCTCTCTCCCTGACTGACAGCCCACACTGCACACCCTGCGCTGACAGCAAACATAGATTAAGGCTCTCTTTGAGTGGTATGTGCTGGCTCCTGTGGGCTTCACCTGTACTGCAGGATTCTTATCTTTTAAAATGCGAAAGCCTCGCTGCCAGTCATCAAAAGCCCATGGTTAACTGGTGTCCTGAGGTGTGTGAGACTCGGGGACAAAAAAAGTGGTGAAGTAGCAGAAGAGGCCGTATAGGCACACATACATGCAGCTGGAGTGGGCACTTCTTTGTTCTGCCTTTTCAATTTCTGATAACTTTCTGAAACTTAATTCCTTATTAGTATGCATTAAGATTAATGCAAATTTACGTTTGTCCACCTTCAAGGACAGATATACACCTCAAAATTCAAACCTTGACTGTTCATTCTAAACACTGAGCAAGAGCAAGCTCAGCTGACTATCTCATTTTAAGTAATTTGTGGCTCCCAGTGACTTACTTATAGGATTTGGAAAAGGAAATTTTTTAGGCTTCTAACTATGAACAAACTTAATAGACCAATAGAAAAGTTTAAGCTCAATCCATCTAATGTTATAAAGCACTAAGAATTGAGTGTACAGACTCAGAGGACATTGTCAAGCAATTACTGCTGTTAGAGCTAGGTTTGTTCTTTTCCATCTGGATCCCAGAATAGTTGAGGTTAGGAGATATGTCTGGAAATTATCGGCTCCAAACCCTCTGCTCCAAGCAAGTGTCTCACAGGTGCGTTGAGTTTTGACCATTTCCAAGGATAGAGATTCCACAGCCTTCCTGGGCAACCTGTGCCACTGCTTGGTAATCAAGAGACTATCTTTAATTTCTATCTGTACACCTTTGAAAAATAATAACCGTAATGACAGCATTTTTACAATTTTCCTCTAGAGAAAAATTGCAGTTTCACTCATATTAACCATGAAAAAGTCACTCTCAAAAAAGTCACTCTCAAGAAAATGAACTTAAGGTGGAAGTGCAACAAATGTTGCAAAAATCCCTATTATAGCCTACAGCCTGAAGTAGAAGCGGTATAAGACTGCAAAGACACAGGCTAGGCAGGGATAGCTGCTCTGATTAAGGGACAAAGCATTAGGAAAAAACAAGCATGTTAGAGATGTCAATACCAAAGAGTGACTGGAATTACTTAGAATGGTTCAAGGTAATAAATCTTCAGCAAATGGAATGTACTTAAGAAAGGAGAAATTTAGGTCAAATTTCAGGAAAAGATTTCTAATGGTAAAGTACAGAAAGTTATGGAATATTTGCCTGAAGGAAGAGACACATGGTATATCCCTGGAGACTTTTAAAGCTACACTGGAAAAAGCACTAAAGTATTGGGTACGCAATAATCCTTCAACAGGAAGGAGAAAGGCCAGATGATATAACTGGGCTTTTCCATCTCTGCTTTCTGTGATTCAGTGGTAATTCCACTGGCCAGTTCTACTTTTAAATACAAAAATCCAGCATCCAATTGGTGAAAGCAAATGTTGTAGAAGAACTTATCTCTTCACCCAAGCACAGAATGCAAATGCTCTTCAGAAATTTTTTAAGTTTTTAAGGTTTTAAGTTACTTTTATTTGAACATGTCTACACTATGATGAGAAGAAAACATATTAAAAATGTGAACAGTCATTGTGTTTGCACTTGCAGCAGGGATCAGATGTGTTCAACCTGGGTACTAGCACTGAAATTTCCAAATTTTGAATGGAAATTATACAGACACTGTTTAATTGAAGTGGATTCTGTAGGTACTGTCATAATGTTGCTCAGCACGAGGAAGAGTGATAGATCTGAGATTCTGTGAACTTTCAAAGGCAGGCTTACACCTTTCTTACTTGCTTTTTTTTTGAGCTGTTGCTGAAGGACAAAGAAAAAAAAAGGAGGAGGGGAATATTTTACACAGAGTCCTCTGAAAATCTTACTCTTTTCACTTAAAATAACCACTAACTGGTCTTGATCTCAGGTTTGGAAAGATCTGCAGCTATCTGCATTCTGCAAACCACAAAGACACACACACGCTGTTCTTCGAAAGCTCTTGTTCTATCACAGTTGATCACAGGTGATTAGCAAGGATTGGGCCAGCAGTCCCGCTAAACTTCGTGGAAGAGATGAATTACATAAATGGTACTCAAAGCGAGTAAGCGTTGTAGGACCGGATGACAAAAGGTGTGCACGGAACGCATCGGCACTGCCGTTTGTATGAGGAGCGTGCCTCGCAAGAGATTTCTCCTGATTGTTTCATCCCGGCTGGTTCAGACCGTGGAGCAGTCTGAAGCCGGATTAGTCTCAAACGAAGCTAAACTGGAAGATGTGTTCCAGCCATTACTGCACCGCTCCAGAGCAGATCTACCACAAAGTAAAGCATCCTGAAAAGCATATAGCATAGGCACCAGCGAGACTCACTGCACAGATCCCCTGCCACTGCATCCCACTGCTTCCTTAACGTAGATGTAACCACAACCCCTGTGGCAGCCCCCTTCCCAAAACGGGTGCTCTGACTATCAAGACTGTTAGGAGATTAACGGAGAACTGAAGCAACACCAGGGACACTGGAAGTCTGGCTCATCGGTGACTTCTTACTTCCGATCTCCTTCCTAAGTCTGGTTCTTTCGATTATCTCAGTGCTAGCACACCATTCCACGCACGGGGCAGGAGCACTGGCGCTCCAGCCTTCCCACCCTCCCATCAGCATCAGGCCCGTCCCGGACCCACACCCGCTCCAACGCGGCTCCGTGACTCGCTCCGCTCCGACCCGGCGGCGCTGGGAGCGGCCGCAGGGAGGGGGACGAGCCCTGCGGTCCGAGCTCCGGTGCTCCGGCTGGAAAGAAAGGCTCCCCCTGGAAAAGCTCCCCCAGGCCGGCCGAGCGCCGCTCCCGCCGGGTTCCCGCAGCGGGCATCCCGCCCCGAGCCGCGCCCGCCCCGCCGCCCACGGAGCCACCACCCCCGCCCCTGCCCGGCCCGGAATGCCCTTTAACCAGCCGGCACAGCGCCTAACCCCGGCATCCAGGGAAACGGAACACGGGGAACACCCGCCGGGAGCCGCAGGGAATCTGCGGGCTGGATCTTGCCGGAGCGGGCCGCGCTCCTCCAGAGCTCCTCTCGCCCCGGAGAGCGAGTGCCGGGCGGGGCCATCCCCGCAGGGCTGCAGGGGGAGGGCCGGACCCGCCGCCCCGCCGCCTCCCAAAGGCTCTCCCGCCGCTTTCCAAAGCCGCTTCCCAAAGCCTGTGGGAGCCGCCGTGGAGCTGCAGACGCGCCACCCAGGGGCCGGCGGGGGCACCGCGCCAGGCCGGGCCAGGGAAGCGGCTGCGGAGCCGCCGGGGGAAAGGACCGGGACGAAGGGGCAGGGAACGGCACAGGTCCAGCGAACCCACTGAAGCTGGCGCGGCAAGGCGGGATATATGAGCACCACATATGAGCAGGAAGATTAGCTCTCGTTCGAGTAAAGTTTCGTCAAAAGATTTTTCTTTTCAAGAGGAGAGATGCAAATGATGAAGATAAGTAGAAAATAAAGATGCAACATCTGTTTATTACCTGCCAGATGCTGCAGGTTGTCCTTTTCTCTGTTTTTTTTTTTTGGGGGGGGGGGTTGGTTTTTTCTTTGTTTGTTTGTGGTTTTTCTTTGTTTGTTGGTTTTGTTGGTTTTTTGGTTTTTTTTGCAGCTGCCCATGCCCGGGAAAACAGGAGTCAAACATGGAATGCTGCCAAAGGTGACCCTGTCACTGACAGCACTTGTCACACGGAAGGTGATCGAAACTCCTTGGCTTTCTTGAGAAAGAAAGAAGGGACAGGGCTGCGCTCTGCACAGGGATCAACACCACAGAGAACGTTCTGCTGTGAGGACAAGTGAATACAGTCAAACTGGATCAAATATTTCACCACCCTCAGCTGCTGACCAGCATCCTGGAATGATCTTCCAGTCAGCACGGTGTAAGCAAGAAAAAACTTATATTTGAAGAATTTATAGAAGTAGTTACTTTGTGGCGATGTCTGCAGTAATAAAGGCTTGGATGGCCTCTCTGGTTTAAGTTCCTGCTACCTCTGTATATCCAGTCTAGAAGGGACTAGACAGGTGGATTCTAAAACAGCAAACCAGGTGTCTTGTGAGTCCTCCCCACTGATGAAGAAGCACAAAGCAAAAATAAGATGGTGAGAGCCCCTATTCACAGCTGTGACGACTGCAAGGTGGGCATGCAGTGGCCAGGCTGAGTGGGTAGGCTTGATGCAGAAGAACAGGCCTCCAACACAGCACAAGCAAAATGAATCAGCAATGTCACTCTGGGGGGAGGAAAGCAAACATCATATTTGGTGTGCAACACGAAATTGCTCTGAGAGATAGGTGAAGTAATCCTTCTGCTTTATTTAGTATTATTAAGGCATCAGCCATGTGATCATAGGGTTAGAAAACATGACCCACAATGAAAGATCAAAAGAACTGCACTTGTTTTATCTCCAGACAGGAAGACTGAGGAGGAGTATGGTCACAGTTTTCAAAGGAAAGGAGTAATTTGTTCTCTATGCCCATTGCGAACAAGAAGTAATAGATTTAAGTTACAGCAAACTTTTTTAGTGATAACCACGGGGAGACATTGAAACATATTGCTGGGAGAGGCTGTGGTGTATTTGTCACAAGAGAACAAGTTAAACAAACATATTCCAAGACTGATATAATCAGAGCAGAATTCTTGATGGGGATGAAGGTTAAAACTGCAAGAGATCCCTTCCATTTTTTTTGCTATTATTTTCTGAGAGAAAAAATTTTTTTCTGTTTCAAACACAATTAGGATTCAAAAAACAGGGGGATAATATTTCCATTTTTTTAACTAGCTTACTGAATTACCACAAGTATTTCTGTATCTCAACTCTCGTATCAATTGAACTGAGGTAGTAATACACAATTTATGAGGATCCCGTGAGTCTGTAATGCATTATTGCAATTTTGTGGATGTTGGGAAAGGAGGTGATATACCAGTGTAAAGTACCTCCAGAACATCAGTTTCTTTTTCATACTGTTTTAAATATTGTAATTTGTTTTCCTGTCCTCTCAAAGAGTTTATAGGCTAAGTACACTGTGATCTCCACTAATACTGAAGTGCACCTCTTCCCAAAGAGAAACAAACCAGAGTTCATGTATTTTGGTAGAACATTGAAGTTGAGAAATAACTCTAGATTAAAAAAACACAAACCCTAACCATTACATTTCATACTACTACAAGTTTCTTTTATTGTGTGAATTTCTAATTCAGAAATAGTGATCCTTTCTGCTCACTTAGGCATGCTGAAACATCTACTGAATAAAATCTACCTCCCCAAAATAATTAGTGAACACATACAGCCAACAATAACAGTGAATGTTTAGAAGACCTGTCCAACTAAAGAAAAGCTGAAATACCTCATTATTACTTCCCTTCCAAAATGCAACAATGGGACTAGATTCACTAGAACTTTAAAACATTCTTTGTTGTTAATAAGTTTATATTTAAAGAAAAACAATTCAGGTGAACATGGCATACTGTATTGTCCAGAGAGATAACTGCAGTTCAGATCCACTAAAAACATTGATCCCAAATTAAAATAATTGTTATATGACTGATTTGGACAGTTCTTTCTTACAAACACTTACTTTTTGCAGGTTTTCTGCAATGATATCCAAAATAAGCTGTGCTTCCTCTTGCCACGCCGGGGTCCTGCTCTCCTGTCAGCTTGGCAGCCACTCCTTTCAGCAACCAATCCAAGCTCTGAGAGCCAAATTTCTCTGTGGTACCAGCACAGTGTAGTGGCAGTGTCCAGGACAGAAACTCTGCATGGGAAAAGCAAGAGGGACAGTGCTGGAGATGGAAATATGGCTATGCTACACATGAATGCAATCCTATGAAAAAATGTTGGGAAGCCCTCCTTGATCCTCAGGAGAAACTTAATCCTCACTCCTGTTGTTTGCACCGTAAACCAGCATGTTCATGTCCATTCTGGTACACATTTTCCCCGAACACTCGAATAAATGTATCAGTTACTAAAGTCACTAAAGTGACTGGGATTATTAACACATAACTTGTTCTTTGTGTGTGCATCTGCATTTAAATGCTTAAGAACACAATCCCGGAAAAGTAATTTGAAAAATAATTTCCTTTTAGCATACCAGCTTCTGAGATGATTAAGTCACTAATATTTTGTAAGTTCTCCAGCTCTTTAGAGACCTCTTACATTTGTATTGTTTGTAGAAGCGCAAAATACCTAATTCCCTTCTAGCTTAAGTCAAAACTCGTTCCAATCAACTCACTTAAAAAAAATATTAAAAAAGACATCATATCAAAACTGCTGCTACATTCTACTCCTTTTTTTTTTTTTCTGCACTGCTTTTAAACTGATTACTTCTCAATTTATTAAAACTCTAGATGTGGCCCTTAGAGACATGGTTTAGTGGCGGATTGGGCAGTGCTGGGTTAACAGTTGGACTTGATATCTTAGAGGTCTTTTCCTACCAAAATGATACTATGATTCTATAAAGACAAGTATAACAAAATACATTTAAAAGCATGTTCAAAATATATTAATAACTATAGTTCTACATAGGAGTTGTATTACTTTGCTTTACATTGGTATATTTAAAAATGGAGGGAAAAGCTTGGCAGAGGTGTGATCACCAATCAAATGCTCATACCACACAGGAAGTCAAAGAAAGTCAGACACTTAACCCTCACCTGTGCTTGCCAAAAGCCTCCTCTGCAAGATGTATGATATGTACCTTTTGCTATTAAAAAATAAATATAATCACGATGTTAAGCCGAAACTGAGGAGAGAGAGATGATCAATGTATTACTGGTGGGGCTGCTCAACAGTTAGTACTATACAGTATTTTCAATCTTTGTTTTCTGCGGCTCTCTAAGATTTCAAGTGGAAGCAGTGTCACTGCCATCTCTGTTCTGCACCTGGGGAAATGTCTCAACCTTCTTCAAAACCTTTCAGTGAGAAAATTTGTGAGAGTCAGTTCTCAGTTAAGTAATACAGTTTCCTGAAGAGAGATCAGGAGTAAGGCAAGAACCACTGCAGTTTTGAAAAAGGACCTTGTTTAGGGATAGAGTCAATCTAAAAACTGTACCAGGACCAAGAAGTGATGCAAGGGAAGGGAGGAACCAAAATTTTACAGAATGTCTAAAGAAAGGAGATGGCATTATGAAGAGGACAAAGTCTGTGTGACTGTCCCTGTAGCCCTTACACCATTGTCACTGTTACCTGTACCTTCCAAGTTACAGACTTCTGTTTTGATGCACAGACTTATTTCCATTTAACACTATCCATGCTAGACAGTGAGACAGAGGAACAGCAAAGAAACCAGACCCAAACCAACAGAATACAATGATATTCAAATTGTATGCCACAATGCAAAATACAAAAAGGAGAAATTTAAGTTAATTAAATATAAGGTGTTAATTACGACACTCCCTAATTTTGAATACTTGACTTTGCAGTCATAATAGTGTTATTCTAAAATAGTTGTGTGTGGACAGGCTGTGGACACATACATAAAATTGTTCCCATATATAAATGCCTATAGAAACACTATGCTCAGTGTAGTGATTTAAAGAAATATTTAAACAATAAATTAGTCTTACATCTTAATATTTTACTATGAAAAAGTACTTTTATTTTGAACAATGGAATGTTGTATTTATTGATGCTAACTATTTATTAAATATTCATCATTCTCAAAGCTGAAGATTATTCCAAAGCAAAGGGTTGTTTTACTTGTCAGCCACACAAGCTATTAGGGCAACAAGAGCCTCCTTAAAACAGGTTCTTAATCTGCATTAAGTTGAAGAGCTGTCAGCAAATATCACTCAAAAGACAGGGCTATTGATATTAGAATACGAAACAGAGGTTCAAATCCTGTTGTCCCAAACTTGTTCACAGGAGAAGATATTCTGTCCAATTAGTGTAAGATGAAGATGTCTAGAAGCACAAGGATGTAGTGACAGAAGCACACTTAAAAAGCAGGGCCCATATTTTAAGTGAGACTGTGGGTTTTCATCCAAGATACACCTGCATCAATCCTGATTCAACTGAAATGCTCTTGTAGAAATGCTCTCTGTGTTTATGTTGCTACAAACATTTGGATCCAATGAAGTTAATTAGCTTCTATTCAAATTTGGATACAGTTTTTTTGGATGAAATACATTAGAACAGCTACAGAGAAGCTACCAAACAGTCCATCCAGCCCAGTATGATGTATCTCCAACAGCAACCAGTAGACTACTCACAGGAAGAGTATCACTATATACTTGCCATGTTCATAAACTGTTTGCAGCTCAGGGACTTCCTTAAGCCAAAGGTAGAGGCTCAGTAGGTCTAAATCTTTTGTGCTTTGAAAAAGTGTCCACTTTTATGTGAACATTAACCTTTCCTGTCATACCTTCTGAAGAATATAGCATGATAATGGAAAATAAATTGTGCATAATTTCATGCCAAGTTTCGGGATTAGCTGTGATGCAGAACAGATGAATTTTCGAAGAAGGAGTAGATAAGCTGCTTAATTGAGTTCAGATTCCTTAGGAAAGATACTGAGGTTGTTTAAGACAGAGTAAAGAATTCTGCAATAGTAGAAGTAGACATGAACAGTGGCAAATCTATGCTAGAATTAGCAGGAAAAGTGAAAAAGCAGCTCTCTTTTTTTTTTTCCTCTCCCAGAAAAATATCCATCTAGACATAGTAAATTATGATTAATTTCAGCAAATGACAGAAAGGTCAATAACTGGATAGAAAGCAGATAAATCCACTCTTTCACTTTTGAGAAGAGAAAAGCATCCAACTTAAACAAAAATTTTTATTTTGTTTGCATAATCTGTTGTCCTGGTTTTTGCTAAGGTAGAGTTAATTTTTCTCAATAGCTGTTAGAGTGCTGTGTTTTGGATTTGGAATGAGAATGGCGTTGATAACACACTGATGTTTTGGTTTTCACTAAGTTGCATCTGTCCTAAGTCAAGGACTTTTTTTTTTTTTTCCTTCTTGTCTCATGCCCTACCAGGGGGAGAGAGCATAGCTCGGACAGGTTACCATTATTTACCTTTATTATTGTATTTTACTTCATTTTCAAGTATTAAGCTGTTCTTATCTCAACATACAAGTTTGACTTTGATTCTTCTCCCCATTCCACCAGGGTGAGAGGGGACAGAGAGGGAGGCTGAGTGAGTAGCTGTGTAGGGCTTAATTTCCATCTGGGCTTAAACCATGACACCTGTAATGTAAGTAGTTTAGAGAATAGACTGTACAAGGAATTTCAACATCTGCCTGTAATATCATACATTCAAAACACACTGTTGCCCCTTTTACCATGGGCCAAACCACAGTATGTTGACCCCTTCAAAAGGCCACTGCAAGAACAACATGATATTCTTTGAATATTTCTTTGGCAAGATAAGATTTCACTGCTCCAAATATACATAAGATTGTGATCCACTGAATGTACAAGAAACAAAGAGCAGTCGTTCAGAAATCCCAGCCTGCCTTTTAATCAATCCCATGCTTTAATGAGCTGTCTCTCGTGCCTCTCAAATAACCTTCACTTCATTGGTTTTCTCACTTTCTGCTTCTGAAATATAGTCTTTCATATCTCTAGTTCAGTGCCTTAGACTCTACATTAGTCAGCAGCAGCAGGGAAATCTCTCATCTCCTGAGCTAGGTTTTCCACAGCTCTTCTCCACGAAGACCATGCTATCACAGGTAACAGCTTCCAGTGTTTCCATTCTCTTACTGATAAAAGGAAATAATTCCACAAAGCCCAAGGAAAACCTGGTTTTGCATGCCCAGTAATTTCATGTGTGACTGGCTGGGATATCAGACACACTCCCCATCTGGGTCCCAAATGTCAGCTCTGAGAGTAACACAGTCCAGCAAGGATTAAGCAATTCAACAACTCACTTAAGGAATGATTGACCTAGTTTTTATCAGAGCATTTTCATGACAAAAACCTAAATTGATTTCCGTCTTGTCCATATCACTCTAGAGCTTTTTTTCCCTTCTCTCCCAAATTTCTTTTAGCAAATCAGGAAAGGGTGTTTCTAGTTCATCCCTGCATCCCTGACATGGAACAGCAAGAGTAGAATACGAACATTTTGTTCTAGTTCATTACTAGAAACTAAAATTGTGAGTCATACATTATTCTAGTATCATGGAAGCTTTTAACTGCAATACAGGCTAATCCTTCCGGGGGACTAGGATATTTCCACTTCTGACAAGCAAGGAGGAAAAATGACAACCGTGTCGGCAGCCACATTTTTCACTGCACAGCCACTTCCCTGCTCTCCAGCATGGAAAGACAACAAACCACTTGCAACACTGTCAACAGACACCAGCAGCCTTATTTTGTTCATGCCTGGACTCAAACACAGCAGCAGCAGCATCACAATACTAATTTTTCCATTCACATGACAGCATGTCCTGAGAACCCCTGAATCTACAGTCCCCATCACAGTGATGCACTTCATCTCCTGTCTGTAAACTTTCTTTCCTACAGCTACTGGTGGAAAAGTCCTGCAGGTTTAATCACTGCTGTAAATTTCAGATAGTGCAAGTCATTTCTCCATGGAGAGCTTAGATCTCTCCTGTACCAAGCCAGCAACATCACCGTGTCTATGTCAGACAGTAAGTTCTAATAGTGCAGTCCAACATCAGAAGGACTCTGAAACATGGCTGAGCTGAAAAAACCCACAAACTCCCTTTTCAGTGCTGAAAGATGTTCAATCATTCAGTTGACTTGTGGAATGGTTTCCTTTTTTCATCCATCCTATGCAGTGCTTTCGAAAAACCTTCAGTAATGGGGAAGGAGCCTTTTAAAAGTCTGCAGACCAATGAGTTTTCGGGGAAGCTAGATACTTCTGCAGAATTTCCTGACTCCCTACTCCCTCTTCCTCCAAGCAAATTCTTGTCTCATTGGTTATGGCTAAAGTATTTTCTCTCTTTACAGAACCACTTCAATTTTTTTTGCTTTAATTAAGATTAGTAGCCTTCAGGTTATTCTAAATTATGTGTGAGGGTATTGATTCCTCTTCAGAGGTGTTATAAGCACCAAGACATCTTCTAGGTGTGAAAAGACTCCTTACAGATCTCTGAAGCTCTGAAGCATGTCCCAAGTAAAAAATTCCAAACCCATTCATACTGCCACAGGCCATATCCTGCTGTGAAAGAATCTATTTCCTCATCTTTTAAAATTATTTGATTTTCAAATGGTCCACAGAGAATCTAATGCTGATAATTTTTCCCAAGCATGTGCAAGACCCAAGAAATGGCCAAGAGTGCAGTTAGATTATTCTGACAGATTTCCCCAGGGATCTGGAAAGCTTCTACTCTCTTTGAAACTGCTTAATTAGCCAGCCCCTACTCTGCACACCCATTTTGCACAGAACCAGTATAATAGAACTTGTGTCTGTGCTATCTTGGGGAAAAACATTCAAATTCCTAAGCAGAAAGTCTCAGACCACCCTGTTCTACCTTATTTGAGCATAGAGCATAGTACTGAAATACCCTAAAAAGAATCTTGACTCTCCCCTGATGAGCATTTTCTGTCAGCTGGTCCTGGCTCTGCTAGCTCACACTTTGGGAAATCAGCACTCATGGTTATTTCTTGCAGGGCAGGAATATTCAGCAACTGAACATGATTGCATTGTTCATCAGACTCACACAAATTTCAGGAGGTACAATCTCTTCAGGAATTTTCTTTTAAAATGAATCTTTCTACTTTAAAGTAACTTCTGAGTTTTAAGCTCAAGTTTCACCTGTCAGATCAGGTAAAAGCACCCTACTCTAGCAATCAAAACACCTACCATGGGCAACCCTGTGTATTTAAGAATTCTCCTTCTTGTCTCCATCCTCGAATTATCAACAGGTTTTTTTGCTTCACTGCATTTTTTCACATCCCCACAATTTCCCATTTTAAAAAACAAATTTCCCTATCTGTCTGCAGATCTTTGGAATTGCCATGACTGAAATTAAAATCTGCTTCCATCTTTCTCTACAATTGTATTTACAGGGCCTAAAACAGTGTGATTCCATCTCCCAGGGCTGCAGCTTGGCAGCCCTTGAGGAGTGGCATGGCCATCCCATCCCTGACCTCAGCCAAGGACAGGCCCAGTGCTGTGCCTTCCAAGCTGTGCTCAGCAAAGGATTCTTTACCTCCCACTCCCCTAAGTGTGAGAAGAAAAGCACAAGCTTTGTGTCTGATCCCAAGAGACACAGAGCTGATCATCTAAATGCTTAGAGCCAAGGACACTCTTGCCTCCTTGTCTCAGTGCTTTGTTAGATTTGTTAGAGTAGTAAAACATTTCATTCCAAGTGAATTTTCATACATAAATACATGCTGTACTCCTCAGCCCTTTTAGAGCTTGCTCTATTATTGTGTTTTACTTCTCATGTTTTTAAATACAGTTTTCCTTAATTTCAGTACAAAGATCTTGAGAATCCTCCTCCTGGCTTTAAAGAGGGTATTACACACTTTTTTTCAAGTTTTAAGAACTACACTGTTCAATAAATTAAGCTTTTCATATTCCTAAATTACAAGGATAAGTGAAGTTACATCATGTGAATTACGAAGTGATAATGTCTTTAGTTCTGCCCCAATCAGAAGTGTAACTGTTTAAGCCTTGTAATAATCATGTTCAAACATATTCAGATTATAATTACTTTTCTTCTGATAATGATAGCCCGTCTGATTGGTTGATTACCTATTTGACTTTGATAAGTCTCAAGGTCAAAGAAGATAATTACAGACATCTGTTTTCTAAGAAAAAAAACCTCTTGAAAAATAATATTTAAAGTGACATCTGCAAATAAGCATTTTAGAATCATGCTGCTCATGTGAAAGTCACAGGCAGGCAAATAAAATAACAAAAGCAAATTGTAAAGTTACCAACCGATCACATTTCGTTTGTAAATGTGCAAAATTTTCTTTTGTTACTTACATAAGCGTAAATAAATTCAGTCTGATCAGAACATTTTTGAGTAAATGTTAAGGTTAAAAATAAATGAATTCAAGTAATGCATATTCTGTACATTTTAAACCGTTCCTGTAGGCATCGTTTGTTTGAACAAGAAAATTGTTTGTTTAACCACAGAGTGGGTAGCAAATTATGTACCCTACCTGATGCTATTTCCAAGGAAGGAGGAAGAATATTATTCAGAGAAAATAAGCCAAAGTGTTTCAGTGTCCTAGTGATCAGAATGGACTCCTTTCACTTTAACTGTAATGCTCTCCAGTGGCCAAAGGTGCCCTGATAACCAGTCAGTACAAGGCTGTGGAATACTGAATCATTACTAACTGGCAAACAAACTAATCTAGAGAAAAAGGCTTAAGCATTTGTTTCTGGAAGAAGGAGAGGCAGGAAAAGAGCCACAGGACCTAAGACAAATTTTCTATAAAGCAATATTTTTCACTCAGATGCTTTGCCTCTGCCTAGTACCCTCTAAGACAGGTTTCTCTTCAGGCTTCGTGAGCATAAAAAAGCTGTCAAACCAAGAAACTCTGCTCAGACTAATAACTTCTCCATTTCCAATCTTCACCCATTTCTTCTGCATCAACAAAATCCTGTATTTTAAACAGCTTTTATCCTCAGCAGGCACTCAAATAGACACTTTAGCAGAAACCTCTGCTCTCCTTGCTCATCTACAGGAATGTAGATTTTAATTTGATTTTTTTTCTACAGGTCAACAATTATACTTAAGAACTTTCTGGATGCTTCCTGGTGATGAAGACCTAATTTATGTAGTTCAACAAAAAATAGATTCTGTCACCATAACCTACTAATGCCATCAGCTAACAAGAGACACATTCTCCCCCTGTTCTTTGTAATACCAAGCCATAATAAGATTAGATTCAATATAATTACTTTAAATATTCTGTTAGATCAGTGCAAACAGCTATCCACCTATGTTGATCTGTAAGCTTTCTAATTTTGTGTAACTTCACCTTGAGGTAAATTCCTAAATAATTCTGCTTAGAATATGACTAGTGGAAAGAAATCGAGATACCATTAATTATCTTCCAAACTAGTCTCTGGAGGTAGGTTAAAATCAAGTTAGACTCTTGAACAATGCAGCTAGCTGGGTTAAGTGATTGCAAGATTAGGATCTTGTAAAACAGAGAAACATCCATTCCAAAAGAGTTCATACTGAGAAAGAAAAAAAGACACAATGAGGAAGAACAAAAATTGATGAAAACATGCTGATGATCATTATGTCTTACTCAGTAGGGGATGCAAAAGATAATTAGGAAAGTCATAGACAGCATTAGATTCAGGATGCAGGCAGCTGGCCTGTGTGTTTGGAAAAGCAGCTAGATGGGTTTATATTTTGTACATTGAAATATTAAATCAAAATATCAGGGGGCTGAAAATTTACAATCTATTCCCAAAAAGAATAACCACACAGTTCAATTTAATTTTAAAGCACCAAAAGAGGTCATAATCTAAAGAAATGGAAAATATGGAGAAGTAGGTGAATTTTTCTACATTTCTTGAAAATCTAAAAATCCTGACAGACACAAAACATTGGCTAGATCCATTTCAGGTAAATTCTGATTTACGGTATTGTGCTATAGCCCTCAAAGTTATAGTAGGCACCTCTCTTTTTGAAACAAAGTCTGTTTTCTGTTGTTAAGGAAATGAGATGCTGAAGAAAATTATACTCAGACTTTGCTAATATATGATAGTAAAAATTCAGATCTTCTCTAGAAAACTGAAAGTTTTTTTAAACAAGTGCAAGTGAGTATTTGATAAGTACTGAAACAGGAAAAGCAACCGAGCATTAAATGAGAACAGAGATGAGTAATGGGATAAATTAACCCCAACTACTATTGGTATTGTTCAGATATAAAATAACAAACAGTTCTCCAGAGAAGGACAAACAGTCTAAACTAGATCATGACTTTGGGGTGGGCTTAAAAGAGCACCCAAGGGGCTGGCAGAGCACAGACTGAGGGGGAAAAATCTTGGACTATTCCTTATCTGCCAGGATGGAGGTGGGAAGAAAGAAGTAGAAGCTACTTATCTCATTTGATGCTGAATCACAGTTACACTAAAGAATTGCTGCTCTTACTTTGAACAGCTTGACAGCAAAGGAAATAATGCTGAGGTTTCAGGTTGTACTCCGTCTTCTGGCACAAGTACTGTCCCTGGGTCAAGTGGGATACAACTGAAAGGAAAGGGGAGAAGAACTGATCCCTCAGGAAGTTTGCTATGTGCCCAGGATCCAGATCTTTCTTCCCCATTCATTCATCTCCACTCACCAACATAGTCTTCAAGTTCCTTTTATTCTGTTGCCTACATAAATTAAAGCATGAAAACTGAAGAGGAAGAAATAACTCCACATACTGCTATGTGACCCAGAACTACTGTCAACAAATGAACATTGAGCACCAGATAGGAGAAAGGGTGCTGCTCCTCTCCCAAAAATTCTTTGACACAGAAGATTGAAGAGACTGGGTGACCTCACCAGGTCCTTCTGAAACTACCAAAACCAACTGGAACTAACTGACTTCAAGGCAGGCTTAAACACACAGACTTTTAAGGGGAAGCACAGTATATCCAAAGTGTTCCCCCTGCCTGAAACAGGTCATAAAGCAAATCAGTGTATTTTTATATAATTGGCCTTATTGCTGTTATGTCAAACAAAGCAAGACATAAATAAAATAATTCACTTGGCATACTGATATTTGTAGAAGGTTATCAGCTGTGACAATGTCCCCCTGAATGCAGAAACACTGATTTCTTGTGGGTTTTATATGTACTGGCTCTTAAGAACTTGAACATGCACCTTGCAGTACCTGTAAAACATTTCATGTTTCCAGCCATGACACCAGAAGAAGATGGGCATAACAAATGCAGAGATCCATGTTGTGTGTATCTGCTGAAAAGCTGCACCCAAACCATAGCTTTGTGAATATCAGTGTTACTCTGTCCTATGGTGAGTGCCACAAAACCAAAACAGAACAACCGAAGCACCTCTTTAAATCCCTTTTTTCTTTTTTCCTTTAAAAACACTTTTCTTCCTTCAAAAAAAATTTTTTTTCAGTCACTTAAATGGCATTCAGTGTAAGATAGACTGGAAACAGACTTTCAGCTGACCTGTCATGTCAGAGAGGGGAAAGGAGTCATTTTGTAATCAAATTGTATTTTTAGAGCATAGACCATGCAATGAAAGAGAGAACCTACTTTGGCACTTCCTGGCAAAAAACCCAAATTCTATAGACATAAGAAAGAACCTCATCATCATTCCATCTGGTTTTTCAAAAGTGCTCAACATTGGCCCAACCTATGTTTTGACACACAGACCTTACTATATGGTCAGTAAGAACAATCACATTTTTGTACTGTATTTCTGTAGGCACATAAATGGGCTGTATCAATATACACAAAGTAGTTTAACTGGCAATAAAACAACACATACTTGCACTATGTGGTTGGGAAAGTTTTGAGCTTGAAGAGGAACAACTCTCCAATAATGAACAACAAATGGCAAATCCTTTTTCCTGATGTAGATGCCCGTTGCAGTAATTTCACAAAAGAGAAGCTGTAATTCAAGTACATTTTGAATTGCTATTCCTATTAAAATTTTCATTGGAATAGGAGAGCCAGGTATAAAATGACCCCAAGATAACATACGAGTTAAATGCTACTCAAGTCTCTCAAGTAGCATTGTAACTATGGGTGAAATTAAGGTGCAACTCAAGAAGCAGTGGATTATATTAACCAAACAAACATTATTTCACCTAATGAATGTTTAATTTTTTTTCTTCCATAAGCTACTTAAGCAAAGGACCCTGATATTCTTGAAGATAATTCCGAACAGCATATTTTTCTGCTGTAACACATTTGACAGGAAAAGAATTTTAATTTCTCTAATTGTTGCAGAAGACCCTGTCTGACTCTTTGGACTGTGAAATCTTACAGAAATCTTAACAGAAAAGAGGTATCATGTCACCTACAACTTTGCATGGCATGTTAGATGATTTTTGAGCATCCTAAAGAAAGAAAAAGTTATAAACCTTTAACCTGGACACCATGTTATTGCAGCACATGCGAATTTTGAAAGACAAGAAGCATTCTGTGGACAGTGAGAAGTCTTTCCTGACATGAAATCATGTTGGTTATGGCTTTCCCTGACTGCCATGAACAACAGAAAAACTAACATATTGTGATTGTCCCTACAACTGCGGGAAGAAGAGACCAACACCATTATTTTACTCCATTTAGTCACCATGCAGCTCTCTTTGTATTCCTTCCTCTTCTTCCATCATCTATTGCGCTTCAGGATTAGAAGGAGCCACACATTTGTTCACAAATGTAAGTCTTGCCCCCCTGTGTAATAAATGTGTTGAGTTTGGGCTTTTTTTTTTTCTAAGTAGCAAAGTCACCCTACCCAAAAGGTTCCCAGGTCTCAGCATTGTTCCCTTGTATTTCTAAAACCTCAAAACTGCAGCTTTTGTGAATTCAGGGCTTATTTTCAGCACCCAACTAAGTAAAAGCAGTAGCTATCAAAACATCATCTTGTTTGGAGCAACCAGCATCCTTCCCTCACATTATGTGTCAATAAGATTTCATGGGGAAGTATTCCAAGGAAGTTCTCTGACCTACAAGCTACCTTTCATGTGAACTCACACTGATTACATAGAAAAGATTGTTTGGGGAACATACGAGAAAGATCCCTGGTAACAGAACACAGTAATGATCACCTAGGATTTAATGGGTTTTATCTGTGAAGTATAATAACAAAACAGAATTATGTATCTCTTTAACCATAAAAATTAATTTACAGTAAAGCTTTATTCCAGGGATTGAATATCAAAAGAAGAAAAGGTCCAGTTAGATATGCCAGAGAACAGCAAATTCTGCCATCACTTGTTTGCCAGATTCTGTCTGTAGTCTTACCTCTAACAAACAAACTGGTTTACTTGTACATGAACTGGGAGAAAATTGTTACTCCAGCCAATGTAATTTTTCAGTAAATAACAGTTAAAAGACCCAGTCGTTGTTATCAAGTAAGGAAGGAGAATCAAGTCAAACTTGAGTAGGAAAGTGGTTACTGTCAGCACAACACAGGGCTGGTGAAAACTCATAAATGGATAAACAGTGCTTGGTTAATAATTTAACCCCAGTCAGCTGCTCTGTTGGAGTCGGAGGCAGATGTGTATTTACTGAGTCCTGCAGGGCCTTATGTTTCAGTTCAGCTTATGAGAACAACCACCTGTATGGGTGGACGCACAATACTCATGCAAGGTTACAGTACCAAGGCTGCTGATTTGAGAAGCACTGGAAGAGTGAAGAAAAAGACCAACTTCGACCTTATAATCAGCTAGATGCAGCCAACCTCTGGTGCAGTGTGCTGCCTTGTTAAACCAGTGCTTTGAAAAACCTTCTTACAGTTTATGCTTTACCTCTTTCATCTGTCCTTTCACCCTTCTTCCCACTTCCTCTCAAATGAACAGTTTGACAACTGTTTTAATAAACACCTGCTTGAGACAGATGACCTGTACTTTCCATCAGAAGTTAATCTGTTCAGCACAAGCAGACTACCTGTGTGTCTGGTACATTCTTGCTGTATAACATATCTAAGCCATGACTTTTCTTATCCATCCACACAGCTGAAAATCTGATTCTCATCTTGATTACTACAACATCCCTCTCCTTGGCCTTGACAGATGCAATCTTGTCTCTCTTATTTCTTCCAAAGTACTACTGCAACGATGATTTCTCTCAGCTCATTTTTTTGACCGGGTCATCTCTCTCCTTGTAGTTTTCAAATAGTAGCTGCTTCTCTACTACATCAACTCACTCACTTTGTTTGCTCAGGCTTCCCAGTTCTCTTCCTCCCTCACCTTCCTGTGCCTTTCTGAGATGCTCCATTCTGATCAAGCTTGCATGCCTAATTGTTACATTCCTGAGCTTTCTGCTGTGTTTCCCCTGGTGATTTAGTGGTGACTTAAAGTTGCAACATATCAGCAATACTGCCCGATTATGTTTCTCCACAGTTCCCCCTGGAAGCCCTAAAGAAAATTTTGACAACAGTCAGATTGTCAGTGTGCTGAAAATATTGCCTGGCACACGGCCATTATCCCACTGTTTCCTCACATTTCCCCCTCTTTTTAGTTTCTCTTAATTGCAGCCTCTTTTTGTTCTGTATTTGTACAGCATCAAACACAGTGAAATCTCCCTCCGCAGCTAGGAATGAAGGTACACAACATAAATATACACAATAGTGAAACTAAAGAGGTTTCACAGTTTCCTTGAGAAAATACTGCAGGGCAGGGGCTGAGGAGCTGCCAGTAAGCTTGAGTCATGTCTGTTAAGGAGGACTACACTTCAGTAAATTATGCTGGCACACTTTTCCATTTCTAATGGAAATTGCAATATTTCTATGTAGCATTTATAGCAAAATGTTATTTAAAATATACATATTTTTCAGAAATCAAAAGTATTTCAAAGTTAAAGAATTAGGAATGAGCATCTTTACAGGGCTGTTGGCGCAGCTGTAAGCAAGAACCTCACAAATTGCTGAGCTTTAGATTAAATCCAGAGGTAAGTTTTACTATGAAATCAAGTATTTGAGGTAGTAGCATCTCCCCTGCCCATCTGCAGAGATGCAGATACACCACAGTGCAGTCCTATAGGTAGTGATCTGATATGATCAAACAGTGATGATTTATGTGCAACTGTGACAATCTCATGGTGAGTTTGGATACAGAGACAATGAATTGTTGGATATCTTGTCCCAATATACACACTGAGACAGAAAGAGGGAGGAAGTGTGTGCATTTCTACTAAATTACCTCCTCTGATTAATCCATGCTTCTCATGTGACTCAGCAACACCAGAGCACTACAGCAAGTAAATGATGATGCCCTACCATCACTGGAGTAAGGACTTCTTACTTGCTCATTGCTTAGCTACCAGAAGACCCCGAATTCCTAATATTTATTCATCTATCCCAAGGCATAACTTTTCAAATCTGTGTGCACAGATGATAACTGCATCGCTTACTTGAGCCTCATCACACAAAACTGATTTAAATTAGGGATGTGTGCTGTGGATATTAGATTCTCAGCATGAAAATGCTAAAATTAGGGGTGAACAAAAACAAAAAGCAGAACTAGAAATGCTGAGGTCTGACTTCCTTGGTCTGTGTGTGCTAGAATTTGTTGCTGAGTTTTATTACTCGGGCACAAGCAAACGTTCCCACTGAAACAGTCTTTATAGATTTGTTCAGTTCCACCTTCTAGCCTACTCAGAAATAAGAAAAACCCAAACAACGAAATAAAAAAGCTCCAATAAACTTACAAAAACTTTACATAAGTATTAGGTATATTTAGCTGAATGAAATGCAACTGAACTACCCTTGGACTTCCCAAGCTAGTCTGTAGTAACTGATGACAGATGCATTCCTAGAACGCCACAACTACCATGTGTTAGCTTAACTCACCTTTGTGAACTGCTCCACGGGCATATGAGAATACTCATTGCTTCATCCATAATTTAAAATCAATGACACTATATCAAGGCAATGATTTAGTAAAATGCATTTCTCCATTAGCTGCTGGTAATTGGAAGCTGACCACACTCTCTGCTGACCCAAGCAACAACTGTCACAGCAACTTAAATTAAAAAAAAAAAAGGTTGAAAAGTCTCTCAATCAGACTTCTTTTTCAAACAAACTGAAAAAAACTCTTCCTTTTAAAAAAGAAGAAAATGCTGCCCTCCATTGGATCAGACATCAGTGCTCTTCAGTTTAGAGTAAAGCAGGAAAATCTCTTCTGGAGGAGTCAAGTCTGGTATTGCATCCTTTAGCTGATTCCCATGTAAGGTCCATCTAGGAATTTAGCCTAAAGAACTATGATTTAAAATCCTGTCTAAAAGATACTACCCTAAAACCCCTCACATCTCATGCCATGTTTGTCGTGGACTTGGAGGTGGGAATATTTATTAAATTCAACCCTTTATGCAGCAGTCCTTTGAACCAGCCCCAATCTGAATGACAAGGAGCACACTTCCAGAGATTTATTTAGGGATATTACAAAATGGCTTGGCAATGTCTTCCCTACTTTCACTGGAGAGGATAATTTGCATACAAAGCAATGGACTTTAGAAAACATGTTGGTACCACTCTCAGATAATCAAACAAAATAGCTGGGGTCCATACACGTGCAAAGCATACAACACACACAGCATGAATAATTAGCATTAATGAATGTCAAACTCATCACTGAAGCCTGGCTGTTGATTCACAACACTGCTGGAGTGTGGAACTACTGCTCCACTGGGAAGTAATACAAGGAAAAGGACTGAGGTCTGTTGGGGAAGTCAAAGATGAAGGGGACCTTCTGTGAAAAAGATTATTAGAAAAAAGACGTTTCCTTTTCCCTTTGTAAGGCAAATACATTCTCTGACAGTTTGATCTGACTAATGAGAAAAGTACTGTAAAGAGTTACAACCTGAGAGGGTTTGTTTGTTTGTTTGTTTTCCTAACCACAATTCTTTTTCAGAGTTTTTCAAAGGAAAACCTGAGTAGGTACCTTAGGATCTGGCTCTTCATACACTAGCTGTAGGTGTAGAGAATAATAAGCCTTTTTTCTTTTTTTTTACACAGAATCTTAGAAAAGCTCTTAAACCATTAATTTATTGTACATGCGGATTCAGAATCCATGGAGTTTAGGAAAGCTTTTTATCCATTAATTTCTTGTACATGCAGACTTAATCTTTACTTTCTGCCTGAAACTGCTCCACTGGAATACCTCTAAAGTTACAGCATTTCATTCCCAAAGGACAAAAGCCATGATAATATAAATTATAAAGAAATTCATAATTTTCCACTCTGAAGGTATCATATCTTTTTAAGCTGTTCAGCATAACTTTACTAAAAATAAGGTCAGATTTCCCACCCATCCCTCTCCCCAGATAAGGTACTCTTGCCTTATATTTATGATCAAAGACTAAGAAGCTGTGAACCACAGCACAGGGGTGAGATACTGCCCATCAAATAATAATAATTTGCCCCTGTGGGACACAGGCTACTGTACTGGGCCTGCCAGAACACATTAGGAGTCAGGACTTGTACCAAGTGACTTATGACAGAAACATGGTCAAGTAAAGAGGGCTGAGAAGGTAAGAAAAGCTAAAGACACAGAGAAAGAAGGATGGAGCAGGAGCAGGGCTGAGGAGGAAGCGGGAAGCTGGGATATTGAGGAAGAAAGCAGGATGAGGCTGGGAGGGGAGAAAAAGACATGTCACAGCTTTGCTTTAGTCTGCAGAAATACGCCTCTCTCAGACACATCAAACTAGAGATGCTCAGATATTTGGGTAAGCATCTGGTCCATGCCAGATAACTCCATCATTAGACTTGCAATTTCTGAGAGTAACTTTTCTTTTTCTTGGCTTTTGGTGAATTTTTTGGTAACAGACATTCACATACTGTTACTGTTGCATGGGCCTTGCAGCTGATTCTCTCTACCTAAGGTATCATTACAATTCTTGCAGTTTTATCCTGCATTGTGTTAACATAATGGTATATCTCCTCCTGTATCTTGAACTGACAAACTTTCACAACATCTTAAATACCCTATAAAAAAAAAAAGATTTGCTTGGGCCCAAAGAGATGTTAGAAGCATTAATGCTCATGGCTGAAGAAACAAAGGCTAATAAAAGAATCCCAATATTTATTATTTTTGGAGGTTGAACCATTTACAGAGTAGCATTTTTGAATCTCTGGGTTTGGCATTACTGTCAAAGCTTCATTCTTTCCTTCTTAAATAGTTTACTTGGCCTGGAAATCGAGTTTGTTCATTACACTCTTACTGTTTTCTCTTTTTCCCCTTCTACTTGCAGCTTTTCCAAATCAAAACTGAAAACTTTTTCTTCAGTATGACGTGATTCCCACCAGGAAAGTTGGCAAGGGAAGCCACTCAAACACAAACATAAGAGATAATACTCTGTAACCACTTCCAGAGTCTAAAAAAAAAAAAAAAACAAAACCAAAACCTTCAAACTTCTAAATAAAAAACCCCTTGCTTTGATAAAACAGTTTTTAAAGTGAAACATGGGAACAAACCAAGTGCTCCACCACTTATGTGCTGTGACTCACAGAATTAGATTTACAGGAACAGAATTTTTCCTTAATAAATTCAAATACTTCACACCTGTGTTCAGCTTCTGCCAGAGTTCACAGGTATCATTCCTTTAAACTTTCATTCCTTATCACAAGTCTTGCATTTTAAAAGTAAAAGAATATGAAGATAAAATTATGAAGATTCTCACAGAACTTCAGATTTTTATTAAGGAAACACCAGCTATTGTAAGACTCATGATAAAACTAAGATCTATGCACAATTCTATCAAAGTCACTGGGAAATAGCCCGTTTTATAGGGGAAAAAATGTGTCAAAAGATCCCTTCCTTCTTCAGAAATTGGGTTTCTTTTTCATACGTGAGCTCTCTCTCAACTGAGATTTCCCTGCTATTGTATTGTTATAAGCACTATTGATCATCAAGTCCATTAAAAGCATTAGTCACCTTAAATAATTCATCTCTCCAGACTAGGTTTGGCCACCGATGCCATCAACAATAACCTTCTAGGAGACTGGTATTAAAGAAAATCTGCAGCTCAAATAGACAATATCCAAGAATAAGCAAGAAACAAATGACTGAGCAAATGTGCCATGTGATTATATTCCACTGTGGATTCCTCTAGAAATCAGGTGTGTGGCAATGGGAAACTCGAGATCTTCAGATGGGGCATCTGTATGCAAATGACAACAATATTTATTAAAGCAGCAGCCCAGTCAGAGTATCTGCAATGAAGCTGATCAAGCCCAAGGTAGGCAGAATTCAGGCTGTGGAGAGATCACATTTGATTTTGCAAAAAAAAGGTTTAAAATGCAAAATATTTTAAAATATCTCCCCTACTTTTTTTCCCCTGTTAAATGGCAGGGTTCAGGGAGAAGATTCAGAAGAGCTGGTGGGCTGACACACTGTTGAACTCTGTACCAGTATCTGCCTTGCTGCTGCAGCACAGGACTCATGAAAGGCAACTTACTCTGCTCCTGCAGCTAGCCCTGAAATCTGTGCTTAAACTACACTGCTTGAGTACTCAAACTAGTGATCTCAGCACCTGAGTTGTCATGAAGGAAGTTTCTGTAGCTGCATGGACACCCACACTGTTTTGCAATCCTCTCACGAAGTAAAATCTATTAGTATTATATCCATTTAATTGTTGGTTAATCAACAAACTTCCTTTGGATTAAACCTTCCCCATTCATTTAACAACGACAATTTTAATGATAACACATCTAAAGTCTGAAATGTTTTGCATTTACCTGCACTATGAAAGAGAACTAAAAAAACAGGGTATCTGGTTACAGACCTGAAGGGCTCTAGGAAGGCCCAAGAGGAAGGAAAAGTTCCTATGTTCTGACAGGTCACACTCACTTTAGAAGGATGATAGTGGCCAGTCACAAGAGAACAGTGTCAAAAGCAGAAGGAACACATATCCTGGGACAGGTGGTGCACTGCTGAACTTGCTGCATGACTGTATTAGAAAGATGTGGAGGAAATATTTAGTATGAGTATAGAGTGATGAAAGGAAAACCAGTGTCTCATCAGTTTCTACACTGGTACTCTCTACTGAGCTAACCAATACTGTCCTACTATCTTTAATGAACACTGTGAAATATTATTAGAGATGTAGAAATTATCTGAGCCAAAGCTGTTCCTGAATTACTGCCATGTCTAGAATTATAGATCAATGGACTTAGGCAGAACAGACTTTCATTCAAAGAGAAAAGCAGATTGATCATTCCAAAGTGTGGTGAAGAGTCCTGTTCTGCTGCAGGCTGCACATGCTGAGGCACCTAGTTAAAAATTATGATGTATCTGATGAAAGAGAAAGTAACAGGAAATGGAAAAGCACACTCTAGTAAAATATAGATAGGCTCACCCATCGCCCAGTCACTGTCTGGTTTCACAGGAATCATAATGGAATTAAACTTTATGGAGTATTTGAAGCAGTAGATTTTTTTTTTTTTTTTTTTAATTTAGCAGGCAAATGTTCTCCAAGTCTAGACAGACACATGACAGGAAATCTGAGAGTAGAATGGACAAGTGTGAAGGAAAGTGGGTCTGTTTTTAAGGCATACCTACCAGATGTTATGAACAAGTCTCTCGTTTTCAGACAGCAGATCCAAATTTTTAAAAAAATTACTCATGCAGAAAAGAAAAACACATATGCATTCATGAAAATTAAATGTAGTAAATCAGTGGATATGAGTACAAGTGGGTAGTTGTTGTAGATGGTTGCCAGGTGGCTGACTTTGGATGCAGCTTCAGAAGCAGCATTTGCAAATAATGATGCTCATTTGTCTCAAAGTCTATCTCAAAATTTGGAAGACTGTCAGCCACAACATGGCTTGTAAGTACCTTAAACTGGTAAGTGATGAGAGAAAAGGGAAGCAGGGGAAGAAAATACACACCTAGGAGACTTACTGGCAAGTATAAATATACCTCAGTTTACAGGTTAAATCTGTGAATAACACATTTAATACACTTCTGTCACCATCTTAGTAAACCATTGTTCTGTGAGTAGGTTACTGTCCTACAGTGTCAATCAGCCCAGCACTGAACGTCCTGTGAATTCACCAGCACAATTACTGTTTTATTAGCATGCACTAAACACATTCCACAGTTCCTTTCTGCCAAAGTTTATTAAAACAGAAGTGCATTGGCAGCTGTCATTTCCTAACAAGGCACATAGTTTTAAAATGCTGTGGTTTATATGTAGTGGGAAACTGATACATTGGATGCATCTTTAGAACATTTTGTGTAAGAAAAATAAATCCAAATGCTACTCTTTACTCAAAGCTTATTGTCTTACTTGAAAAAAAATAAAATCAAAAAGCATGTTTTTGCATTGTTTTTAAATGTGTTGACTAAAAGCAGAAGGGTACAATATCTCCTAAGAATGCAAAACATAGTTTTCTCAGTTCAGAATCTTTTAGTGGCTTGCTTAATGTACTGTATTGCTTATATCATATGTATCCACATTTGTAAAACTTGTCTTCAAGTTAGTCTCTTGATCAAACCACTATATAACAAAAGCAGAAGAACACATTAAGATTGCACAGTGCAACCTGACGGAAGATCAGACATTACACCTGTGTTGCAACAAGGATCTAACCTACCTAGACTACTCCAACTCTGTCCCAGTATTCCACGAAAGCAACAGGAACCTTCTTTTACTTGAGTGTTTAAAAAAATAAACTTTTCTATTATTGATACTCAGAAAGTATCAGAGCAGGCACCGCTACACAATTACACCTTTGGAACGAGGAGTAAGTGAGGTTTTACCAAGTGGTGCAGACAGCAAAAATGTCTCTCAGGCGACTAAACTCCTGTCTCTGATTCCACACTTCCCTCCTTCATTTCCAAGTTAGGAGAATATTTGAAATAGAGCCACTGAAAAGTGTCTCCGGAAAGCCCGGCAGCTGTGGACTTCCAGAGATAACAAATTAGCACTAATAGGAAACAAGGGAAGCAGGTGAACATGGCTGTTGAAAGTTTTGGTGTTGTAGCTCAGTTTGTAAGTGCAAGGCTGAACCTTAAAAAAAAAAAGAGTGGCATTGAAGTCTGCCTCAACCATCCTATAAGCACTGTTACACTGTTGGTATAAATAGGAGTTCCAGCACATGCTATGGTTTAGCTAAAATACTCTATAAATTCATACTTTGAGCCAACTTCCTCTTCAGGTGGAAGCTGACTTCACTGATTAAATCACTTTAATTAGAAAGCAGTTACAAGGTACTTACAGTAAGAAAAAAGTGAACCTACCACCAGGCACGTTTAGCTATAGAGTTTTAAATCTAAGGTTCTAAACACTCCTACAACTGTGTCCTTGACACAGACCAACTACAAAACCCTGAGTTTGGAGAATCATTTCAGTACCAAGCATGAAGACATTCTTGGGCATTTATCTCCTGCTTTCATGACCATCATATCCAGACGGTGTGATCTGCTGATATGCTTGTTATCAGCACTCACCGAGACTGGGCCAGCACATGGCTACATCAGCTGATGTTATTGCTATAAAGTCAAACAAATGGCTCAGGAGCAGCTGTAGAAGATGCTGCCCCCATATTTCCCCTACCCTCAGCCTCCTCTGATAGTTCATGCCACCTATTTTAAAAGGCAGCCAGACAGCTGCTCGGCACTCCACAACCTCTGTTCTACTTGGTAATGAAGCCCTCAGAAAGATGAACTGATATTTTACAACCAAATTAACTTTTACATTAATGTCCATTGCTTCAGTGAAAATAATTCACACATGGAAATAACTGAACTCCTTGTGCCTGACAGTTAACTCCATTATGTAGCTTCCTTTCAAGCTGGTCAGAGTTCCTCTGTCTGCTACTGCTCCTTTGTATTCTCCCTTATATAACAAACACGGTGACAGCAAGAAATGGGTACTTCTACTTTACATTAACATGGCACCTCCTGTCCAAAGACATTATTTCACTAATGAAATATCAGGCCACCACCAGAGAAAATGTTTCTCATCATAGCACTCATAAAACCAAACAAACTGTGGATATAATTCTACCAGTGCCTTTAAAATTACAGAACACAGCTGTATGTTTAAACATAAAGAATCTTTTGGGCAAGAAAAATAAGATCACATCTGTAGACTCCTTTTGAACCCCATCCCTCTCTTGGCTGGTAAATGAGTCTCCACTTCCATGAGCAAGCTGTACAGGTCTCCCACAAACCTGATTCCCTGGTCCTCATGGAAAGCAAAGAACTTCTGTAAAACAGTGCAGCTCCTGAGTTCCACATTGGTCTTTGTTGTCATATATGTGAACACAGCTAGACACATGCACCCAAACACATGTATCTGTACCTTCTGCACCCTCCTTCTTCAGAGGCAGAGGCATTGATTGAGGAAATGAAGCAAACAAGCAACCTGTCCAAAGGCCCTTCTTTCAAAAGGAGCTTTAATGAGCTCTGAAACACTTGCAAAGCAGCCTTATTTTTGAGCCTTGGAGTCTTGACTCTCTAAGGCAGAACAAAAAACTCCTCAGGTAACCTGCTCCTTGCTGCCGTATGGAATGGAATGCACTTGGCACAAAACCAAGAGCCTGACTCCATAAATTGCAGGGACTGGTATCTCTCACAAGAGGCAGCCAAACTCCTCCCTGAGTCATCTTCTCCTTCACCCTGAGGAGCCTTTCTTATTGGCTCTTATTAAAGTACAGCTTTTACTCTGCAACACTTTTGCTAATGCCTTTCATCTAGACATGAATAACAACTGCACAACATCCATATTCACTAGGCTACTGTGACAGGCTGTCTAAAACCAGCTAATGATTTACATGGAAATTGTATCTACCAGAGGGTACCTGTACAGCCAATACAGTAAAACAATATTGACACAGGCTCAAGAAATTAATTAAACCTTTTAGATGAGGGTTGCACAGTTCAGACAAGATGGAACCCTTAGGTTCCACAGGCATATGATTTTACAAAGTTTAGAGGTAACAAATTAACAGATTATATAATTGCATATGGTTTTAGGATCTGCCCTTCCAACTTGAGTTGCTTAAATGCTTCTACTGTATTTAACAGGCCTGAGAACAACAAAAGACATAATAAAGACAAAAGATCAAAATGTTTTCTAGCTTTATCATCATCATGAGAGCTTTGAAGCGTGCTGCTGCATTACTGAAAAAAAAGAAAAAACCAAAACAACTGATCCAGAACCCCCTTGTGATACTCAAGGATCTGGAATTAATCCAGTAGGTCTCTTTACACAGATTACTCAAGAATCATGGAATCATAGAATATACTGAGTTGAAATGGACCCATCAGGATCATCAAGTCCCACTCCTGGCCCTGCTCAGGACACCTCAATAGCAGTAAGGTAAATTTTGAACTGCTTCTAATCAATATGAAGCAAAAATGAGTAACCCAATACAGTTCTGAAAATGCAAGATATTCTTGTTTTTCAATTATCTCTGAAGGTAGCTGTCAGTAACGTCACTGACACCAGCAGTAAAGCTAAAATGAAGCCATGCAGTTAAAAGATCAGAAGAAAAAAAACTAAACAGCAGCATTCCGTTATAATTCCTGCACCAATTCCAACACATAGTGTCAATAGAGTGGTAGTGAATCGTGCCACATCCAGTTGGTGGCCATTGCCTAGTGGTGCTCCCTAGGGCTCAGTATTGAACCCAGTCCTGTTTAATATCTTTATTGATGATCTGGATGAGGGGATTCAGTGCACCCTGAGTAAGTTTGCAGATGATACCAAGTTGGACGAGAGTGTTGATCTGCTGGACAGGCTGGATTGATGGGCTGAGGGCAATTGTATGATGTTCAACAAGGCCAAGTGCTGGGTCTTACACTTTGGCCACAACAACCCCATGTAGTGCTACAGGCTGAGGGGAAGCGCGGCGGGAAAGCTTCCCAGCGGAAAAGGACCTGGGGGTTAAACAAAGTGAGGTCAAGGGACCTGCCCAGGAAATTCAGTTCCTGGGAGTAAAGTGGCAAGATGGATGCTGCCAGACCCCAATGGATGTGGTTAACAAAATAGCAGCTATGTCTCCACTGACCAGCAAGAAAGAAACACGGGCTTTCATAGGTGCTGTGGGGTTTTGGAGGCTGCACATCCCAGAGTACAGTCAGATTGTAAACCTTCTCTGCCTTGTGAACAACAAGTTTTTGAACATATCAAACAAGAGATTGTTCATGCAGTAGCCCTTGGGCCAGTTAGGACAGGACAGGATGTAAAAAACGTGCTCTGCACCGCAGCCAGGGAGAATGATCCTTCCTGGAGCCTCTTGGAGATCATCATGAACCAGCCTGAAGGTGAATATTTGGTCTATCATCTGAAGAGGAGCAGGTGATACATGCTGAGGAAACCTCATCGTATAATCAGCTGCCAGAAAATGAAAGGCAACATGTTCTCTTCACTGATGGCTCCTGTCGCATCGTAGGGACAAACTGAACATGGAAAGCTGCCATGGAGTCCCATGCAGTGAGTTGCAGAAGCCATTGAGGGATAAGGTGGACCAAGTCAGACAGCAGAGCTGGAAGCCATCTTGGGCCTTGAAAAGCAAGTCCTGTGGCGATACAATGCTCCAGAGAGAACTGAGTCCAAGAGTGGGACTCATTCCAAGAATATCCTCATAAACACCTGGGCCAGAGAGCACAGTATTGACTGGGTGCATCATATTCCCTGTCATGTACCAGCCTCTGGGAAAATTGAACAGTGCAATGGACAGCTAAAAACCACAGTGAAGGCAATGAACAGTGGAACCTTCAAACACTGGGATCTATATTTAGCAGAGGCCACATGGTTAGTTAACACCAAAGGCTCTACCAATCAAGCTGTCCCTACCCAGTCAGAACCCTTACATACCACAGATGGAGAAAAAGTCCCCATGGTGCATGTGAGGAATATGTTAGGAAAGACAGTCTGGATTAGTCCTGCTTCAAGCAAAGGCAAACCCATCCATGGGATTGTTTTTGCACAAGGACCTGGGTGCACTTGGCAGGTAGTGCAGAGGGACAGGGAAACATGACTTGTACCTCAAGGGGACCTGATTTTGGGTGAGAACGGCCTGTGATGCTGAACTGCATATACAATATTGGTTGCTAAATGACACTGCCATTGTATACCATACACACCATGGAGAAATGAGTATGGACCACTCCACTTACACCAGTCATGGACAACAGGAATTCAACAAGCATCTTAGGGGGATGGTCGGTAACTACTGAAGATAATATTTTTGTTTGTGTAGTGTATACACACATATATAGGTATATAGTTGATAGGTTTAAATCTGGGCATGTTATGGATGATATAGAACCAGGAGGAATTTCTTCTCAGAAAGGATTGTTAAACATTGGAATGGACTGTCCAGCGGGGTGGTGGAATCACTGTCCTTGGAGGTGTTCAGAAAACAACAGGACTTAGTGCCGTGGTCACTCTGACAAGGTGGTGATCAGTCAAAGGTTGGACTCGATGATCTCAGAGGTCTTTTCTAACTTATATTATTCTGTGATTCCGTATCTTAGGCCCTTTGTCCTGCAAAGTTTCATGCATTTTCTTTGTACCTAGAAGCTGTCTCAGGAGTCCAAATCAAGATTACGCCCAAAAGTGTGAAAGGCAAACTGTAAATTCAGAAAATTTCTAGTCTATGTGCTCAAACTATGTTCAACATTCTTTCAGGAGCAAAACAAGATGACTAAAGTGGGGTCTTCTGCGAACTTGATTTCTCTTCCTTCCTCCTGTCTGCTATCATGGAGCATTAGATGCTCACTTATTTAACTTCACTTGTTCACCTTACTTGATTGGTTTTGATGCAACTGTTCATGTAAATAAAATCACTCAATTTCCTAAGTATTCGAAGATTATATTTTAAATTTGTTGCTCCCAAGTGTGTTCACTGCATTTTTTTGGACTGTAAGCAACATTTTTTGAACACTAACTTACTTCCCCTCTTTCGTCTATCAAAAACCCCTCCAACAAAACTCCACATGCAGCCCCAGAGAAAATAAAGAACAACAATAACAAAAAGCCAGCCAGGGTGGATACACAGTTCTTTTACAGAAAGAACCTGTTATAACAGTGTTTGCTCAGCACATGTCTGACAAAGCAGTTAGAACACAGACACCTTCCAGCTTAACAATTTCCGGAAAAGAGCTCAAGGTTCAGAGGAGACACCACATCGAGTAAGACGTGTGCAGCTGCCAACAGTACACAACAACACCTGTGTGTTGGACTCATTAAAGATTGAACCAGGGAAGTCACGTGTGCTCCCAGAAATGGCTGACAGCTGCCATGCTTAACAACACAGCTCAAAAACTTTGGAAAAAGGCAGCAAAATGGAGTTACCTTCGGACGAGGAGGATGGCACTTTCACCAACATTTCTTTGGCAGACGATTCAGGTAAGAAACTGCAGTACTCTACTGATACAATGCAGAATCCATGGGTTTAATAATAGCATTGTGTGAGCAGACAAATTTGTAGATCGTGATTACTGGGTACAATGTACTTTTAGCAAATGCCTTCACATAAACTTTTTTTAGTTGTGTGGTTGAATAAGCCTTGTGATTCATTAAGAATTGAGATTTTGGGGGTATGGAGGGTACCACAGTTTTCACATATTAACATATAGTAATATACATTCATCAACTGAGCACACAGAGCCTTTCACTTTTTAGAGGGACAGTGTTACAGAATGGTTAACTCAGTAGTTACTACTATCAAATAAAATACAGATAATGCTGGTGTTTCCTCCTGAATACAGAACAATAACCTCTTTGACATGCTCTCATGAGAGCTCACAAGAAGTGTTGCAAATTAATTAGTAATGGAAACAAGCTGATAATTTAAATTTCCACTATTAAGCATTTAATTGTTTTAAAAGAAACTACAAAGACTGCCTCCCCCTCCCCCACCCAACTTACAGAATAAAAATTACTTGGAAGGGGAAGTAGGACAGTTCTACATACTGGAAAAATGAAGTAAGTTAATATGAATTGATAATAAATTATTTAGAAAGGTGTGGCCAGAGTATCAACTTGATCACGTCAGTATGGCTGACATAGAGCTGTGCTAATTTACAGGAGCTAGAAGGGCTTATTTATGAATAATATGAGTCCTATTCCCTCCCCACCCTCTCTTTTTTTTTTTTTTAGCATAAAGAACATTATTGTGCATGCTATATTTACCTCCTATATAAAAAACCAAAACAAAACAGAAAACATCGAGTTGATTTTACTTTTAGAACACAATTTTCTAGCGATTCAATATTAGTGTGATGGTGCTGAGTTGGATATTTGAATGCACTTCATTTATACAGAATATAGCCTTATGACATCAAGATGTGGTTGACCTGAACTATTCACAAGAAGACAGTTTGGCAGACCTTGGTCCAAGCTGTGCAATAATGAAGGGTTCTCCTGACAGTGAATCTCACTCTTTTCCTGTAGCAGGGTATAAAAGGGTAGGGAAAAGGTATCCTATGAGAGAGACACTGTTTTGTGACTTGCTGTGCAGCTGGTAACACCTCAAGAACAAATGAGGGGCAGCATCCAGTGACAAGATTGTCTTGTCCTTGCAAAACATCCAGAACTGAGTTGCAAAACTCCATCTGAGTTAGGGATGACTCCATAACACAGGATATGTTTGAATCTGCCCTGTCTCACAGATGGGTGGTTTTGCCATATAGCTTGCTTAGTCTTTCAGAAGTCAGGTCGCTTCCTTTAGAAGGCAAACACCCACCAGCCTCCTTTACTGCTCTAACTTAAGCACCCTTGCAGCTTGGAAAATGGTATTACCCATGAGAAAACAGAGGCACAAGGTTAAAAACTCTCTCATTCAAGCACCTACCAACAGTGGGTACCAAAGTCAGCCCCTGAAAGATGTCACTGCTATAAAACATGGCTGGTCAGCAGCAGGGCAAATAGGACTTTACTGCACCTCCAAAACTGAGCACTTCAAATTTACCAGACTCTCGACTGCAGTAACACACCCAAGGTCAGAGAAAGCTCATGTCCACAACACAGAGGACCATAAACAAGCCATCTTTATTAAAGATCTGCTACCAATATTACAGGTTTTCCCCTAGTAGTGAGGAGATGGGGACAATCACTCAGAGAGTAGAAGTAAAATCAGAATAAATGAAAATAAGTGACATTTTCAGGCAGGCTTATGGCTTGAAGGCACAGAGGGTAAATACAGTAAGTTTCATGGTGAACATGATAACCTGGGTCCATTTGTTCTGCCAGATGGCAACACCTGGAGGTTAGAAAGGTATGAGAAAATCCCTAAACTATAATAGGAAGAGACTACGACACACTTTGTAGGAAATAGTATTCCTTATCTCTCCCAGCTGAAGTTAAGACTAATTACAGTAACTCTAGGGCATGGAAGCTAACAAGCAGAGTGGGGTGGGCCTTACAGCTGTAACTGTAAGGCTGGAGAAGAGCATCAATTCCAGAAGAGCAGGGAAGTTAAAAATCTACAGTGAGAGAGACAAAAAGATTCCTAAGGATGGAAAACAGCAAGTTCAAGCATTAGGCTTGCAGTATGTAGATCATAAGTGAACTTTGTCTGAGAATGATCATGATTTACATGCAACTTGAGCACATTTGTTATTGCATAAGGTTTCCCCTCTGTTTCTTAAAACATACTGGAAAAGATACTAAACAGACAAGCAGAACAACATGCTGCATATGTACAATCTGAAGCATAATCAGAATACAGCCTTCATATCAAAGTTTCCTCAGTACAGTGAAAAGCCATTGTGTCAAAGCAACAGGGGTTACTGAGCCTGATTAACCGAGTGCAATGCATGAATATTTAATAGCCATTGCTCTTTCAAAACAGCAATATTTCTCTATTTGTTAAGTATGCAGGTATCAAAAATAAAACACTTCCATGTAAATCAAGACAAAGACCAAATGGTAGCAAGACAGAAACTCCTCGATAAGTATTTTAATAGCAGTATCAACAGTGCATGAAATCAAGGAAAGCTTTTGCTAACGGCATTTGTGAAAATATTTTCACCTTTAATGAAATATCTTTTAGTTTAGAAACTCATAGCTCTAGATAAAGTTCCCTCAAAACATGACCTACCCAAACAAAAGCACAGAGGAAATTAAACCAGAAGTAAAACAAAACAGTGAGACGATGTCCAACAGCTGCAAAAAATTCTTTATTGTACTTCTGATCAATGCTGAATAAGTAAATCAAGGCACTCTTTCCTTTTTGTAAAGTACCTAGAAATTATCATACTCTTTTTTCAAAATACTCTACAGAAAGCCAACACTAATGACCACATTTCTCATGTAAACCCATTCTTTTAAAAGCAGATATAAACCCCAAAATGTTTGGGCCTAACTTACAGAAAGACAAAACAGTTTTTCATCTTCATAGGTTACCAGTAAAAGCTTTATGGAACCTTGCTAAATATCCTTCCACAAAATCTGGTGGCAAACCTATAGCCAATGATTACAAGGAGGATCATATTGTTAACAGGACAGTGTTAACAGTCATATATGTTGGTATTCACAGCCTAGAGCTGCAAAGGGTCCAGTTCCTCAGTCTGTTTAAAAATGGGGTTTTGTGGAGTCAGAGTAGAAACAAGAACATGTGCACTCATGCTCAATCTTGCAAAGGATGGGATGCAGCTGTATGTAGACTATACAGCTATATGCAGCTATATGTAGGCAGGCCTCTTCAGGGGTAAAGAAAAAATATCACTTTCTGAGGCTTGCCTTTCGTAGACTTTCTAAAGAGACTGCATTTTTTTGTCCCAACTGTGTGCTCACAGGTTATGTCATCTGATGAGGTCCCATTTTCACTCAGGACCTAAGGCAAAACCAAAACAAGCACAATAACTAAGGACACAGACAAGAGTTAGAACAATGTAAGCCAAAGGAGTTGCTCATTTTGTGTCATTTGATTAGGCTGGAAAAAGCACAAACTAAGAAATACTCGAATTCTGCATTTGACAGAAGTGCCTAACTGGAAATTTGCACAAGGAAGTGCACACGGCTACAAAAGCCTTTTGAGGTTACTCTGAAAGAGTAACAAGAATTGCAGAGAATTTGGGTGTAAAGCAACACTACATGAAAAAACCCAAGACCTCAGAGTCTGTTATTTCTGCAGAGAAACAAAACCAAGAAGATTTGAGGTAAGGGGTCCTACAGGTCAGCATTGCAGGGAAAAAGGATTAAGCCATTTGCGTTCCTTTTTGTCTTTTTCTTTGTGGCAATAACTAGCCAAAGGAGGAAACAGTACAGTTCAAATAGCAAATTCATCTCAGAAACATGTACAATGCCTTCCTCAGTTAGAGGAGAGGAGATTACATTTCTATTGTAGTGGGGAACAGTGAAAGCTCTGTCATCAGTCAGCTTACGCAGGCGCCTCTGGTGCCTGTAATGTTGCCAAAAAGGAAGTCAAAGGCTTGTTGGTTTGCACTGTGTGCCATGGAGAAAAACAAGATGTACCCCAGAGTTTTAGAAAGAGAAAGTCAGAAAACATTTGTCATTAGCAGCAATGGCTTAGAGTCTGAGTCCAGAGCAACAAAATCCTCTCCTCTCCCTTAGTAACCGTACGTGTACGTGTATTCAGGTAAACTGTTAATGATGCTTTACATCCTGGGGAGATGATTGTATTTTAAGGAAAACAATGCTCTTTCAGTGAAGCTGAATAAAATAATTCCTTTTGCCAGTGGCATCAGCTAGTTTTAGAAAATCTAACTGGAACTCAGGGTACAAGTATGTATAGATAATTGCATTTATGAAGTGAAATGTGTTGTTCCTATCAATTTAATATAATGACAATATTATGAATGCCTCCTCTGCTTTAACCAAATGACTTAGAAAATATAAAAGAAATTAGTAATAAAGAAAGGGTTTAGCACCTCTTCTTAGTTACATTCAAGTCAGTTTTGACTTCAGGAGCTCTGACACAGTACTAGTACTTACGAGTTCTCTTTATAACTCTTCAGTGAGAAAATCCACTCACCTGAAGCAAGTAATCTAGTGTGACATGTAAAAACAGTTTAATAAACCAAACAGTGGAACATAACTTAGGGCAGTGTTCAAGTATTTCTGGTAACAAAGAGAATACACTTATTTCTTCTTTTAAACTGCACAGTGCTACTGGAATGTTGTTATGCTGCTCCACAGAAGAAAACAGTTTCCAGTGTTTGGGAATATTATTTAATTTTCTTAATAAGGTGTATGTTCTCCAAAGAAGAGAGCACTAAGTTTGCAAACAAAACCAATAAAAAAAAGCTCTGTGAACACAGGTTGTGGCCCATCTCTCAGCCTTGTGCTGCATATTCCAAAGAGTCAAAGTAAACAGCCACACAGCAATGACGGCCAGTTTGCTCACAGTTACATATAATTAGTATTAACCTCATTAATTTTGCTCCTCCCAGTCAGTGGGGAAACCATAGTGAAGCAAATGCTGCCAGATCCCTCTCAAACAGATGGCAGACTTTAGAAGGATTGTTTCAGGTTCTCCAGGGAATGGTCCTCAGGCAAGACTTGCCATCTAACAATTTACAGAACAAAGACATGGCACTTTCTAACACAAGAGTGAACAAAATACTACAGGCTGATAAAAGCAAGAATTGTTATACAAGGGCTTGAATTGGCCACCCCCAGCCAAAGGGGACACCAAACACACCCAAAAAATGCAAGGTAGTATTTGGTTACTCTACAGATGTCAAAGAATCAATTAGGTTGGAAAAGACCTCTGAGATCATCCAACCTTTGACCAATTATCACCTTGTCAATTAGACCATGATATGAGTGCCATGTCCAATCATTTACTGAACACTCCCAGGGATGATGACACCACCACCTCCCTGGGCAGCCTGTTCCAATGTTATACAACCCTTTCTGTGAAGGAATTCCTTCTGATTCCTTCTGAACCTCCCACAGAGCAGCTTGAGGCTATGTCCTCTCCTCTTATCCCTAGTTACCTGGGAGAAGGGGTGAACATCCACCTGGCTACAACCTTCTTTCAGGTAGCTGTAGAGAGTGATGAGGTCTCCCCTGAGCCACCTTTTCTCCAGGCTAAACAACCCCAGCTCCTTCAACCATTTTTCATAGAACTTGTGCTCCAGACCCTTCCCCAGCTCCACTGCCCTTGTCTGGACATGCTCCAGCACCTCAATGTCTTTGTTGCAGTGAGGGGCCCAAACTGGACACAGCACCTGGTGTGTGGCCTCACCACTGCCAACTATAGGGGGACAATCACTGCCCTGGTCCTGCTGGCCCCACTATTTCTGATACAGACCAGGACACCATTGGCCTTCTTGGCCACCTGGGCACACTGCTGGCTCATGTCCAGCCAGTTGTGGACCAGCACCCCCACGTCCTTTTCCACTGGGCCACTTTTCAGCCACTCTTCCCCCAGCCTGTAGCACTGCATGGGGTTGTTGTGGCTGAAGTGCAGGACTTGGCACTTGGCCTTGTTGAACCTCATACTGTTGGTCACAGCGCTTCAACCCAGCCTGTCCAGAGCCCTCTGCAAAGCCTTCTTACCCTCCAGTAGATCAACACTCCCACACAGCTTGGTGTCGTAAAATGCAGAGCTGTGCCTTCCCTAGGGCACATTCTGCATTATAAAAGGAATCTGATTGTTTTGGTTATCCTCTAAATGCCTAAATCTTGAAATTGTAAGAGCACAAAAAATTTAACTGATACTATGTTACCCAGAGAGCAAGACAGGTGAGGTGAGGTAAGATATTTGAAAAACCAATAGGCAAGTCATGTGATACATTAAACTTCTCTTGTTTTGGTTGTTTTCTCATGAAAGAATACTTTGGGATGTGGGGGTTTTTTTCTGTAGTGTACTAGGTTTGGGTGTGTTTTGCTTTGTGTTTCGAGGGTTTTTTATGCGTGTGTTTTTTGGTGTTTGTTTGTTTAAAACTGCTAATGCATGGGATATTTAGAATCCTGGAATTGATTTCTTTGCACCAGAAAATAAGGGAGAGTTAGGAATGCCAGCCTTTTTAAGGGAACACAGGATGATCTAGGCATCCTCTCTGTGGAATGTGCACCCACCAGCATCAATCCAACAGTTTTGGCCCCTGGACTGTGCAGATCAGGGTTGTGCACAGTAGAGCTGCTCCCTGCTGCCCCAGCACTTAAATATACTTCCCTGGGAAACAGGGGATGAAGGACAGGGAAAGAAATAGGGCAACGTGCATCAATCTTTCCACAATAAGAATCTGGGACACAGCCAGGTCACAAAGAAAACAGTTTCTAAATGTTGGGGCCAAGGAGCACGTGCCAGCTGCACAGTCTTATCTATTAGGGAAAAGGGATTCATACTAAGCACTCAGAGCAGGAAGATGCACTGTGTGAGATCCAGTATGTCTGAGTTTACAGCAGTACAAACCCAAGGAAGCTTCTGTGCAACTGTTTAACACTAACCCAGTAACACATAGCGCTCTATAGACTAAAAACACCATCTGCTCTCTGCAATGCTGACAGTGGAGGCTCAGAAAAAGACAATTTTCTCTAAAGGAAAACCAAAAAACCTCTCACATAGGTTAACTTCTGAAAAGGAGATCCATCCTGGTGCTCATGCTCAAAAATCAGAGTTAAGAATCAAAAGAAAATACTACAGTCAGAAACCACAACCACACAAAGTAGAATGAACCCTCAATGATAGAGGTACCAAAGAGGAACCAGTAGGTAAACTAGCAGCTCTTGAAATTATTTCTGTTTTGGCTACAATAGGATAGGAGCCAACATGTTTAATTTCCATTCTGTCCTGTAATTTAACATCAAGGATCTTCCCACTTTGCTCATTTTGGGACAGTTTAGACAATAATACAAAATACAGCAAGAAAATAATACAGCAAGAAAAGTGGAATTTCTGCAGTAGAGAGGTGCATTTCCCCAAGATAAGCCTGGAATAACTCCCCCCCCCCGCCTTACAGTATAAAACACAGCAAGTTCCTCACCAGATAAGCAAGCTCTCCATCCATCTGTATAAACCTGCAGACTCTGGCCATATTTTTTTTCCTTGTTAATCAAAGTGCTGGAGATTGTCTCATTAGAAAGAATTGTGAGAACCTGTTGATTGCCAGGCTTGCCACACAGCCGGTGCAGCAAGCAAGATCAAAACAGTGTGAGAAGCACTCGTCATTGTAAAAACAGCAATCAAGGAGAGTTACTAACAAGCTCCTAAAGCCCAGCAACCACCTGAGAGGACTGCTTGCAAGGAATAAGGATTGCTGTGTTTAAAACAGCCATCGTAGAGAAGGTGATATACTTTTGAGCACACTAGCTAATGGAACTGAAAACAGACTAATTTTCCAGTACAGACAGACAGCAGGACTCTAATTACAGTAATTCATAACCTGAATAGCATTCAGTCTAGTCTGAATTTATCTGATTGTAAGGTTAAAAAAAGTTATTAACACAATGATAGTAATACTGTGGAGGGAGCCAGAAGATACGGATATTGGAAATACACACTTTCTGAAGTGTACTTAAAAATACAGTAGAGGGCTCACTTCCCAAATGCCTTTATCTTCCCGTGTATCTGCATAGCATCGAATTACTTATTTATAACTAGATATATTCCTGTAATTTAGGGATACAATATGGATATATTTCACTGCAACATATGGTTCAAACTACATGGTACAAAGGTACTACAAGTTATGCAGTGCAGTCACTTCAGTGAAGCCACTAAAATTAGCTCGGGTCCTGAATGTTTTTCATTCCTTTACTGTGGCTCACAGACTGTGCTGTGAGGTCAAAGTGAGGACCCTGTGCAGCATGTTATTCCCTCCAGGGAACCAGGGAAAGAACGAAGACACAGGAGTGTAGTTTTGGAGCTACCGAGCTATTAGACGAGAGTAACTCCGTGAAGTTACTTAGGTCCCTGCGTGATGTGATCTCTCATGCTGTGAGATCCAGAAGCAAGGAGCTAAATTACAGTTAATCCAGATACTGCTGTGCAAAAGGCTTGCTGATCTGCCAGACTGGAAGCAGCTAAGCCAGTTGTACATAACACTGAACTGGCATAGGTAAACCCTGATGGACTCCAGCTTCGAGGCTCCTCTCTCACAGAGCTCCACATATGAGCACCTGAGAGTTCACAGCAGCCACACACACTGTCGGGTTTCTCTGACCTTCCTCAGGCTTTGCCAACCTACCTGAATCCGAAGGGGTTACCCACTAGGGAACACCTGCCTTTTCTCGATTTCTTGTGAACGCTATGGAGAGCAACTGGCGGCCGAGGACCACTGCTCTGAACACTGGCAGTGTGTGAGCACAGAACGAATTAATGCTGACATTTATTTAGAATCACAGACTGGTTTGGGTCGGAAGGGGCCTTAGAGATCATCCAGTTCCAACCCCACTGCCACGGGCGGGGACACCTTCCACTGGACCACATTGCTCAAAGCTCCATCTAACCTTGTCCTTGAACACTGCCAGGGATGAGGCATCCACAACTTCAGGATGCTCCAGCACCTCACCACCCTCGCAGTGGAAAACATTCTTCCTTTAATTTAATTTAAGCGCGTTCTTGCTAGTTCCTTCCATTATCTTATTGGCAACCCGGCGGGATCTAACGGGAAAGGGCCGGGCGCGACTCAGGCAACCCGTAAGGCAGGCACCAGCCGCGGGAAGACAACCTCTCCCCCCGCACCCCTCCCGCAACCATCCATCCATCCATCCCTCCCTCCCTCCCTCCTTCCTTCCCGCATCCCGCCCCGTGCCCGCCCCCTCGCGGCGCAGGCGCGGTGCGAGCGGAGCGGGGCCGGGCCGGGCCGGGGCGCAGCCCGCGGGGAGGCGGCAGGTTCGGAGCGGCGGGAGGTCGGGAGGGAGCGCCGGGACGGTGGGTGGGTGGATGGATGGATGGATGGATGGATGGATGGAGGGAGGGGCGGGTGAGCGGGGGCGCGGGCAGGGCCGCGGCGCTGCCGTGTGGCGCCCGCGGGGCAGCCCCTCTGCGGCGCTGCCTCCCCCCGGCCCCCGGGCACGGGCGCTGCGGCTCCCGCGGCGCCGGGCACGGCCGGGATGGGGCCGGGAATTGGGGATGCGCGGAGCCCCGGAGCCGGCACGCCTGTCCCGCGGGCCCGGGCACCGGCGAAGGGGGGTATGGGGGGGACACAAAGCGGGGCCCTTCCGCTCCTGCGTTCGGGAATAGCCAATTCCAGAATGATCGGTGCTGGGAAGGCGGCAGTTACATCACTGGGACGGCGATATCTTATGCGTTAGAGGCGTTCGGATCGGTTATTTTTGTAAACAGAAGCATAGTTACTCGAAGAACCATAGTTACGTACCACATAAGGCCCTAGGAAAAATAATTAAAGAATGGTAAGGAGTGTTCCTCTGCCTTAGGCTTAAGTGCAGGCCTTTCACCGCCAATTAGAAAAACGCACCTAAAAGCCAAATACAAAGGCAGTTCCATTAACAGTTGCCTCCATGTTCTTTTCTTTAAGCAGAGCATCTCTCAAGGAAACGCTCTTCAAAAGTGGAAAGAGCCCATTCTACAATGATGAATGCCGACATGGATGGTATAAGTTCTTATGTTCTTGTTATTCTTTCTACTTACTATAATTTCCAACTGTTTGCAGAGGTTGCACTAAAACTCTCATGATTTGTTGCAGCTGTTGAGGCTGAGAATCAGGTGGAATTAGAAGAGAAAACACGGCTTATTAATCAAGTTTTGGAACTGCAGCACACACTTGAAGGTTAGCAGCTTGACACATCAGATTTTTTACAAGCACACAGTAATAAGGAAAAGAAGAGAACCTCACTGCTCTGCCCTGCCTTAGGCACAGTGTCCAGAAGTATGTCACTTAAAGCAGTTGAAGGTACATAGGCAAGATCTTGGAACTAGGTTTTTTCCTTCCTCTTTATGCAGGATTGTGTTTGCTCGACTCTCATAATACACATCAAGCAGGAGGGGTGATACAGTTAATTTGTTGCTTATCAGCTGACACACATCTTTGAGTCTGTTTCCAAGTAGTTGAGTTTGCAGTAGCTTAATTCAAAAATTCAAGAAAATAATAAAGTTACAGACTAGGAGTATGTTTAAGAAGTTCATCCAAATACTGTACTACAAAATAATACAGGAAAAATGGGCTTTTGATAACACTTTAGTAGCAGAATGTTAGTATGTTACTATGTTAACATAATACCTTACGGTAACGTTTCCTGCATTAAAGGTGTGATGTCTGATATAGGCCCGTAGAACATATTAATTATTGCATGCAATAGTGTCTAATACTTCTCTTATAATATCACCTCCGCAGATCTCTCAGCACGAGTAGATGCTGTTAAGGAAGAAAACTTGAAACTGAAATCAGAAAACCAAGTTCTTGGACAGTATATAGAAAATCTGATGTCAGCGTCTAGTGTTTTCCAAACAACTGACACAAAAAGCAAAAGGAAGTAAGGGCTGACTCATAGATGATGCTGTTGTATTGCTGCTGTCTTTTTTTGTTTTAACTGGCATAGGCTACATGAGCTAAAATACCTTAGTTTGTGGCTTACTGGATACTTAAAGATTATAAACTTCGGTGATAAACAGAATTAAGAGCATTATCATGGACAGGAGATGTAAGTTTGTGTATTAAGATTGAGCAATGTGCAAATGTAGTGTAGATAATTACTAAATTTTGATATTTGTTTTAAAAATGAGCATATCTTGTTAAAAATCGGATTCAGTTTGTGAGGTTAAACAAAGGTCTATTGGCACTCTTTGAGGTCTTAGGGTAGAGTTCTTGACTAGCAAAATAAGTTATAATATTGTGTTGAAGCCCTATTTGATGAAAATATTCAGAGTCTAATTGCATCACTTTTTTCACATGAAATATATTTAATTACTGTGTAGTACTGTTCATAGCTCTGCAAAGCAACTTAAAACAAGAACCTATAAACCAGTTAAGCATTTCTGTGAAGTAGTAACAGCATGACATTGTTTGTAGGGCTTGCATACAGAAAAACACTTAAGATTTTTTGGGAAGGGGGAGGATAAGGGAAAGAGGAACAGGGCAACTTAATCAGGGAAATACCAAACTGATGCAGTATGGGAGTGTTGTAATATGTACACTTGAAACCATTTTCACTTTCCCCTTTCCTCGAAGAACAATCAGGCACAGCATCGCAACGTATGATCCTCCTGAGGTTTTTCAGTTGTGTGATGAAGAGTTTTGTAAAAACCTGAGTGATAAGCTTTTCAGAAACAGAAGGTCAGCAATGTTCCTCGTGCTCATTGTGAGCAATCTGCAGTGAGGAACTGAGAAGTCTTCTTTCCTTCCCACCTTTTACTTTCCTCCTGAAGTGCCAAACTTTGCTTCAGGCCTCAGAGCAGATGTTTTCCTGCCCAACAGCCTGAGCTTGTGAAGTGCCTCTTGAGGCACTGCATAAAAACATGTAAGGCAGAAGGCTGCAGTGGAACGAAGGTGGCTTTTGCCTCTCAAAACCATGCTGCTCTGAGCAGTGCCTGGTGCCAAGGTGCTGGTTTTACTGGCTTGGCTGTTAGCAGGTTTTGTAAGGGAGCTTAGCCCAGATTATGGGTCTGAGCACTTCCCATAGAGGCAGCATGTCCAGCATAATCAGTATTAAGGGAGAGCAGAAGCTGAAATACAAACAACAATGTAAGTTTTATCAGTACTTAGTTGCATGTTTCATCTTGCCATTCAGCAGCACTGCAGGTTTATTTATGGATGTTAGCTAGAACTGAGTATCTCTTCAGTAATTAAGCCATTGTACTTGACCTTTTAAAAGGAAACCACTAGTTCAAGGATCTCTTTCAACCTAGCTGTGAATGAATCAATGGAACAGTAGAATAAATCCCTCTCAAACCCCAAGTTTCTTGGCAGCTAAGCACTGCTGTGTCTCAAGAGTAAGTTGACATTGTGAGGTTCCCCCCTCCAAAAGGTGAGGTTTCCCATTTCTCCCCATTTAAAATGGCTCTACAGTGCTCACTGGAGTGTCAGCAAAGACAAAAGACTGCCAAAAAAGCACTAATAGTTTGCTCTCGAGGGCTGTTTACAAGTCTGGGTCAAAAAACCAAAAAATGTTTTACCCACCAAGACACAAATTGGTGATACTCTTTGTGTCATGGGGTTCTTGTAAACGTCTAAAATGATTTTTAATCTTCTATGGACTACTCTCTCACACTACTGGAACTCTAAAGTAATGCTAGCAGGTAGAGCAGATCACATGGTTAGTCCAGAGTTTGAGCATTAAACAAAGAACAGTCACACCAAGCACTTGACTTCTAAAGGTTGCATCGCATCACAGCCATTGTAGCTTTAAAGCCACGTCACTGCCCATCTCCATCTGCACTGTAGGAGCTCACCTGGTAACAGAGCATGCGCTTGTTAGACTTCAGCAACTTCCCAAGATAAAGTAACCTTAAAATCCCGGGTTTGTATTGTAGACTGGATAGTGATACTTTATCCATCAGTGTGTATATAGTAGTTATTTCATCTCTATGCGATTTTACATCCCACTACTGTGGCCTTCATTTAACTTATGAGCATTTTAAAGATGTTGTATTTCTGACTTTACACTAAATAAAAACTTTTGATTTGTCTTGATTAGTTTGCTTTAACATTTGTAAACCCTGAAACTTCTCACGGCCATCTGTAGTCGAAAGGTGGAAAAGTAGTAGGGTTTGCCATCATCTTAATGGTTTCTACATAGCTGAACTGTGTGAAAGACTAGATGAAATCACCAAGTATTAAGATTAAACCTGGGTCAATGAATCTAGTTTCAGTAAGGTTTCGGTTCCTGACCCACTTGCTATTTTCAGCCATGAATCTCACATTTCTGTATACTTTTCTGGCAAAAATAAAAAGGATTGGTAGACTGCATCCAGTGTAGTCAAAAAGCTAAAACTTGCACCTCTCCATGTGGGAGGCCTTTAAGCCAAGTTAGAATAGAGGAAGTGTTACCTTTTCCTACACAAGTTAGTGAGCTCTACGTTAGACAGGACCCAGAATTATTACTTCATCATACCTTCATGACTGTGTATGCCAACTGAGGAGTAGCTTCAGCTGTAAGGAAATAAAAGGGCCTCAGTCCTACTTGGCCTTCCCTGCATATAGACAGTGTTCAGTCTGGTTATCTGGCATCCTCAGTAAGATCTTTTATGAAGTTACAGTGTAGCCGGTGGGAGTGCAGGCTGTGGAGGTCTGATACTCATGGAGTTCCAAAGATGACTGATACTTTAAATAGTAAGGCACCCTGGAATTGAAAATCATCACCTTGTTAATTTAAAGCTCTTTCAAGCAGCCATGATAGCAAGATCAAGTATTTTTCCTGAAATACCTGTTCAGAAATAAATGGATGATGCACAGGAACTGTGGGTAAAATCTCAACGTTACAAGTACCAATGGACAGGGGAAGTTCCCCTTCTGCCTGGTTTTCAACATTTAGAGCCTCAAATCCCCAAAGCTCTAATATTTCTCCCCTAATTAGCAGCATAAGACTAGATCCAAGTAAGCTGATGTGCAGAAGGATGTCTTCCATCTCCAGGTTCTAGGTGATCAAAGTAATTAAGTCAGTATTAAAGTGAGAGAGGCCTTACAGAGTCAGTATTACTGCAAACAGCACCCTTGAGCTATGGGTATCCACTGAGCAGTGGGTAACCCTTTTATCCGTAACAGATGGCTCCTTTTTTACTAAAGTGAGGTACAAGCAAAGATGCTGATGTGGCATTAATCAAGACTATGGGAACCTTAAATTCAAAACCCTAAGGGAGGACTAGCATCCCCTGTGGAGTGACCAATCCCTGGAGTAACTAAATCACATCAAAAAAACTACAGTAACTATATCATATCAAAGGAAAAAACCCTCCAAAACCCCGAAACAAAAAAAAAACAAACCCAACCCCAGAACCACACCCAAATGCTGTAACAATTCCAAAGGACTCTTATCAGACTCAGATATCATCCATTCAGCAGGAGAGCTGAAATGCTCCCTGACAGCTCACAGTAGCTGTTACTAGCAGAATACTACAGATTACTGTGGAGTAATCTGGAGTCTTCATTTCTTACCTTCTTCATGTAGACCCTAAATAAAGAGGTGGGAGCTTGTACTTAACCACACAAAAAGCCAAACAAAAAACTCTGAGACCTTTCCCCATAGTTCACACTAAATAAGAGTCCAATATAATTAACTTCTTAGCACTTCAGAACAAGCACTTGAGGACGCTGCCTTTTTCATTAGGGTTAAGTAAGCATTCATTTCTTAGAGACTTCCATGGAAACTGCTGTGAAAATACTCCTTTTTTTATGTGAACTAGAAAATCGGTTAGAATTCTTATGAATTAATGTATTTCTGCTTGTTTACAATGTATTACTGCTTTTGTTAGCACCTTATAGTCCACTACTTCTACAGGCAGCTGTCAAGCAGCAAGAGGTTTCTGGTGACTGAAATTTTATTGTTTTTTTTTTTAATATACAGCTGAACTTTAACAAAACAAAGTTTCTTTTACAATATGCAGTTTATTTCAACTACATTATGAGAATGCCCAAGTTACTCACATCTTTAAAAAACTTAACCATCAAAAATTCTTATCTATATTAATAAATTTCATATTAAGGAAGAATTATTAAATCTTTTTAGGTGGCAATATACACTTAGCAAATATTCTATAAACAGAGGTTATACCACTCTGGCTTGGAACATGAGAACTATAAAAGTTTGAAAAAATCATCTGTATATCACTTCTGCAGATCTGCTATCTGCATTCAAAAGTAAAACAAGTCACATCAATTACCACTTGTTCTATGAGTATTCTATTTTAAAATATCTCTTAAAAATAAGTTACTGTAACCAATGCCTAAAGTGAACAGGTGACCACCCATTTAACAAGATCAACTAAAATAAATAATTTACAATAAAAATTGTTGCTAGCACAAAATCATCATACAAAAACAATTATTGCATTTAGCTCTGCACAGAAAAAAATATCTTTTCTCATAGCAATGAGAACTGCTATATAGATGCTACATCTACACTGTCATCCTCTTTTAGCTGAAAACTGTAAACAGCTAATTTTGTGCTAGAGCTGCAAAAGTATTATAATTTATTCATTTAAAAAAAATATTTAGAGCAAGTTTATCTCCAACTAATACTAATTTTCTTAGAAACTTCAAATCTTAAGAATCTTCACCTAAAAATCAGTTGGCCAACTTGTAATTTCACTTTTATTTTCAGCTGGAAACACCAGCTAACTCCTCACGGATAGTATTTCTCCTTAAAAAAAAGGGAATCGAGGAAGTTCGGGATGGTTAAAGAGGTCAGAGGATTAAAACAGGAGGTTAAGTAGCAGTGAGTTCCCCTTTTTCCTTTAAAGCTCAGGAACTTGCATGCTGTCAGGCCCACTGGAGTGGCACACCAGAAGCTACTGTTATCTAGACCTGCAAATACCAGCTGGAAATAACTCAGTCCTTTCGTACTCTTCTTTTGCGCACTGATCTCAGCGGATGATCTCCTGTACCCTCGTCAGCTTCTTTCTTCTGAAAAAGAAAAAGGAAATTCAGCATTAGAATTTTAAACTTACTTTAATTATTGAAGCTGGCATGCTACTTTATTACTGCACCTAAACCTCCCAGTCATGTTATCACTAAATGCAACATTGAAGTGGCAGGACATATTTTTCAACAATACCAACCTAATGATAAACAAAGTGGGTAGAAGACTTTTCCTTCCTATATTCAAGAAGGAAGAGAATAGTACATCTAAATGAATGTCAGAAATCTGGGGTTGCCCATGTATTCACTGGTTTAAAAGTGGTGAGTTTTAAATTAATTTAGCAACTTCCTCAAAGTGCATCTTAGCTAATTTTAATTTCCACTTCTGAAGCAGGAAGCATTTAAAGCATTCTAACCGTCCCCTTTGGAGAGCTGCAAATAAAGCAAGGTGTTCTTAAATCAGATGTGGTGTTCCCAGTTTAAAAGCAATAAGCTTACAGAGGAACATAAAAAGCCTTTCCAGTGTGAACTCCATTCTCAGACAATGCATTGCTTCCTCACTTCCCTGCATCACCTAATGGCAAGCACCTCATTCAGAAGGAAGAGCTCACAGAATGTGGCCCAACCTGAGTGAGGATGTGGTGTACATGATGCCTCCCAACTAGGTCACCAGCTAACTCATGACAGAAGCAAGCTGTGGCCTCACTGTGCTACTGTGTAATGGCACAGACACATTCAGATCTTGTTGCTACTTTCACAAAGAGTCCTGTGACTCCTAATAGGGTTCATCAGATACTGTATTCCTAGGTAAATGTACAAGGGAAAAAAAAAAACAACTTCCTACAGGAAGAAGAAGTACTGAATAAGGGGTAATTGATGAAGAATTTTAGTCCTGAAACAATGCAACCTCATGCAAGGTCCAGTTTCCTAGAGCAGTTTTCCATGAAAAGGAGTTAACATTACATTATGTTAAACAACTCCCCTAATCTGGGAAGGGACTCATTTAGGGAATGACAAGCACAACGTGACCAATGGGTGGATCTAAGGCATTTCAGACACACCAGTTTCTAAATAAAGGATAATGAGTAGTTGACTGATGAGCAAGTAAAGCACAAACAAATTCCATTCTACAATGTTATTTTATGAAAAACATTTTGTAGATTATCTGAGTGACTAGATTAATCTGCACAAGAAAAATGAAACTGCAGGTGCTGAACTGAAAAAGAGTGTGGTCATTTTGCTTTATTTTGGAATCCAAAAAACCAAAAGATAGCTGAAAGCTTAAGGTTTTTCTAGGTCTCACAAAAAGGCTATTCTGTTAGAAGCACGTTCCATCAATTAAGTAGCACAATAAAGACTGACACCTAAATTTTCGAGACTAGCAATTCATTTAATAACCTGTTAAAAACTACACTCCTGTAAAAACATTTCATGTTTAGAGATCTGCATGATCACTTCTATACTATACTTGTATTTATACAGAGCATTTGAGGTGTCAAACTCAAATGAAAACACATTTCCACCTCAGGATTTGTTTTATGGCTCAAGAGAAGAAAAACACTTGTTGCAGGTAACTGGGCTTAGTTAGAAGTATGATGTCAGATAACTTACCTCATCTTCTGAATCAGATTTATTTGACATACCACCTTCTTCTTGACTTGCATCTGCAACTTCATTTTCTTCTTCATCATCATCGATATCTTCACCACCTTCACCCTCATCTTCTGCAGAAGAAGTTAATTTTACTTTGTAAGCCAAACTGTATTAAAAATGCACTATATCCAGACACACTAGTAAGGAAAATAAGCCAATTTCAGTCTTAGAATGAACTGCTTGTTTAGAATAACTCATAAAAACATCTCTGTGTGACAGAGTGAGTAGAATTCTCATGAATTAGTAGAAAGTGATCATTTTCAAATTTAATAATCAATTTTAACACCTCCACCTTCACCTCTTTTCACAATAGCCCCTACTCTCTTCAGACTTGTTACTGACTAAAAGAACTTGATTTACTTCACTTGAAATCCAAGTATTGTATCCAGTTTGGAGACCAGTGCCCAAAACAGGACAACTCAGGCATCCCAAATTTGACTAAATTCTGACTTAGATAGGAAAGTACAATATTGCAGTTATCAGTCATCCAGCAAGGGAGACACTGACATCTTAAGGCAACTCCTGTTTTCAGCAGGGAATTCTTCTGGGAATTCTTCTGTTTCGGTTGAGGGATAAGCAGCCCAGTACTTCCTCCCTTCTTATGTATTATTGCAATGCAGAAACTAGTCAGAAGAGGACTGCCTTAGATCACTCAAGGTATGTCCAGCTTGCACTACTAGTGCACTAGCACCCTTTGAAATACTTTCTATCATGAGTAAACAAGAAATCTTACCTAAAATCTGACAGAAAGGATACACAATGGCATTCTACAACTTGACAGGCTGCCAGTGACTCAGCTAAAAACAGGAAGCAGTGCTCAATTCTAGCCTTTTCAGGTCATGCCTACATCTCATAAGCACTACTTCAGTGTGGGGGAAAAAAAAAAAAGAAAAAAACAAAAGAATACCCACCCATCCCAACCTCCCAATTCTAACTGCTGCATCTCAGTAAAAACTGAAACAAAAGTATCCATATACATTCAGGAGGTAGTCACAGATAAGATGTGACTCTCCTGATTCTTGGTGATGAAAATCTAGAAATTCCAATTAAAATATTTGAGACTTCCACAGAAGTACCAAAAAACTTCACTTGCAGTACAGCTATAAATAGAGCTTCCCTAAAACTGTTATAAACTAAGAAATCCATTTTCCAAATCTGTCAATATACCTGGTACATGTCTACAATAATATCTCTCTACATTTGTTATGAAAAGGGGAAATATGACCCAAAAATGCAGATCATGGTTTAAGAAAGATGTAGACAAAGACTTCTGTTCTAAAAATATGCTCTTAACAGAGGAGCTTGGCAGAAAGTCACAAAGCCTTTGCTCATATTCTAATGAAGAGATTAGAAATGGTAAATGATGCAAATCCAGCTCCTCCCATAAGTACTAATTTCAATGAAGGGGAAAAAACCCCCAAAACAACAAAAAAACTTCAGACATCAGAAGCTGTAAAAGCCAGAACTGGACAACTATACTTGGTAAAATTATTAATTTTAATTTAATCCAATAGTAATTTAAACAGTATTTCATATAAATGAACGTATAACTTGACAAATAAGGTTCAGGCTGTGGTCCTGAAATTCCATTTTGTGGCAACATACTTTTACTTCCTGGAATATTTTTCTAGAAGGCAAGGAATTCAAGGAGGCAAAGCAGACAAGTAGACAAGTCAAGAATACACCATTCTTTAGCAATGTCACAAAAATTAACACAGAACAAAATAAAACAGTAAATCCCATGGACAATGCCCTTCAAGAAGTAATCTGCCAGCAACTCATTCTCACTGGAGTCAAAGAAATCTCCAAGTGTTTCTGAACTTTGGTATTGTGCCACACTTCGCTTTTCTTTCTTTTTTTTTTTAATGGCTCCATGATAAAATGTAGATCTCAAGTCACTCAGTATTCAACAGCTCAAACCCCATTACCTTCAACTCCAAAAAACAAAGGAGGAGATAATGATGACAAAGGAACTGTAAAAATTATAAGGAGCCAAAGTGACCAGTAGAAAATATTTATGACTACAGATACCACAGGGAGAAATCTTAGAGGAAACTCGCATCTGCACTGGATGAGAGCTGGAATCCACCTGCTTGAAGCTACCATCAACAAGGAAGCAGAGAGAAGAAACCAGATAGGAAAGATCATCTGCAAGACCTGGCCCAAATTACTTCCCTTTCCCAGTACCTGAAAGAGAAGCCTCCCTTCCCATCTTCTTTGTATCCTTCAAAAATTCTCTTTTTGTCTCCTCCATTTCTCTTCTCTCTGTAGCAAAAAGAATCAGGAAAAGGAGGTAGAAGGCAAATTCTCTACTGCTTTCAGATAAGAAGAGGCAAAAGGTGGAAAGATAGTGATAGAAAAAAAAGGAAGCTTTCAACCTGCAAATGTTAAAGGCAGCAGGAAGCTAAGGGAAGCTAAGCAATTCTTCTTAGAGAAAGAAACCTTGAAGTCATATGACAGCAAAGTGTAATCCTTCCCTCTGAAGCACAGAATTTACTTGAAAACCTTGGAATAGTCATACAAAAGCTACCTAGGTTATTTTTACAGTAAGTATTACTTACTGTTCAGTTGAGTAACTAAAAGTAAAGGTCTAAAATAGAACCTACCTTTGCAACACCGAGAACAGATGTTCCAAGTAGAATTTTAAAAAGTTGTGGGTGCTAAACAGCATTCCTCTGCAATTGCCTGAACCTTATTTCTAACACTGAAACACACACTCTAACATGCTATTTATTAACTGATGTCTTGTAATTAATTAAATAAATTAAATTAACTGTCTTAAAGAAGAATATTGGACTTGAGGTATCTCAGCCTTGCAACAGCAGTGTATTAGGTACAAACCACATCTATGATCTGCAACAAGATGGGGAAGAATAAAACAGAGTCTGTAATTCAGGAGCCACGACCAGGTAGAGTAGAGCAAGATCAAAAGGAAAATGCAGGAAGATACAATGATGAAATTATATACTAAAATTTATGCTAATGGAAAGAATAGCATAACAAAATAACTAAATGCCTAGGTGAGGCTCTCAAATAGTAAGGCAGATAGTCAGGACTAAATTTGGGGTGGCAAGCACTGGGACAACAATGTACTTAATTCTGTCAGTACTGGCATGGGAATGACTGATGCTAAAGTGAACTTTTAAGTCATACAGACAGAAGCCATCAACACTCACAGAACTTGGTGTAAAGACACACAAACCCCACCAAGTTTCAGTCAGTAATACAAAGTGATGTCAGTACCAAGGAAAAAAAGTGCCAACCAAGAATGTCTGCTCAGTTTCTAATTATCCATGCCAGTCACTTGTCACTTTGTTTGTTCTTATCAAGGAAGAATGAAGTAAGAGGCAGAACCTTGTAGAGTTCTGAAGCTAAAAATTTTCTCATGAAAGTCAAGATAACACACTGTAAGTTTGGTGATTTGGGTTTTATTCATTATATAGACTCAGGGAAATGCTAACAGCACATCAGAGCCATGGCTGAACAGTACCAGTAATCTTTGATACAGTAACACAAGATGATTTATCCTTGGATGCCAAAGTACAGCTCAACCTACTGAATCACTGATTTCTCACTTGGGCAGCAGGACAGACCTTTCAAATGTGTTGCTAAAAAGCAACACAGGGGAAGCAGCAAACTTCAGTATTTCAAGTATTTTCAGGCTTTAACAAAAGCAACTAAAAATAGTGATCAACAGAAGAGTTGAAGGTACAACCCTCCCCCAGAGAAGTAAGCAGAAAGACTTATGTTAAAGACGTAAAGCTATTCCAGACACATTTTAAAGACAATGATGTAACTTTAACCACTTCAGGTACTTATATGTGAACCATTAAAATGTGTTCAATATATGAAATATTTAGAAGGAATAAAATATGCATCGCTGTCTACAAAGATAAAAAAGACTGCTGGAAGCACATGCATTTCTTGCAAGTGAAAAAAATACTGAGTAGAGCTTTACTTTCTGCTTGTATTTATCAAAGAGTTATAAGCCATGGGATGCCACTCACTGGAGGTTATCAAAGAGGAAAGAAGACTCAGAGCAAGGCAGATTTCACATATTGTAAGATAACTGGCTGTAATTATTGGCAATGCAATCCATGAACTAGTTCTATTCATGTCTTTAACCAAACTGCAAGCTGACATGCTCATCTTACCATCTTCAGCAGTATCTTCATTTTCTTTTTCTTCATCTATTTCATCATCTTCAAACTCTTCTCTCTCTTGTTTTAACTCCCCTTTTCTAATTTGCTTAGATACATCAGTTTTTTTGAAGTCATATTCATCTGTTTTCTACAACAAATTAAAAATGGATTTACATCTCAACTCAAATTAAGAACTCAACACAACAGCCACTGTAAGCTGAGTAATACCAATGGCACATTAAAAGTGCATATTGTTGTACAGATGCTAAGAGTTTTCAAATAAAGTATTAAGAATAAACTCAAATACAAATATAATAAATTTCTCTAACCTTTGCTGGCCAGCAGAACAATACACCTAGACCAACAGGGAGAGCTAAAGTCAAGATGTAAAGAACCCAGAGCCATGGGTGGTCTTCTGCAGCAGTCACCAGTTGACTAAACATACCAGGCTGTATTAAAGAAAATAAATAATAAGTTTATGAAGCATACTCTATACATTTATATTGTCCAAAGGAAACCCTTCTTTACCTTTGCTTTTTAATGACTTATGGAAAAGGTACATCAGTAACTAAGGAAGTTTGAGAGACACAGTGGAGTGAGGGGACTCAAAGGAATTTTTTTGCCATTGTGTGTACAAGCATAGATAAAGGTTCAGACATAAACCCAAATATTTTGGAAAAAGACAAGGTTGGGGGAGGAGATGGCTTTCCTGATGGCATGGGCAGATATGCTGTTGCTACCTGCTCATGCTGTGACAAACAGCACCCCTCAGGAATTGGCCACATTTGCCACCAACCCATCATTTCTCTCTCAAAATTGCAGCCTGCTCTTGCCACTGATTCAAAGAAGACAGAGGACTGTTGGACAGAAACAGGAGTGCAGGCAGCCAGCCACTAGAGGGGCTCATGATCCCTGTGTGGCAGGGCAGCTCCTTCCCACAACATAGGGAAGAGATCTAGGAAAAACTGTGGTGGCTGGCTAAGTGCAGAAAAAAACGTGGATGCACCCATACAAACAGAACAACAGATGCAGCTCCATAAACACACATGCAACATATTCAGAGCTGCATAATACACGTGTAAGCAGCCAAAGCCCTAAAATTATTAAACAGAAACAAACACTGGACTATTTATCCATTCCTCATGGGAGGGAAGCATCTAAAGAATATGTATCATGGATATAGCCACAAGGAAAAATGGGAGTGGTAGGGGAAAGAAAAAAGAAAAAAAAAGGTCTTTGAGTGCAAGTAACTCAGCTTTCATTGGCTGTCAGGTACTGAATTTCTAGTGTCACTGTGAACAGCAGAAGACCTAATATGAAGCCAATTTCTCACCAGGTGTTTAAGTAAAATGTAGTACCCTTTTAATTTCAAGAAGATATTGATCTGGAAAAAGTAAAAAGCCAAACTATCAGAGTTACTCAGCAAGATTATTAATTGCAGACAAATTAATATTCTGTCAGCATTAACTGACAGAAAATTCTTCCAACAGTACAGCTTCCTCACTACTTTCTGATATCAAGAACATATTAAAGTTTATACCTCATTAGCACTTGCTACTAATTTCTTCAAGCCCCAGCCATCTGCTGCCCAATGATCTGCTACTTCTTTTTCTGAACAGATGATGAAGTTATCAAAGTAAATATCAGATGTCATAGACCACAGTTCTAAACCAATAGCACTGACAGTGGTCATCTTGAACGGGTGAAGATCTTCAAAATAGTCTGGGTTTGGTATTTTCCGAGGGCTCCAGATTCCCTGTTGATGGAAAAAAAATGTAATCACATTACCTATAGCTCACCAAAAAAAACAAGCTGTGAAAGAAATTTTAAAATAATTAGAACTTCACAACTATGTTAAATGCATTATTTAAAAAGACAAGCAGTAAAGTTTAACCTGCACTGTTACCAGAAATGGTAGGGAAAATTTTAGGAAAGGAAACTTCAGCCTTATGATACCTGTGCAAATTAGAGGCAAATTTTGTTTGCAAACCTGCTTAGGATCTTAAGCTCAAAGAAATCAGACTCAAGTATTCCCCAGCCATAACTAATACAAAGTAACTCTCTTTAATATGCAACTGATTACCTCTTATGTCTGGAGGGGAAGAAGGGAATTTAATTATCCAAAATTGATGCATCCTCTAAAATGGAACTAGTAAGTTCAACCTGCTTGCTGAAAGGCTTAATTTTTGAATATAAAAAAGACTGTTTATTCAAAAGACTCATATTTAAAGCCCCAATGTAACTTAATATAATTCTACAGAGACTATTAAATAAATGGTACCAGTGCAAATTGTACAAAAAGCGACTTTGAACAGATAAATTGTTTTAATACAGGAAGCATTACTTAAAAGAAAAAAAAAAAGCAAATTACATGCAAAAAAAATCTCAAAGTGTTTAGTGAGGCTATTCAGACTCATTCTAAAATATAAATATACTGTAAAAAAGCCTAGATAAATATACTACTTTGACTTTGCTCTTGTTCAACTCTGTACCTTTTAACAATGACCTACAATTTTGCTCTTACCTGATAGTTAGGATTATCTATCATAGGTGCTCTCCATTTTCCTTTATACTTTGGGTTGTTCTTCATGGGACGCACCCACCGTCCACAACCAGGTGCAGTCTCACACTTCGGATTAGGGATCTGGGGGGCCTCCCACTCCCCATCCATTTCTTCATCCCTAGAGAGAAAAAAAAAAAAAAATTACAAACAACTGCTTTAAGATCAGACAGGCCCAAAGCACTGGCAGTCTGAAGTTTGGGTCCATACACATTTTGCTATAACAACCTCAGAACTCTGACCAGAGCTTTACCCAACAGTATAAACAATTTTTTTAAGGAGTGCTCCACTTTTTTTTTAAAGGTCACATGTTCATAACTACCACAGCATGACTGACCTCAATTACATTCCTGCATCTGCAGACAGCTTGAAACACTTCTCCCTAGGATGCTTAGAGATCCCTTGGAGCCTATTATATTATGACTTCAAGACATCGACTTAAACTGTAGCAAATTCTTTCAAAGGGGTCCTTCATATTCTGTTTTTGCTAATATATCTTCAGAAAACAAAAAGCAATGGACACGTTCATGTTTTTATAGAAGCGGTCCCACAAAGCAACAAATATTTGGCCATTCCTTACACATTCCAACTTACCAGTCCTTTGGTTTTTTTGCATTAGGGTCTGGAACATATTCTGGTTCATCATCAAGCCATCCCTCAGGCTTAACAGCATCAGGATCTTCTATTTTGGAAGGTTCATCTTCATCCCTTCAATTACAGACTCAGGTTAGAAAATACAGCAGCCTGACTTCGAACCAATGTTCTGTTCAGAGGACTGTAACTGGCATGAAAGGGATGACTTTCAAAGGCACAACAGAATTAGACATCCAATTATCTGTTTACAAACACCTGAATTATATTTACATTGTTTCACAGTACTATTTAGTACAGAAACTGCTGACATCAACTGGCAGGTGTCAGTCAGGTCTTCCCACTGAGTTTTTCCCTACTCTTCCTGAGTTGCTGCATGAACAGCAGTTCACACATAAGGAAGTGAAAATCACTGAATGTAAATTAAGGCTATGTGGTGGAAAAAACATCTGCTTCTTATTCAGGTGTAGCAATCTTAGTTATTAATTGCAACCACACAAGGCACAAAATCAGCAAAAATCATCTTTTATTTCTCTCCTTAGAGGATGACCAGATCCTTTTACTCACCTCAGTTATGTTTTCAAACTTCAGTGCTTTTAGTGAAACATATTCCAGTTGTCATTGGCAAACTCCAAAATAAAACCAGTCAAATCTTTCAAATATATAACATGTATGTAAAAGGCATTGTAGAGATAAAAAATATTCTCCTTACCAGTCATCTGGTTTGACAGCATTTGGATCAGGTATTTTTGGTCTTTCATCCCAATCATCAGGCTTCTTATCACTAGGATCCTCTATTTCTTTGGAAGGGTTTACTGGAGGAACCATATTCTCAAGAAGACTTCCTTTACTGACAACTGTTTGGTCGATTAACATTTCAAATGTATCATCTGGTTTTAGCACTAAATTGAAGAAATTTGTTTTAAAGAAATAAGGAAGCCATTAATTTTATAAATATCTTTAACCAAAGCTATATAATAAGCGCAGCCTTAGTAAAATAACAGCAAACGGGATCCTCCCAAGCAGAGCAGGAGACAGGCTCCTCACTTAATCTGGACACAAAAAGTTGCCCTTGAGGGGATGCATAACCAGCATCAGGCCCCCCAAAATGAAACTTTTAGAAAATTCAGTTGCTGAAACACATCCAGACACATTCTAAGAGATTCCTCAAAAACCTACCACTTGGCCAAAATTCTGCTGTTTTTATTTAAAAAGCACAGACAATGAAAGTCAAATCTCTGCCCCCAAAGGCATCTCTGCTACTAAATTACCATCTCACACTTGAAAGCACGGAAACACAAGAATTGTGCCAGTAACACAGCTGAAGGATCAAAGTACTTTCTCTCAGATTCAAACTTCTAACAGCCATTTCTCTCAAATGCCAGACTGCAAATACAGAAAATTCTCTTCAAATGTTTAAGTATATTAGCAAGCGTGAGTCACTGAGAAGCCAAGGTCAAAGAACTGCGCAGTGTCAGACGGTAACAGATGCATCCAGATCCACTTCTAATAAGCTCTTATAAATGGGCTCACTGGTTAACTAGTATATTCAACTCTCCATTCAACACAACAAAGATTATTAAGTAAAAGTAAATGCTATTCCACTTTTATAACAGTTTTCTAAAGCTGGGTGATGAAAACCAGAGTAACAGTCTTACATCCAATGAAGATCTTGCAGCCCAAAGTTTTCAACAGTATTAAAATATCCCATGAAAACCCCATATCAACTTTGGATAAAATACAAAGAACTAATTTTTAGACTTCTCTTATCAGTCACATTAGAATTACACAGCTCTGTGGAGTCTATTTGAATAATTATGAGAAAATAAATGCAATCCAAGTTTAAGTATCTCGAATTTCTAACAAACAGCCCAAATACATGAATGCATCCATTCCTTTACTATGAGATTCCTATTATCTAAAGTAAAAGTTTGCTATGGCACACTAGAGTAATCTATCTTAAAAACCCATGGCACAGCATATGAACATGCCTACTGTTATTATTAGTCCATGGAAGTTTGTAAGTACAGTTAATTTGGCTGGATTTGCAGCATGCCACAGATTAGCCCATTCTTCTCTGATTTTCTAATTCTGAGGAAGAATAAACAAAGGGGGGAAGATGAACTGAACTTTTATCTCTGCTATACTGTTCACTGGTACAGGAAGAGTTGTCACATGAATTAAACCCAGCCCACATTCATTCACCTTCAGAGGATGTGCTGACCTATCTTTTCATGCACACTGCAGGTGTCTGTGAGAGCTCTTAACATGTGGAGGAGGATGGTGTGTGACATGCTGCAGGTTTAACTGAATTCCTGTGAACTCTGACACCTTCCTAGAATATTGGACAGTTGTATGTCTTAATATCTTCCTCAATAAAAATATTTTACCATAACAAATACTGAAGGCATTAATCAATTCTTTATGCTAAAGGCTGGCCAGGGCTGATATGCTTTTTCCTATAAGTGAATATTAAACAGCAGCATCTGAAAGCCACTTTTATGTCCTGCAGTTAAGCTCAGTCATTAAATCATTTAAGCCCAGTTATTAAGTCATTTAAGGCCAAATCATTAAGCAATCACCCTTCACAATTAACAGACTATTACAAACAAAAAAGAAGACTCAATTACAAAGCTTCAGCAGACAGAAAAAAATTTTTAATTTCTCCTTTCCAATTTAAACTTGTAAGAATTAAACAATACCAAGAGTATATAGATGTGTCTTCTTGTCCAAATAGAACTTCTTTAGGTCTACATCAGGACGTTCAGCATGCTTTTCATCATACTCTCCAGTTTTAGGATTCTTATGTCTGAAGATAAAGTGTAGTTTGTAATCTTCTCCACATTTATCTGGTCCAAACATAATAGTGTAAGGTGTTCTGTCAAAAAAGTATTCCTGTAGAAGCAAGAAAGCTGAGCATGTGTTATACTGGACATTTCATGAAGCAGTTTTCAGTAGTTCTTTTCCTTGGCATACAGCATAGTTACCTTTTTCTAAAAGATAAATGAAAAGTGGTAGGGAAAATCATGAAAGGAACTGAATCGTTCCTCTTGAGTTGCTGGGTGCTCTCTGTTCTCAGGGAATGGACTAACTCTTTTAGTCTCTTCAAAGATGAATGTATTTATTTAGATGCCTGTCACAAATCAAAACACCCAAGTATCTGTGTCCCTCTACAAACATTATACTAAAAATGGAAGGGGAACTAGTTACTGTTCTTCGTAACAACTTTATTTTCCCATAAAGATAAAAGCCAGGATTTTAATATCCAGTATTTTATCAGTGCTTTTTTCCTTTCCACATTAAGTAACAGCAACAAACAGCCCTGAAAATATCAGATATAGTTATTCACCTTCAGAGTATGTTGCATTAATCTGTTTAGTTATGTCATTACCTTTTAACTACTTATTTGTTTTCCATATTTGGAATAACCTGCTTGTGCTCTGCAGTAAAATAACTGTTTCAGAAGTTATGAGTTAAGATCCTATGGCTTCTACTAATACACAAAGTCAGACTACAGAGATACAGAAGTCCTTTGTCCCGGATATAAGACATCAGGGAGAACCAAGCTGTTCCTCAAATGAACAACTGACAGCAAATGTTAAGCGAGAGGACATACCAGATTCAAGTCATCACTACTGGAGAGAAGTTTAATATATGCACCACCACAGTCAATACCTTTTTGAAAATTCACTTCATACCTGGGCAAAGAGAAAGTTAAAAAAAAATGTTCCAAGTGTGAGAAAAATACAATTAACTTCTAATCTGCCATTCTAATTATGAATACATAAGACTCTGTATTAGTCACTACTGTCAAAACACTTCCATGTAAGCAAATATTAGATTTCTGTCCAAAATTATTTCAAAATAGTCTAAATATCACTTTTTAACACTTATACTACAATCTTAACTAATTAATCAATCACTCATATTTACAATTCTAATAGCTCTGGATACGATAGGTCAATGCTATATGGAAATCAGTATTGTTTTATAGAGGTTCACATTATTTTCTTAACTTAAGGATTTTAATAATAAAAGTAAAAAAATCAGAGGCATTACTTACTGAACAATCAAAGGTTTATCATCGAAAATAAATGGTTTTGTTAGCATTGCTGATATTGCATGATGCTTTGCCACTGATTTTAACACTAATCCTCTGTCTCCAGGCACTGTGTTTTCTTTCAGCTCTTCTACTTCCCATCTCCCTAAAACACAGACACAGAGTCTTTGAAAAAAAATGCAGGCTGAAGAAATCACAGCCTTGTTGAAAGTAAAGAGTTAACAAATAAAGACTATTATAGTCCAAGCAGGGAAAAAAGCCTTGACATCTGATGTCAAAGATATTATTTCTTGCTCTTCTCAAATTTACAGAAATCTACAAGAAAACTTAAATGCTGTAGATATGTATCTCTAGACTGTAATACCCTATAACAGCTAGAGGAACATAAAATATTTCTCCAGATTTTAGATTTGCTCCTACCATCATCACATAAAAAGGATCAGTCACAAGGCACTGTGTAAGCCAGAGACCTGCATCATTCTTTCTCTTCTGCTTATACAGAATTAGAATCTTTTGGGTCAAATCTAATCACAGGGCAGATCAAATTCCCCCCAAAGTCTTTCCAAGAATTATCAGGTTTGATCTTAAAGGCAAACAAATACGCCTGCAGCTTTAAAAATAGATTATATACTTACATATTCTCCAAGTTTGGGAGAGATATAGTTGAATACACATCTAGTCAATATTCAAAGAACAAGATTTCTAAAAGGGCAGTTATATTTTCTCAGAGATTACCAGCACAAGATTCACTGGGTTTTTTTCCAGGAATGAACACAGCACAGATTACTTTTTCACTGTAATCTGAAAAATGCTTGTGTCAATGTGAAAAGGAAAAAAAAGGTCATGAGTTCTTCAGCATGTATTTTAGAGAAGATTCATAAAATTGTGAAATGCCAATAAAACAGCTATTTACTTTTATGCAACTGAAGTGCAATATGTCTAGAGTTGTTAAGGAAGGGCAGGTATGTACATCAAAAAAAATTCTTAGTTTCTTCTAGTCTGTTAAACAGGAGAGAGGAGAATTCCCTCCTCTTCAGTAGTGTTCCTTCATGGAAAGTAAGGCCAAGCAATAACACTGGGCAAAACAACAAGCCTGAAAAAACAAATGATGGGAAAATAGTCCCAAAATGTGTTTTTACCACTGACTTTATTAAATGTTGAATTTTCTGAGTGACTTCAACCAAAAACAACTTTCTGACATTAAAGACAATTTCTATCTAATATGAGGCTGAGTAATCAGGGAGACATCAGTTCTTATACGCATCTCATCTGTGTGGATATCTCCTCTGCAAATTCTTAATTTTACCAGTTATTTCTGGTAACTGCTAAACCTAAAAACATCTGTTCTGCACACCAAAGTCCTGCGAGTTATGTTTGCTCACCACTTTCTATTAACATTAACTGATTTCATTTGACATAAGAACAGCAGGAAATATTTTTCTTTTGTAGCAGAAATTTTTTCTGTTCTCTCCATTCCCTCTTGAATTAAATAAATTTGGACTCCAAAATTATGGCCACAAATCACACATCTGTCAAACAGCCTAGAATTACATTTAAGCAGCCAGTTATAGACTAGGAAGCGACAAGTCAAGTGCAAACTCCAGTAATTAAACCAGCAAAACAACCTTTTCATGATTGCTTTCCAAATTTCTTTTAGACTACTGTAAGGCTAAACTGTACAAGAACCACTGGACAGCCCTATATTCAAGCACAGGCAATCTGAAGAAGTATTTTAAAGAAAAACATCATTCCGTTTAACTTTCTTGTTTCAAAGGCTATACCAAGAGACCAACCCAGGAATTAGTTGGAGAGACAGAGCAGGATGGAACATGCTGCTTTAGAAACCTGTTTAAGAGCTGACATTGAAGTGGGAAATCTCTCTGACACAATTTCAAAGAAGACAGTTCTCAAGAAGCGATATTCATAAACAATCGAGACTGAATATTCAGATGGCAGAGTGTATTCTGGTGTCATCCATTGCAATGGATTGCTGGGATGACCAAAAAAGTTATCCTCACACTAAGTGTGAGGATGAGCAACATTTGGCATCTCAGTTTCAGGGTAACAGTCATTATACAAACTAATATTTTTGACCTGTCTCGTCTAGATTTTCAAAGATAAGTTCTGTGTAAAGGGTAGTTATTTCTCAAAGAGCAACAAAACATCACAAACCATACAATGGAGGTAAACATTAAAAGTGCTCACCATCATATTTAGCAATGTTATCATCTATGTCTTCTTTCTTAGTTTTAGACAACACCCACCTAAAACAAAAAGTGTACTGGTCATTGAACAATCTATGCAAAGCTCTATTATTTAACAAGCACAGGAAAAACAGCTTTTGCTTCTAGGCTGTGAACCTGTGATAAATGATTTTGACAGTCAGCATCATGGAACTGTGTGTACTTCAAAGAACATGAAAAGAAAAATCATAGGTAGATTAGTCTAATATGGCATTTCAAAATATTTCCTAAAAATGCAAAGGAATATACAATTAAAACTCTAAAGTAATTCAATTCCTGAATTATTTAATTCTGAATAGACTTCAGTTTTATATACAAGCTGAGTTTGGCAGAATATAAGAATATTATGTCAGCATACAATGTACAAAATACAGGGAAACCAGCAAGTTTCAAGTATAAAACCTTCACTATGACAAGGAAAGAGAAAAAAAATCACCCAAAGGAACCTTTACTTTATCTGACAGTAACAGTACACCTGCATAGCAGAGGACAAAAGGGAATGGTAAGTGTCTAAATGACAAATGCAATTATACACTGAACAGATTCCAAGTGTTCTGCACACAGAGGATCCAACAGGGTAAACACACTCCTGATCAACTTGATAGTATGAGCAAAGCAATCAGCTTATCAAATTGAGGCTACCAAAAAGACATGTACAGTCTACACACACAGTGTTCATTTGGTGAAGAAAAAAAGGAAAAGGGCAGTTCCCCCCCATGTGGACATACAGTGGTTCTATCCTGAGCCATGCACAGGAATATCTTAGGCCAACAGTGTTGCTGAACTCTTCATTGTATCAACTACAATAATACATTCTCATCATTAATTCTGTAAAGAACTATTTTCATTCATTCTGAACTATTGTCTGCATGGAGTATTTCAGGGATGAATACTTTATCTTTTCTGCTGGAATTTCAGTCACATTTGTTCACTGTTAACAGAATTGCTGGAAAAACTTCCCAGTGTAAATAGCAAACTAGATCCTTGGCGTACCAGGACAGAGACCAATGAGGAAATAAAACATCTCTACAAGTCACACAAAAGATTTGCAAGAGCCATTCCCAAAAAAGCTACTCTATTCTGGTGATTTACACAGTCAATTTACGTGCAGGCTTTTCCACAATTTTAGGGGAGAAAGGCAACATGCTGGTTACTTTTTTATAAATCTTTCTTCCATATATGTAACTTTTATGTAAATTTTGTACAGCTAGACCAAAAAATCCCAAGCATTGTAGCTAAAGCTCTGAATATTACATTTAGTAGGAAGACAAGCTAATCTTTGAACAGATCTCAAAAAGCTAGAAATTGGGATGAATGCTATCATTCGAGTATCCCAGTTAAGCCTCTGCATTTGTTAATCAAGGTTTTCAGTGGTTTGTTTCATTTTTTTAACCATTATCACCTCTTCTATTTAATAATTTTTCCTGTCATCTTGGGTACTGCCTTTGCACTTAACATTTAGAAGTGACCACATCACTAAGACAAGCGATAAACTGAAGACTGGAGCTTGCTAACTTATTTTTCTTCTCTCTTTGGTGTAAATATGTAAGAAAATAAGAAAATATGAAAGAACATAATGTGAGTAATAACAGACTAATGTTCAGTGGCCTGTAACTCTACAGAAGAGAACAGTTCAGAAACAATTGGAAAAAGGGAGTAAGATTCAATCCTACAAAAGTTACTGGTGTCTGCTACCATGTTATTTTGTCTACAGTCCAAATCATGCACCCTCAATAGACATGTCCCATGATGTATAATCTCACTCCAACAATAGCTGGCTCTCAGTTTTCCCACAGGAAGCAAAAAACTGGCAGCTTAAAGTTCTACCAAATGAAGACACCACACTGCATCTCCTTTCACCTTAATCTGACTCTTCCTAGGAGTTAGTTTTTGTTCTATCAATTTTAGTAACATATGAAAACACATTTTTATTGATTCTTCACCAATCAAGAGACAGCTCTTGTGCTCAACAGCATCAAAGTGTACAGGGAAAAAATGCCAGTAATAAGACTCGATTTTTCATGAGAAACAGAGACTTCCATTCATATTTTAAAAGCTGTTCTCATAGCAAGAAAGTACTCTTAATATCACACCAGCTCTTACTAAAGAGATTTCAACCATATTCAGATTCTAACAGGATGCACAGTCACTTCTCTTGAGCCAGTAACAGCATGCTGACCTGGCTTGATTCTTTTTTCATTTTAAAAAAGAGAACTCAGCGATCATATAGACCAAATTTACATGGTAAGCATTTGACTTGCCCTTGAGATTTTACACCCTTTACATCTGTGGTAGAAAGAGGACTGAATGCCAAACTGTTTTCCAACTAAAAGTAGTAAGTCTATTCCAGAAATAGAAAGTAATAATTACATTCTTTTTTATTGACATTGCATTGGTGGCAACTGACTGCAGGTCACAAAACACAGAATTTCATTGAACATCACAAGTCACTCAGCAGTAATTACACCCAACATTGCCACCCTGTTGTAAAAACACTTCCAAGATACAGACAAGACAAAAATTTCTGGCTTGAGAATTGTTGAGATAAACCTGAATATTGTTCTAAAATTTAATTAGAGTAAGGACTACCTAGGAACACTTCAGTAGTCTCATAAATACCTAACTCCTCTTGAGTATGGGATGTGATAAAATAAATTAATAAAAATCTGCTTAAAAAGTCTTTTCCAATAGAGATTTTATCTATAATGGTGAAGGTGCTGCCTTTTTACACATACCTAAGATCATGTGAAAAGGAAGAAAGGGCTTGCTACTGAAGTGTAATGCACTGAAGTGTAATGCTACTGAAGTGCTATGCACTTCACCTTTCAGCTAGTTAAACTCAACTGGCTAAATCTTCATATTATTTTTCTTAATGTCCACAAACCCAGAGTTTATTAAAAGCTTCCTTAAAACACACAAAAAAATAGCAACATATCTGAAATGGTAAAGGTCCATCTTAACATTATGATGTATCTGGAGCAAGCATTAACAGCCTACCCAATTGTAACCCCTGTAACAATTAATTTTTATAAGGATACTAGTCGAAAACTGAATACAAAATAAGTCCTGCCACTGCAATTTGAATTGATGAAAGTAAAAGTTTATCCTTTTACGGCATAAGCTTACCCAGACAATCCTCCATCAAAGGTTTCTGTAAAATACACTTCCCCGGTTGGCGTTGGAGTCTGGTAAACAACCTAAGAGACGAGTACAGATACATGTTCTAACATAAATTACAATTTTTCATTTGAAACACACTATCATACCTCTAGAAGTAATCCACTCAGGCAGAACAACAGATTTTGTTCATTAGAAATACCTAGCAGCATAAAACCCCTTCCTCCCCCCACCCCTATGGGTGCATCCCTCAAACACTGAACAATTTCACAACTGTGAATTTTATAAGTTGTTCAAAGCTCATTACTAAACCTTTGTTACATCTTATTTATAACAAAACCCCAGAAAATTTACTGAACTTGCACCAGTTCTCTGCTTCCTCCCTATTTCTTTCTATACATGTTTTCCATTCTTCTGTTTTCCTATCTACTCAGCATATTACAACTGGGCTACACAACAGAGAGTTGAAAAAACAAGTTATTAATATTGCCTACAGCTATTTGTATCTATTTTGAAGTACAGCATAACAAAAGGAAGATTTTCTGAGAATAAAGACAGTGACAAAAAGCAGCTGTGACTGATGAGATCCAGAAACTGGGCGAAAGTCAAAATTTCAGATGCTTTCTGAAAGATGCTTTCTGCTTTCTTCTCTAGAAAAAGCATGTTAGGACTTGCATCAAAAGGTTCTGTATCTAGACTGAAGTAAAACCTTTTTCTTGACTATCCACCACAGGAAATTTTACATCATGGATGTAAAATTCTCTTTGGCATAAGAGAATCATTAAGTTTGCCCTACATGTCACACACAGCAGCTGAAAGACTGCTGGGTTTGACACCCACTCAGTTGTCAACTGCATTTTAATTTAGTCTTTTTAAAATATATTTGTCCACCAATTTCTCATAGTTATAACTATGCATCTTGTATTTAGCCAGACTTCACTAAAGACTTCTGTAATCTTACCTCTATGGAAGGTTTATCTCTGTCAATCTCAGTTTCTTGGGACTGCATGTCAAAGTCCTCCACTTCAACATCTGCATCCAGATTTTCTTCATTCTCAATTTCTGCAGTCACTGAGCTAATTAGCAGGACACCCAAGCACAGCCAGTCCCACTGGAAGCGCATCTTGGTTATCTGAAGAACTGAAAGTTTTAAATTTTAAATATTGTTGCAAGGATATTACCAATGCTATTTTAATTTTACCCCAGACTTTATCTACAAGAGAAAAAAACACATTAAAACAATAGGAAACAACTATCAGAAAGTGTTGTCACTATAATATTTTAGGAAAGTGCTATTTCTTAATTTGAATTTTTTTTTTTACTACAAAGCCCAGACTCAGACTCTCTTTTACTTCTTATTGTCCCTATGGAAGTGCTTGTAGCCTTTTCCCTTACCTTGCCAAATTTAGCAAGAATTTAACTGCAGTATATGTGGTTTTTTTAAGAATTAGGTAAGATTGCTTTTATTTTCCCATTCTTTAACAATCTGAACAAGTAACCAATTTGAATCAGTCTCTACAATGTAGCAATAAGTAATATCCCTTTCATTAGGGTAAATAAAATCGTTAGGTTTAGGATGTATTATTATCCAGTGCCAGAATTACACATTTCTATTTGCCTCTTTTTCCAATGACTATGTTTAGATGAGCGCAGAGCTTATATCAACTCCAGCTGTAAGTGTCCAAAGAAAGTATAAGATTGTTTCAGAAAATATTTTCTGTTTCAAAATTTTCCAATGATTTTAAAGTTTAAGTTAGTTAAAGCAGAAGTTCAAGCTTAAATCCAAATACATTTCTAATTTCAGGGAAACCTGAAAATCTTTAATCTGTGTAAGTATGAATGTCAACAGCAGACAACTGCCCCAGCCTCTCCACATGATCTGCAGTGAAAAAGAACACATTGTTGCCCTGTATTTTTTGCTTCACATCTGTAAGACATACAAATTCACATTTATGTTGGAGTATCCAGTGGTTTGGAGCAGTGCATTGTCAAGGACACACCCATGCAAGTTTCCTCAAAGGTCTTGCAAAAAACACCTCTTTCCGAAATTGTTTTTGTCTGAATATGGAAACAGAACAAAGACAGATTCTAGATACCTCTGAAAAGGTGTTTATCCTTTAGTTCTTATTAATTCTATTCACAGTAAACTTAAAAATAAAGACAAATACTGATATTTAACTTGCTATTGTATGACATTTTCAAACTGTATGTTACCTTTAGCCACTACTGGTCAAACTAAATACTCTGCTGCTGAGGTGCTTTCTGCTCCTGAGAAAGCAATCACCCTCTCAGTTAAATCATCACCCTTTAGAGATTAAATTGTTTACCACTACAACTCTGAATATCCCAGCAATTCTAGATACTGTCTTATACTGGAAGTGTGAGTCTTCCTTCCTTCCTGGGTTTATCAGATTTGCTAAGCAATTCAAACATCAGAATTGCACCAATAGCTATTCATCATTCATTTTTTAACACCTGCAAGTTCTATCAGGCAACACATATAGAGATCAAACAGTATCAGGGCTAAAAAAACTCATATCCCAGCATGACTGTGCTACAAATATCCAAAAAGAAAAAAAGGAATAAGGAAAAAAATTAAGATTCATTAAATTAATATTGACTGCACTGATTATATTTAGAGCCAAAACTCAGGAGTATCATACAGAAATGTTTCACACACTAGTACTATGTCAATATTGGGAAATAACCAAAAGCCTCTCTTTCTGGGAGTAACACCTATTTTCCACAAAACTACATTAATCACATTTTGTCCCACACTACTATCCACAATCCCTGCCATTCCTTGTGGCAACTTTATAACCTTGCCTGAGGATGGCAGGTCTGTGGTTCCTTCTTTTCTCAGTTATTACCATAGTGATACATTTCAACAGTTATCTGCAAATTTTACTGTGGTTTTTGTATTTGATTTTTTAAAATTTTAGTTAAAAACTACAGATATTGTTAATTCACAGACCTCCTGGGCCAATTCTAGCACTTAAAATAATCTTGCCCTGAAGATTGAAAGTAATTCAGTTTATCATGGTGAACACTGAATTTTATGGTATATTTTGAACACCTTTGCCTGGAGGGTGTCACACTTCGTTTTACCACCTTCATTTTTGTGTTTCTTAACCATTGTATTAGGATAAAAACAGTCAAAGAATTTCATATCCATACCTTCTGGGACTCCTTAGCTCCTACCTAAAGTGTCATATATTAACCAGGCATCAGACTTGCTTTTTTAGTATAAAGCTTGCCTACCTTTAGCTAGTTTGTCATGCAGGTGGTCTCCTCCTCTTTTCCTAAAGCAGGTGAAGAGATACATCTTTCTTTGTCAATACATTACAGGTGTATATTGTGCATAATCCAAAATGTTTTTCACTTACATAGCTGTAATTTTACTGTAATTAGCCCCATCCACTTTTGTTCCATACACAGAATAACAAGGGCACCCAAGAAATCAGACTAATACTCACCTTTCTACACAGCTCCCTTCCAAAACTCCTGATGCTTTCACTTCGTTCACGCCGAGTCTTATCGCTGCTTCCTGGTCCTAGCCTAGGACTTTATCCTAATTTCATTCAGTCTTCAATTAGATCTCTTACTTCTTCCTTCAAGAAGAGAAGGCTCATTTTAACCTTTGACCTTTTGACACACTTCTAAAATAATCCCAGAAACACCGAAATGCATTATCAAGACCAACTGCAGTCATCGCTCAATTGCCAGGCAAAGATGGTTTCAAACAATCCCATTGCATCCTTTATTTTTGTGAACTCTGCCAGCATTACAGTCTTAGAATGTAAAATAAATCAAGAATTTGTGGCCTCAAAATAGAATTTCACACTACACATTTAATGGTCTTTAAAACCTACTGAACTTTCTTAATTAACACATGAAGACCTATGAAAAACTTTTCTTACTCTTTCTTCAAGGTGACAATAAAACCAAGCCAGAAGGATCCTCACTGTTGAAACTTCCTCAGCAGAACAAAGCAAGTTATCCCAGACTGTGGCTCTCACACAAACCCCATACATGTTTACTGGCAGTTTTGCCAAAACACCAAAGACCAGTGACTTCCAAACCATCCTTCAGCCAGCTACAGCAAATAGATAATTGAAAAACCATAAATCTTGCCAGCATTTTACAGAATCACGGAATATTATGAGTTGGAAGAGACCCACAAGGATCATCAAATCCAACTCTTAAGTGAATGGCCCATACAGGATCAAACCCCACACCCTTGGCACTATTATCACCATGCTCTGACCAGCTGAGCCAACAGTTCTGTATGACTCATGAGAGAACTGGATAGAAAACCTGCATTCATAGAAACTGAGACATAGAAATCTATCCTGGAATAACAGCACCTCCAAATCAGGATTCCCAATCTCTCCTTTTGGGATGGGCAGCTAATATCTTTCTCTAGATAAACACCTTGACAATTCTGCCAGACTTGTAATTTTAAACTTAAATTTCTGCATAGCTTGGTCACTGTTTACCATGGGTAACAACAGCACTGCCACACATCAGAAGGGAAATCTGAGCCAGCAGTACTACTGCTCTTGGGATCAGCAACAGTGCTGCAACATCAGCAGAACATTGCACCTGAGTAACGAGCTGGTGTTTCTGAGACACATACTAATATTTAAGAAAGACAACAGACCTAAACTGAAAACATATTCTGACTGGATATTAGAATTTTTTCCCCCATGACGGCAGGCAAGCAGTAGTACAGGCTGCCCAGGCTCAGTCCTTGGGGTCTTCCACACAGACCACACAAAGCTCAGAGCAAGCTGAACTGGCCGCAGGGCTGCCCCTGCCACAGTAGAGACCTCCTGGGATCCATTCCCACCAGAATGATTTGGTTTCCACAGATGGTTGGATGGTGCAAGCACATCAACCTTCAGACCTCTGCACTGTGACCTGCTGCACATTCTACACATGCCATTAAGGTAGTGGCACCATTGCTCCATTTTATGCAGAACTAAAGAGAGATCAGGATCTTTTGGATTATTAATAATTATTAATAACTTTTCTTTGGACTTTGAAGAGGGTCATGCCTTTTTCATGCAACTCTCAGAGCTCTGCATTCTCAAGCAGAAAGGGAACAAGCCAGCCATTAACAGTCTCTCTCACTCCAAGTTCTAAAGCTCCTGCATCAACAGTATCAACACATGGGCTTTCTCCAGGGCCAAACAGCAATTCCATCCAGGGCTACAAAAAGTGGAGGGTTTTTTTCCCCCACCTCTTCTTCCATCTGCACCTTCCCCAAGCTGCTGCACTGGCATCGACCTGACCAAAGACAACATCCAGCTGCAACTGCACCGTGAAAAGCACTCAAGAATCCTTACACAGCTTTTTATTTTTCCCTTTATTTGGTGTGAAAGCCGTACTCCCCTCCCTCGATCGCCCAAGTGTCAAACACACCGCACTGGACTGGGTGCCAAACGCGTAACTCAGCAGCTACTCCCGCTGCAATGCTGTGCCCCTGAAGGTGCCTGCTCGAGGTGTTTTGCTGCTAAAACCTCCAGGAAAGCGTTATTTTCCAATTTAAAAAAAAAATAAAAATTAAAAATATTTTAAAAATTTAAAAAAATAGAACTTCGGGTCAACGGAGCGGCCGCTCGGTGTTCAGACGGCGCCCAGCACGACCCCGCTTTTCGGGACAGCTGGCAGGGAGAGCGAGGGCCGCAGGCGCTGCGGGGCCGCGCTCCCCGTGCCCGGCGGGACCCCCGAGGCCCCAAACCCACCCCCGCGGGGGGATCACCGCGCTCCCCCCAACCCACCCTCGGGACCCGCCGCCGGCCGTGAGGGCCGAGGGGAGCGGGGTGGGGCCAGGGAACCCCCGCCGCCCCCGCCCTTCGCCACACGGGGCCCACACGCACCTCCCGCCGCCGCCGCCCTCGTTACCAAGCACCGCGACGCACCGCGACGCCACTCTCCCTCCCCGGGCGCTCCCGGCGCTCCTAGCCCTGCGGCGGGCGGTACGGGCGCTCCCGGCGTCCTCCGATCCGCGGCGGGCAGTCAAGGGCGGCGGAATGGGGATGGGGAGCGGGGAACGGGAGCGGGGCCGGGCCGACGTCCCCGGCGCATCCCCGGCCGCGCACGCGCGCGGCGCCCCCGCCGCTCCCGGGGCTGCGGGAGCGCGAGCGGGAGCAGGTGCCGCCGCTCGCGCCGCGCCGCCGCGTCCCCGCCAATCGCGGCACGGCCGAGCCGAGTCCGCATGGCGGCGCGGGAGACGGGCAGGGAGCCACGCCAATCGGCGGCGCCCGCCGTGAGGTGAGAGCCAATGGCAGCTCGGTGCGCGACTGGCGGCCCGCCCCTCCCGCGGCGAATCAGCCAATCGGCCGCTGTCCCGGGCCGCCCCCTCCCCTCGGCCATGGGCGCCCGTGACAGCGGCTCTACCGTCATGGCCGCGGACAGGGGGACGGGGGGGTCACACATCGTCCTGCTCCGCACGCCCCCGGCCAGCGGTCAGCCCAGAAAAAGGGCTTCTCCGCCACCACTAACCTCAAATTAACAAAACCTTTCGTTACATTTGGAGGCTCAGTTTGGCGGTCCAATTATACGTGTTTGATGACCCCAATATACGGGGTCGTTGAGCCCAGCGAAATAAACACATTTTAAATAAATCACCGAAGCTCAGTTCCCAGCTGCCTTTTCTAAAGAAGACGAATGTCAGTGTGCCCCCTTTCAAAAGTACTTAAAAAGATTTAAGACGAGAACCGAGGCATGCCATGCAGAGAAATGAAATGTGTGCTCCAGTGAAAATCATGGGTTAAATAAACCATTATTAACATTGAATAAGCTTGTTCAATATTGATATTATTCAACAGTAATATTATATTAATAATATATATTAATATATTAATACTCAATTATTCAAATATTATTAAATATCAATACTGAATAAGCTTTCTTCCCACAAAGGCATTTAACCTGGTTAGGTACATGTACAATGAGCTCCAGGTGGTCAATATTTTTGAGACTATGTTTTAAACCATGTGAAAGTACTGAATTGCAATTTCCTACTGAAGGAGCCTGGTGATCCAATACGGAATCTGGAACTCCTTTCAGAGCTGTTTTTCTCATTTATTGCCTTTGGTTTTGTAAGTTGCAATCACAATGCCTAGACTTTAAAACCAGTCACCTGTAAAGTTAGGGGAAGCTCCTTAATTCCCTGGATCCATTACCTGAATTGAAGCTTCCTCTTGGCAGCCTTTAATCTGGCTGTGGTTTGGCAGACGGTGCAAGAAACCTCTGCGCTCCCCAAAGCAAAGGGAAGGATCAGGATTAAGCAAAATTTTACTTTAAAGGTTCACGTGCAAGCATTCATTATGTACGATGTCAACTAAAACCTCATTTACATCAGAGGGATGGGAAGTGTATCCCGTGATTGCAATGGTTATGTAAAAGATGTAAAACCAGAAAAAAACAATGAATGAAGCACAAAGCAGGCAGCACAGGATGAAAAATTACATTTAAACAATATTTTGTTGAAGTCCAATCACTTCCTAATATAATTTCAGGTATTCTGATGATCTTTTTGAAATTACACTTCATGAGTTAGAGTGAAATCTCATTCACTGTGAAAATAAGAGGTTTTGGTAGCAAAACCTATTGCCTTAGTATTTTCCGTGTTTTCATTGATTTAATAATCGCCCTAAAATTTCCTTCTCACGTTGACACTGCCCTGTAACAAGTGAGTGTAAGGCACCCTGAATGCAGACACTACTCCCAGCTTGTGAGTCTGTTGCAGTGAAAGCAATGGCAAAATAAGATTTTATGTTTTCACTGTAAGTGCTGATGGATAAAGGTGTCGCTCAGTGTATTTCTAAGGATGCTGGATTATTGCATTGATTCTTAACTGGCATTAAACTCTTAACATAATGAAGGCTGCAATATTTGGTCCAAGAAATACATGTACATATAGGTATGTATATACACACATATATATAGCATCACAGTATATAAACAATCCTGTAAATAATAGTCTAAATAAATAATATTAAAAAAAAAAATTATAAACCTGCAAGTAACGTTATCAAGACATTTTTAGAGGTGGTCTTTAAAAAAAACCAAACCTCTTCTTAACTCTTTTAATGTAAGACAATTAATTTCAACTCATTCTAAATGAAAAACACTCTTGCATTAAGAATACAATATTACATTAATGTAACCCATTCAATACAAATCGACGCAGAGCTGTACATTGCAATTAATTTCCTGCTGTTAGGATGCAATGCCTGTGCAGGGCAATGAAGGCACTGTCTTCCTTCAAGTGCTCAGGATGTGATACTGGAATTCTGCCTGTTTACAGGTAGATGCCCAAGGTGGTTTGTAATTTCCTAGAAATACGTCAAATGAGATTGCTGTTTTCAAATTTATGTCGAATTTTGACTTGTGACCAGGATTTAAATATGACTACACAGTGATTACCAAACAATAGGATCCAAAATTTTATTTAAATAGATTTCCTTTTTACAAAAATATAGTTACACGTAATACCCTTATTATTTCCTGTACTTAATTCAATACACAATTCATCGAAAAGTTTTACAATCTTCCAAACAATATCTGCTTAAGTATAAAATTATTCAAATGGTAACTTGGAGGCACTTTTCATTTAAAAAATATTAAACATAACTTATGCTGCATTAAGACTGAAACACACTTATGTTAAGTTTCAGATCCATTTTCATAACGTTAAACAGTTCCTGTGGACTTCTTTGAATACTTGCAATGAATATTGACAGCTTTTCCTTCAGTTCTCCTTTCCCTACAAAACTGACCAGTGTTTTTAGTGGAGCTGAAGACTGTGTTCCTAATATTTTCCAAAAATGGCCATATTTTTACTTCTGATGAAATTTGTTATACATTTATGTTTTAGTCCCTGAGACAGCCTGCAATGCCTTATCAATTTTTTATAGCTATATATGTTGAATGTTGCTAGCCTAAGGTGAGATTTTTATAGATGACACCTTACTCAACAACATTTTACAGAAATTACAAACATAATTGGGTTCTTTATACCTTTTTCTATAAAGATATAAGAGTTATCTCAACTCTTTCATAATAGACAGTATTAAGAATGACATGGGTTTGGAATTGGTCTTTTTACCCGGTTCTTTTTTTGTTGCTGTCAGCCTTGTTTTCAAACAGTCTGTAACAAGCAACACATCAAAAATGTGGGGTTTTTTTTCAGTTTTCAGATGTCTTGATAAGTACCTGAAAAAAATCAAAATCTTATTATTTTCTAAAATCTGCAGAAACATTTCCTAAGACATTAGCTTTTCCCTTCTTCCAGCTATGGCTAGAGTTTAAGGCTGTAGTAATTCTCTTCAGTGACTTCTGCTGAGTATTTTCTATTTATGGGCTCACTGATATTCAAACACTTGGGAAAAACTTGAAGAATTAAAAAATCACATGCTCATCTGAAAATTATATAATATAATGACATAATATAATTAATATACAAGATGGTGACTGAAAAAAGCTTTTTTAATCAAGACCCAAATCCTAGCAACTACACTTGCAGCACTGCAAAACTGGAGAATCATCCCATTTAAGCATTTCCAGCACTTTCTGTGACATAAATTTAACTTCTCCCCTGAATAATTAATATAATTCTCCACTTTTGTGAGTTTCCCCACACAAAATGAATTTAAAATTAAACAGAATTCATGATTATCAATACTATATGATTGGAACAACCAAAACTCATTTAACAATGAATAATAAAAGTGCTTTTATTATTATGCTTACCTCACTAAGTATTGCCCAGACAGGGGAATCAGAACTGATTGATAAACGAATAGCCTTTATTCTTCCTATTGACTGATTGATACTTCCTTCTGCAATTCCATTTTCAAAAGCTCCTAAATAAAAAAACAGAACAAGATCCATGCAAACATATATTAGAATGAAATATATTTCCAAGCAAACTTATGTGAAAGCCCTAAATTACAATCTATAAATTAAATCCACGTATAATTAAATAAAACATTTAGGGAAAAAATCTTTTGGAAAAGGTCAAACAATAACAACTGAAAAATAAAGCTATAAGCAAGAAGGATTCATTCCTTCAGTTACAGCAACTAGGAGCTGGAGAAGAATACAAGAAAACAACCTATAGCTACAAATGTTAAATAAATTTGCACATGCTAGTAGTAACCATATACATGTGGCACACATGGTCATTTTAAATCATCTAGAACAGTTTTTCTGAGAAGTATTACTGTCTGTAAAAAGATGTGTTGGTAATCATGGACCAATTGTGACACATTCCTTCAATAGTTCAGTGCTTTTTAATTAACCTTGTTAAACTGGCATAAAATCCCTGCAGATAAATGAAAAACAGTCATCCCATATATGATATTCATTCCTATAAACTTGCATGTGCAACTGTGAGCTGACAGCATCTTGGTTTGCATCTCTAATGGCAAAGCAGCCATGGGTAGGTGGGAGAGAAGTCAAAGCATACAAAGTGTTGGAGAGATGAATTTCAGTGGGAGAAAAGAGTAATTAAGTGTTAGAAGGCACAGAAGTGGCAAGCAAATCAGATCTCCTAACAGAGCATTTTTGTTCACACAGTGGTGTTCTAGTTTAGGTAATTGTAGAAACCAGGCCTTGGCAAGCACATGGAGAGTCTGCAGTTCGTTTAAGAGAAGTCACTCACCACCCTGAGAAAGGCAGAAGGGCAAGCAGGGTGGGGGCAAAAAGGGAGAAGATGCATTGTATCATGCTTCATTTCAGGTTAGAACACAAGTTAACACTGTCATAATCATGATTTTTGTCTTCCTCTATGGCTGCAAAAGCCAAACCAGAATCAATCATCCTGTGGGGTGGGTTGATCCTGGCTGGACACAGGGTGCCCCCCAAGCCACTGTATCATTCCCCTCCTCAGCTGGGCAGGGGAAAGAAAACACAAGGGTTGAAATAAGGATAGGGAGAGATCACTCAGAAATTACTGTCATGGGCAAAACAGACTTGACTTGGGAAAAAAATTAATTTATTACCAATCATATCAGAGTAGAGTAATGAGAAATAAAACCAAATTTTGAAAATACCTTCCCCCAGCCCTGCCCTTTTGGGCTAAACTTTACTCTTGATTTTCTCTACCTCCTTGCCCCCTGGGGTGCAGGAGGACAGGGAATGGGGGTTGTGGTCAGTTCGTCCTGTGTTGTCTCTGCTCCTCCTTCCTCCCCAGGGGAGTCAGCATGGCATCCTCCTCATCCTTCTTCACTGACTTTAGTGCCTTCAGAGTTATTTCTCTCATATATTCAGACTCCTCTCCCCAACTCCAATTGCTGTCACACAGGGCTTTTTCCCCCCTTCTTAAATATGTTACTTCAGAGGCGCTACTCCCATCGCTGACAGACCTGGCCTTGGCCAGTGAAGGGTTCATCCTGGAGCCTTCTCCTTCTCACAGAAGCCACCACTGTAGGCCTCCCACTACCAAAACCTTGCCACACAAACCCAATCCATCCTATTAAGACCTTGCAGGGACTGTAATTAGTTTTTTCTTCTAATTAAATGGCTTGGCTTTTGCTGCTGCTGCTGGTAGGGTTCTTATTTAAACCAAATTGGATAGTCATTGGTCAAATATCATACACTACACTACACAGCAGTGCAGAGGGTTTCTCTTCCTTACTAATCCACCTTGGAATGTTGAATTTATTAAAGAGGTAATGAAATACTCTTAAGCAGAACCATTTTTTATGTAAGAATAGAATTTCTGACTTTGCAGAGAAAATAAAAAAATTACCTATTTTTAAATATCCGTCTTTGGTTGCTGGGTAGTTAAATTTATTTCCAGTATCAAATAGTTCTTTTCTTTGCATTTCCTGTAAAAAAACCCAAACAACGAAACAATAAAACTTTCAGAAATGTTTTCTAGGTTATGACACTTTATGCTGAACATCATTCTTAAAATGAAATACAGTTGGAAATGAGAGACTTACTGGCAACACTTCCACAGTAGTGTTAAACAGTTTATCACCAGGGTGCTCCATGTTTCCACTTCTGAAGAAGTACCTGATGATAAAGGTATATTATTTCCAGATATTTTATATTTTAGAAAAGTTCTAGGGAAATAATTATTTCCAGTTTTGAAGGAATGTTTCAGATACTTTTTCTTTAAATAGTTGTGGGCTATAGTGAAATATGCATTGGAACTTTAACATCTGCGACCAAACTATAGTAGAGGCTTTTTATTTTAAACAGAACAAACACTTAAACCATCTTTCTCAGGAACCAGGAATGCAAGTGTCCTCCCTTTCCAGTGCTCAAGTTCCAAATTAATTAACTTCCCAGATTTAAATGGCTAAGGAAGATCTGCCCTCTGATCTGTTCCTATCATTTTAAGACAGAGGTGAGATGGGTTTCTGGAAGGCAAACGGCAGCAAAAACTCCTGTTTCCACTAAACCATACACTGCATGCCAGAATAATTCCCCTTTTTTTAATCAATACTGATCAATTCGGATGCTTCTAAATAATTTCCTTCCTAGCCAATGAGCCAGAGCACTGACAAAATAAAAATCCAAGTGAAAATACCTGTAAGATTTAAAAATAAAAATCCTTGTTTGGTTTGAAATTTCTGGCACTAGATTTCTTAGGGTTTTATACCCAAAAAGAACCAAGGAAATTTAAAGCATCAACCTCTCTCCTCTGGTACCAAACATTCAAGGCCTAAGACCACCAAATATTATAGGACTAACAATACATTTTCACAGGTTAGCATTGTGATGGGGCTGGGACGAGCCATTAGACAATACTATATGTGAGTTAGCTTCATGCAGTACAGCTTCCCAGTAACAGGAAAATGTAAAAATACAGGCTACCCAGGTTTCCTAAAGCATAAACCAGTTAATTAACCACTGATCACAGAACACCAGTGTTTATTGTAACAACTGTCATTTAGTGCAGCTCACTAGGTTGAGATACAGACCTGACATCATGCAAATAGCCTTTCTGCTGGCAACTACCCAAATAAAGTTTTCACAAACTATTGTTGAAATTCATTACTGAAACACAAAATCCTTTGAGAATTATCATGAGAGAGTATAAAATATTTATATGAAGAAATAAAATAAAAAGAAAAAAATTAAGGTCTCCAATTACCAAGGAAGAAATGTATTTCAGGAGGGGAGTTCAAGAAGAAGAGCAGATAAATAGCAAATAAAGGATTTTTGTCAGTAACAAGGTTTATGCAAGCAGTTGAGCACTGATTTTGAACAGACTTAATAATTTCCAAACTGGATATATGTAGGTTTCTGTATTCCATATCATGTAATACTTACTTTTCAACTTTAAGTGGACTTAAAAAGGTGAACCTGATGTAGTCACCTGCCACTGGAGCTGAAGCCCAAAAACAGTCTTCTCCTTTGTAAATTTTTTCCAAGGTATATTGCTGGTATATTCTTAGGCTTGTATCCACTTTTGCAGGTGGATTCTTATGTGCTTTATGCAGCACATTTTTTCCAAAATCTTTATCCTGTTAGATATAAAGAAATTTAATTTCACTCACACAGTGAAAAAAAGTGCACTGATATCTGGAATAGCTATAGGAAGCTATTCCAGAAAATAATTAACTCAGTGTGAAAAGATATACAGTATGTTTTTAATAAATATATAATATTTCAGTGCAATCACTGGGACTCAGTGTTACAGTTTGTAGACAGAGCTGTACTGATTACTCCTTAGTTACCAAGACTTAAAAATAAACTTCTCCACAGCAGGCTATCTCATAGTTGTCTACTGCCAGAACATGTGATACTGGTCTCTGCTAAAGGCTACATGAATCTCTAGTCTGATCAAATAGAGAAATTCAAATTATCTTGTGACAAGTCTAAGTGGCACCATCAAGAGATGCCTGAAGTCTGGTGCACCATCGTTCTTGTCCTTATCAGGTTTGCCCTCCAAACTCTCCCTAAAAATCTATGGCCATCACATTAGGCACACCCCTGTCCTACAAGTACACCTTCTTAATAGTCCTTCATGTTGGGAATGTGAACTGCTCAGCCAAAACAAACCATCGCAGCTGTCTGTGTTTGTGTGGAGCAGAGCACGTGTAACCTTTTGTTGGGAAGAGGGTCCCTACATGCCATGAAACGCTGCTGTGACTGGTGCAATTGTTCACGTTAGAGATTCAAAAATGTTTGTGCAGAAGCAGTGTGCCCCAGCTGCAGTTTAGGTGCCAGATTACTATTTTCCACCAAATCTGTAAACCAACATAATTGAATACGGAAATGCCATCCAATGCCAAATATGTGATTCTAGAAACTGATTTGAGAAACAAGTCAGAACACAAGCATGTAATTTAGAAATATGGCATTAATTTGTTACTCTTACTTTCAAATTCTGTATCTTCCCAGCCAGTGATGAATGAATTCCCATATGCTGAAAGAGTGATGGTTTAGCACGGATACGGAACTTTGACTTTTCCTGTTCACAGTGTGTCTGGAAAGAAAGTAAAAGGGAGCAAAGGATTATTTAAACCAAGGAGAGACAAACTAAGTTCTATAAGGCAATTTCACTATGTACTTGAGGGTATGGGTTCAGGTTTTTTATCCATATTTAAATGAGTAATCCTTAAATTAACCATCACTTTATATCAAATACACTGTTTCTAGACCAAAACTCATAATTCCACTTACAGTGTTATATAGATTTGAAGGCTGAACTACCAGTAATTCAGGGATTTCTGCACTGTATACCATGGATCACATCTCAGAGTGACAAAAATGGACCTCAAATCTGAAATCAATTGATTTTTTTACCTATTTCTGGCAAATTTGATTTCAACTCTTAGCTTTGCCATATCATTCTAATTAAACTATTTCGACCAAAACTGACCTTCTTGAGATATATTGTGGTTATACTTCAATCTTTATAATTTTGGCTCTTTCTGCTATGTTTGAAAGGCTTATAATGTACTATAAGTCATGGATCTTTTATCATATAATTAGATAAAGCCCTTAAATACTGTATTTCAAACACAATTTTCCAGTTTACTACACTTGTGACAATACATATACCAGGGAGTTAAATAACTGTAATTGGTACAGTTTCTGAGTTTCTTGATTTTTGAATGATTGCAAACTACTCCTTTAAATGCAATTTTTTCTCAGTATCTATAAAGCATCATAGTTCGATGCAATGAAGCAAACATGCCACAATAATTAATGAGACCATGAAGCATAATAGCATGGAACAAAGAGCTAAAATGAGACTCTCTGAGTTCTACTCTAGTTTCTGCCATAGAATGGAATGAGTTTGGAAGATCATTTAATTTCTCTCTATCCCAGGTCTCATACCTTAAAATTTGAGAGGATCAATCAAGAGCTTTCAGTTCTATTAAAAAAAAAAAGTTACATAAACTATATCAATGCCTTCTAAAGCTAAAAGTTATAAAGTCTTCACTCAGCTGGCTTAAACATCAAAACTCATGGGGGATTTATAATTTCCACAGAATTGAAAATTCAAAACCACCCGGAAAGCAAGAACGAAGTGTTTTTATGTTTGTCCAGCAGATGTTCAGCAAAACACTGCAAAAAAGCAACACATGCAAATTGGTTTATTGGCAGCTGTTTCTTTGAAAAGCACGCTATACTTTTGCTAGAGAAAAAAATCATTATAAGAAAATAAATTTGTGATCTTTCTACTGACTTGTTTGCAGTTCATCCCTTATAATAATGTAGTCCCTAGCACGTCTCCTTTTGTGCTATGGCAGCACTACTAAAAGAGCAACAGCTGAGAATAATCAGTAGCACAGAGATGGTGTGGTCATTTCTGCAGAAGCTGAGATAAGGTTCCTCCTTGAGTCAGGCCTTCCACCCTTGCAAGTTGCTATTCCCAACTGCACGTGATCACAGGACCACAGAACGGTTTGGGTTGAAAGGGACGGTTAAAAATCATCTCGTTCTGACACCCCTGACATGGGCAGGGACACCTTCCACCACACCAGGTTGCTCAGAGCCCCATCTAGCCTGGCCAGGAACACTGGATCTGGCATCCACTGCTTCTCTGGGCAACCTGTGCCAGTGACTCACCACCTTCACCATAAAAAATGTTTCCCTTATATCCCATCTAAACATACCCTCTTCCAGTTTAAGACCATTGCCCCTTGTCCTGTCACAACAGGCCCTTGTAAAAACACTTCTCTCTTTTACTTAGAATCCCCCTTTAGGTACTGGAAGGTGCTGTAAGGTCTCCCCTGGAGCCTTCTCTTCTTCAGGCAGGACAGCCCTGACTCTCTCAGTCTGTCTCCATAGGAGAGGTGCTTCAGCCTCTGATCATTTCTGTGGCCTCCTCTGCACCTGCTCTGTACTGGGGAGCCCAGAGGTGGATGATGATTCACAGGAGGTAAACATGATGAATTTTCTAAACCGTGCAGAGAGCTGATGGCCCTGCTTATCACAAACCATCTTTTTCAATTCAGTGAGCGGATGAAGTTGAACCTTGATACGTTAACAGTCAGTCGAGGCTGAAAACGTGGACAAGCTGGACGAGTGGGGCACTGGGAATCTCATGGGGTTTAATAAGACCAAGTGCAAGGTGCTGCACGTGGGTCAGGGCAACCCCTGATATCGACACAGGCTGGGAAATGAACAGATCATGAGCAGCCCTGCTGAGAAGGACTTGGGGGTGTTGGTGGGTGAGAGGCTGGACATGAGCTGGCAATGTTCTGCTCCCCTTAATCTCCTGCTCTACACAACTGCTATCTGTCTCTACTTGCTTCCTTATCAACACGAAAGTAACACATGTAAATGCCTGCACTAGGGACTGGCTACACTAATTAAAACTCCTGAACCTTAAAAACCAAGGAGGAGCACAAACTCTGGTCAGTCCTCCATGGCACAGACTGTTATACAAGAAGACTATGAGTAGTGACCAGCATCGAAGACTAGTGAGAGAAAGAAAGCAAAATGACATAAAGAAATACTTAACATATCATTGGGCTCAGCCATAGTGCTAGAAATGGCACAACATAACTGTTCCTTTCATCTTCAGTAAAAAGGAACAGTTGAAAAAAAGAGCAGGAAAACATTTAGTTCCTTCAACCTACATGTTTTCCTGTTCTTTTTTTTTTTTTCCAGGAAAACAGTCAATTTTTTTCCCAGGTAGTAAAAGATTTAAAGCAAAACACTTAAATTCTGCTTCCTGAAAGAAAGGAATTGATAGGCAAATTTCAGAACAACTGTGGTGGTAACATTGTATGTTCTACTGACTTTCATATTAGAAGGTCAGCAGAAGGTTACAAGAAAACCATAGGTTTACATATCAATATTTTTCTTTCATGCTGCAGGGTTGCCTACGTGACCAGCTGCAGGCAGATGTGAGCTTGTGCTGTCTGTGTTCTGAGCTGATAGAGGCAGCAAAACAATTCTGGTGTGAAAATGGGAATTTCTGAGAGTCAGACCTCCCTTTACGGCCCAATGGGCTCAAACACTGTGCCACTCTGTGCAGATCCACAGCACAGTTTACCCCATCAATTCCAAAGTATGTCAGGTTTGAGAGATTTCTATTCTGCTTATTGAAAATAAATTACTTTGTCACTGAGATTGTTTGAATATTACCTATGTTCAAAAACTCATAGACATACTTACTGCATCCTTTTCTGGATTGCATACTTTAACCCAGAGCAGGTGGTCTATAAGCCAGTCTATGGGCTTATCTTTATAAAACATGAGAAAAAATTCCACTAGGAGTGGCAAGTCTTCTGATTTAAACAATTTTCCTGAAAGCAAGACAAAATGTTGCATGTTCAGATATTTTCACTGCTATGCAAAAATCACCAGCTTTACATTCAAAGATAATTTATTTAAACAAATATTTAAGCATCACCAGCCTTAAACACATGAACATAATTCTGATATTTAGTGAAAATTTCACAGAGACTCCAGTTTTGGAGAGTTGTTGATCCTCCAGCTCTTTGGGATTTTGCAAAGATGTCCATCTCATACCTGGAGATATTCTTACACAGTCAACCAGTTGACTAATAATGTGTGTAATTATATCCTATTTCCAAACACAAACCTGCAGTCACCTGTAGCAGAGTGTCAGATGAAATGGAGCCTGAATAGTTCCTAAAAATACTAGACATTCCATTTCAATGGCAATATTATACTGAATATCTTCAAATTAAGATATAGATATGCAAAAACATTGCTTGATTCTTGAAGACTACACATTACAGGGGCACACAGTGCCCTGGGATGGAACAATTTCCTTTTTATGGGAACCCAAATTTGGATCCTATGCTGAGGAGATTGTATTAAAAAGACAGTTTTAAAGAGCACAAAAAGTAAAAGACTTTCAGTGGAACCTTCCTTGAAGAACCAAGGAGGTTTTGATACATATGTCCTTCCATGCTTTGAAGTGTAATTCTGAGTGAGACCTTTTTGACCTACACAGCTCCAAATCCAGTTGACCATGTTAAGATCGATACTTACCAATAAACCCAAGCTGTGAAAACTCAAGAACCATCCAGTCTTCGGATTGTTGAGCAGCAAAGCTTTTTATACTTGCAATATAATCAGGTTTGGCTATAATATCATCTTCCAGCTGATGAGAATGGAAAAAAAAAAAAAGGCAGTGATTTTGTTGTTTGCAGAGGGGGTGGTGATGTTGCCACATGCAAATGTTGACAGCTGTACTATGTGTACTGAAACTTTGCCAAACTACAGTGGATTGCTATTTGACTTCTACGTATATATCTGTTTTAGTATCATTCATTAAATATTTATCTACAGGAGTGACGGTAACACCATGGGTGCTTGTCCCTTTTTTGAGAAAGGAGGACTTCCTACCTTAAAGAGATTTCACTTAAAAGAAAATACTAAGCAAAAAGATAAGAAGTTAGGGAAGACAACAATGAACGGTTTGTACTTAAGTTGTATAAGCATTGATAGGCAACAGGAGCAAACTGTTTGAGAAGAGAGGTGCCTAATGCAGATGATTAAGGGCTCTGGTAGCCTGGGCAGACTTTGTCATTCATAAAAGGTGACTGAGAAGAACTGTGGATGATTACTGAGATGCCTGTGGAAAGCAAGTTGTCCCAGGGAATTCTGGTAACGAAAGAAGGGATGTGCTGCATGAATCACACTGAAGGACAGGAATACATAGAGCTTTTGAAGTGTTATAAAGGCTGAAGGAGAATACAGCAGTGGAGCCAGCTAAAGGGTACTTGGAAAGGAGATGACATCCATGAAGGAAATGGGAAAGGCCTTGGCTGCATTTTGGCTTGGCTTTCAGAGAAGAATGGGGCACCTGAAAAAACAGAAGCTGTTCCTGATACTAAAAAGCCAAGGATAATGAATCCAAATAAGGAGCTTGGAGACAATGACACAAAGGAAATAAATGTATTTGAGAGGTAATTAAGGAGCAAGCAATTCACAGTTTGAATTCAGTATGGGTGTGAAAACACAAGAAGAGGAGGCTGAGTCTTCAGGAAAATATTGTTGGGGTGTAGTGTAATCATACAGTAATCTGATCTCATTGCTGTACTTTCACTGGCCCTGATACATGTCTGGTGGTTGTAGAATCTGCTTCAGGAAGATAAATAGCTAGAAAATGAATGCTAAAAAATAAATAGCTAGAAAATGAGGGTAAAAAAAAAAAAAGAAGCACAATTTCCTGCTGGTTTTGTGTCTTCAACTGACTCAGCACAGTCATCATCAAGAGCTTGAGAGAGCAGGCCCACAGGTTTTAGCTGAATTTAGCCACCACTACAAGTGTAGGGCTGGCTGGAAAGAAATGTGTTGTCAACAGTGAAGCCAGGAGGATGCAGAATGAGGTTAGAAAGACAAGATTTGACCCTGTCAGCTTTTCCTGATAGTAAGATACCAAAAAAATAGATAGACAAACTGATCAAGATGATCAAGATGAATGCTTCTTAACGGATTCTGATGTGGGGGGATTGAGCTGAGTTGACAGCTATGCAGAAGAGAACAACAACAACAACAAAAACCCCAAAATGTCAACTTACAAGAAATCTTGCATAAAATCAAATGAGCTTAGAGGAGCTAGATGTAAAGGGATAAAGAGCAAGGTTAGAGAACCCTTAAAGAGAAATTGAGGGGCACCAAAAAAGGATCGAAACCAATGAGGAGTATCTCAAAAACATAGGGAGACGACCATATCAAGAAACACCATGAGAAAGCGTACAAGAGCAGTAAAAATTAAAAATACAGAGGCTGTGAATGTGGTTATGAACTGAAAGTAGTTTTGCAAAGCGATAAGTCTGAAATGGGCTTTCCTGAAGCTGGCAGTGAGTATTAGAGAATGTAGTTTGATATCCTGCATAGCACAGGCCACTAAGTTTTTTATATAACCCTGTACTGAGCCCTGTAATTTGTGTTCAGCTAAAGCACATCTTCTTGGAGAACATCTGCCATTGCTTAGGTATGTCAGTGTCAGTTCTTTTTCAGTATGTGATACGTGTAATTATCCTGAATGCTTAATACTTTTTATCCAAATCCTAATTTGAATTTTTCCGCCTTCAGCTTACAGCCACTTGTTTTTCATATGCTCTTATCTACCAAAAAAGGTTATGTAGTGGCACACAGCTGGATCAGGAGGTTTAGGATATGAACTGTCTAGTTCATTTGCCCCACTGCCATGAGAAGGTCAGCAAAACACATGATGGCAGCTAATTTCCTTTCACTCATCAGTACTTTTGGATGAAAAGAGACACATGCACTATAGCAAGGCTATGAAAATATTCAAGATGATAGACAATAAATGGGTTTCCATTTGTTTTTCTTACGCTAAGAGAAGTAAAAATGAAGTAGTAACAAAAAAAGTGGAAGCATTCAGTGGAAGTGTAGGCATCAGACAGGAAAGTGTCTTCCTTTCTAAGTTATATTAACGTATTTTTATATTTTTGAAACACTGACAATGACTATGTAGAGATTGTGAAGCTCCTTTTAGGAGCTCTGCCAAATAACAGGCTTGACCTAGAGTCTAGTCAGGGGAAGAAAAAAATCCATGTAAAGACTACTAACGAACTCATTGAGTTATTCCTCAGGCCTTAAATACATTAGAGAAATACGCTTGAGAAACTGAAGTAATGGTATATAAATAATATATATGTTATTTATAAATACACAAAGCTTCCCCAGCCTCCACATGTGATGATAAAAAAAAAGCATAGCAGTAGTTCAGTTAGTTAGATTAGAACTTTATAACAGATTTTAACTGAAGAAATTAAAAGACTTATTTAATGTTTTATTTTTGCTTCCTCTCAGTGCTAATAGAAAACAATTCCCAAAAACTGCTGTATTTGTGTTTCTTTCTGATTTTAAATGTTTGTTTGCTTCAGAATGAGCTAAGTCTACAGGGACAAAAAGAACAAATGCATGTCCTCACTACCAGGCTGGGACTGGAATGCCTGCTTTTATAGCTATGTTATGATCCCATTATTACAAGTGCCTCAAGGGGCTCTGGTGGATGCCAGGAGGTATAGTGAAAGTGGAAACAAGGACTTCAAAGTTCTTCCAGGTTTTATTGATAAAGAAAATGTCACCAAAAAACCCCAACACCCTCCCCCCCAAATAAAACCCCAAAAAAACCCTAAAAGAAAACCACAAACATCACCGCCCTCAAAAAAAAAACCAAAAAACAAAACAAAAAACAGAGCAAACCAAACAAAAAAACCCAATAAAAACCAGCAAAAAACCTCCACCCAACCAAACAAAAAAAAGCCCAAAACAAAAATGAACCAACCAAACAAAACAACTGAAATGAGCAGTGGGTGGTTCAGGTTAAAAGAAAAACAAAAAAAAAAAGGAAAAGTAGAAGAGATGCTTCAAGTAAAAAGGACGAGATTTATTCTGTTTCTTTCAAATACTATGTTTGATCAGTAGGTAAGGTTCATCCACCGTGTAACCCTGTTAGTTTCAATGGACTTCACATTGCCTAAATTCTGGTTCAGCAGTATCCTAGAATGAGTGTTTATTTGGCAAAGATCTTGCCTGACTCATAACATCAACTGTAGACATCAAGACTAATCATGTATGCTTATCTTCTTTCAAAATTTCGGAGTTAATACCAGTCACTCAAACTATACTATTCCTGACAAAACAATAAATAAAATCGAAGCTAGTGAAAGTTTTGCTTAAGACTACTGAAGTAAATCTTTGTAACAGGCTAAGGAAAAGTATTTTTAAGTTATCTGCTTTCCTTTAATACAAGACTTCCAAATAGAGCGAGATCATGCTGATTTTATGGCAGCAAGTGTTCATTCTTTTCAGCTGTACTCGACAAAGTATTTTTTGGGCAGAACAGCATCAGTGCTACAGAAGCAACTGCAGGCTGGACATAAAAATGAAGAAGTAGATATAGTAGGAATGGTATGAGGAAAGTATAGTTTCTTTTAAAGAAAATTCTGAATGTAGGCATAACTCCCACACAACCATCAGAACTCAGGCTTTGCTCTAAATAACACAGTTCAATTATAACTTATACAGTTGTTATATACTGTCTCAGATAAGAAAATCCATGGTCTCAAATCTCTGTAAAAATACAAATACATAAGTAAGTCATTGCCATGCAAACATGAATGCTTGTAGACCTGTGTAACAGGAGAGGACATCAAATATCTGGCAGTATCTTAACATTTCACTTCACTGGGTTTCCTATACCTTAATGCTCTAGTCTACACTTCGTAAACTTGGGTACTGCTCTTAAGAATATACAAAAGCCACAGGAAAATACTTCCTTTTCCGCCAAACCTGAATGTTCAAAACACAACATTTTTCTTTTCCTCCTGCCTTCTGAGCACCTATGCCACATTCTAGAACATAGCACAGACTCTTAGGTAGCCCAGCTCAAACATGTTTGTGTTAAATCCTGACAAGAACCGTACAAGATGTCTGCTCCTGCAGTCTTTTCTTCTGCTTCCAGGAATCCTGTGATGCCCTTATGTGATACAGTGTCTGGAGCAGGAGAAGACCCAGAAAAACTAAGAACCAAGCAAAACCCTCTTCTGAGCTTTCTTGACACTAATGAGCTATGTGAAAATTTTATGGATCTCTTCCATTATTGAACAGCTCTGATAAATTTTGGATTCTCTGGTGGTGATTATGATCTTTATGGAGTGCAAATTAGGAAAATTTAGAATGATGGCTAAAGCTAAGCCTGAATGCATGCAGATCTTAAAGTCTAAGACTAAGTCTTCTGCAGAAATTAGAATCTGTACCAATATGTAGTTTAACTTTAACTTCAGTATTGCTATACTGGTGTGTTTCTCTATCTGAGAGATTCTGGTTTGTTTGGATCTGGGCTACAACCTGGACCTACCACCACAATTTTGCCTTGCTGCACTAAGTAAGGAGACATTAAACTCTGACTTTCTTAACGTAATCAAATAAGGCCTTCGTGCTTCAGTTACCTTGCTATTCAACCTCACAAATGACAAGAAGGTACAGATGGATTTAATCAAATAGTACCTGGCCACAAGATGAATATAAACACAGAAATACAAAGATGCTTGTAAAGAGTACAGGTAAAACACACAGAAAATTACAACAGACTTTTGGTTTTATTGAGGCTTTTAACAAAAATTAAAGTTGCCAAAGCTAATAATAGGTACAGATGCATTGCAGCTATTTAATGATAATATAGACATACCTGTAAATACAATGTTCCCTTAGGTTGGGCATATAGCATTAAAAAGCTATAATCCAAATTCTGTTTAGTTCTCCACCTAAACATAAGCAGCAAATTCTGATAAGTTTTTCAGGGGGGGGTTGCAAGAGTTATTTCTATAATAAAAGCATTTCTAATGCTCTGCAGTTTTTTTTCCTCTACAGTGAAATTGTAAGGTTGAGTATTCTAACCCATAGTTAAGTGAAAAAAAACATTCCTCTACAATCAGTGTAAACATTTATATATAATTTGACTTTCCTATAAATGTTAACATTAACTAAGCAAAAAATTTTGATCTCCATCAATGGAGCCTGAAACAAAATGTCTAACAAGTTTATTCATGTCAGTTGACTTAAATGATTCTACTCCTTATATTATGGACAGTAAATACATATGGATTATTCTAAAATTAAAAACAAAGTGCTTTTACTTATGAACAGCACAAAAGCAGGTTGATAAACTTAATTTTCAGTTTTAAATATAAACAGAGACTTTGGACAGTCTGTCATTTTACGAGAGGACAAAGTTGATGTTTGATAATCTGTGCTGAAAGACTAGAGAGTAATTTATCAGTATTTAAATAACATAAAAGTGTATCTGATTTTAATCATATCTGAAAGTTAAGTATTTAAACTTGTTTATGCTCTGAAACACATAAGGTTTATCTATAAAGCCAAAACACAAGCATACATACACTTGCTGATTTCCTCCAACCTAAACTCTCAGTAGTGCAAGTCTCTTGCTGCTTTGTTGCAGTGGCTTCCAATAAATTATTTATTGTTGATTGAAAGAAAATTACTTTCCTCCAATAAATCAATTTTTTTTTAGGTTATAATCTCTGTCTCAGTGAATTTGGGGCATGTGAGTGAATGAAATCACCAGTTAGGATGCATTAACAGTAGATAAAATGTCTGTGATCACCAAAAGTTAGGTCACTAATTAAACCCACAGTAGTTGTCAGTAGTTAGCTAAGGGGCCACATGGGGCTTCCTTTGTGTGTTCACAGAGCCTCTCCCATATGCATCACATGAAAGATTTTCCTGTTTTGTTTCCTTTATGCTCAGATAATGCTTTTTGGCATTATCCATCTGGTTTAAAACCCATGGGATGCCCAGAGTCAAGACCCAAAGGAGAAGCCTTGGCTTTCACCCTGAAGCTGATGTACAGCATAGCTTTTCTCAAGATCTGCTTGTGTAACAATTTTTTTTTAAAGTTACAGTTGAAATCCATTAGCTCTGAAACAGAAAAGCATTATCAGTTCAACCACACTGACTTTTGCAGAATTTTTCATTTTTTACTCTTAGCAAAAGTTCTTGGGTATTATACAGCCATCTTACCTTACTCTGTCCTCAGAATCCCCAAGTGTTTTTTTCAGGTTGGAAAGATCTGGATAATAAGAAGCAGGAGGAGAAATGACCTCTAGGACTCCAGACTGGATTTCTCTGGGAAAGCTGTGAGAAGAATCTTTGTGAGACTCCATTCCTCAAAAAGACTTCTGAGGGCAACCATAGACAGAAGCTCCCCAGAACTAGGTCGGCTCCCACACAAGTGGAATTCACAACTCCAGCAAAGAAACTAAGTCACACAGACTGCAAATTTGGAACCAAGAAGTGGTCTTTGACCACCATCAGAACAGATAGGTCAGTAACTCAAAGTCTCAGAAAACACTGGAGAGAAGTGTGTCTCAAAAATCCTGCCCCTCCTGCATCTATGCTTACTAACAATCCTGAGATAATTGCCAAAATGCAGCAGTAACTCACAACTAAATCCACTATTTAGAACACACAACTTTCCCCCTTGTGTGAGAGCTCCAAGTTTCCTTACCCTTGCTCCAATTATAATTCCACATCCTAGATAGAATTATACTGTCCAGAGCAGGGGTTTGGTTGGGGTCTAGTCTCTGCTCCAAGGATTAAATTTTCCCTTTAAAAAGTCATTGAAAAAATGTATAATCTACTTTGAGAGTCAAGCCTGGAAGTCAAATCTCCCTCTCTTCCTGGAAAAAAAAAAAAACAAACACCAAAAAAACCATAAAAAACCCCAAAACCAAACCCAACAAACAAACTCCAATGAAACAAAGTAAAGGATCACTGAAACAAAGAGCTTTCAGAACTGAGTTTCACATTTCCTATGATTAATGAAAAAAACCAACACTAAAAATTAAGCACATCAGAGTAAAAGCATTATGGAAAAAAAAACACACCTCTTACTGTGTAACTCTGGCAAAGCATTTACACTGCAATAATTTTTTCAAAAGGCATGAAGAAATAAAAAAAAAAAAATCTAAGTGCTCAAACTGCTGTAAGTATTGTACCTTAGCAGTGCTCAACAGTGCTGAGGAGAAATACCTCTTACTCTTGTCCTTGCTGCAGTATTCCCAGCTGAGATAAACCCTCTGGAGGCAGGAAGCAATGGCTATTACTTAACCAACAGGAGTCTTCTGGGGGAAACCTACACCCTAAATGCAGTGTGGGAAACCCTGGAGTGCAGCAGGATGTGCAGAAAAGCCTCAAAAGCGAAAAAAAAAGGGCAACTCCTCCAGGGATCTTGTTCGATTTTTTTTTTTATTTGTTGGTTGTTTTGCATGGGTGTCCATCTCTTTTCACAAGCAACAGGACAAGAAGAAATGGCCTCAAGTTGCGTCAGGGCAGGTTTAGATTGGGTCTTAGGAAAAATTTCTTCACCAAAAGGGTTACCAAGCATTGGAACATGCTGCCCAGGGAAGTAGTTGAGTCACCATCCCTGGAGGTATTTAAAAGATGTGTAGATGTGGCACCTGGGGACATGGTTTAGTGGTGGGTCTGGCAACGCTGGGTTAATGGCTGGACTCAATTTTAAAAGTCTCTTCCAACCTAAATGATTCTATAATTCTAATAAAATATTAATACAAAGATTGAGAACTCTCTTGTAGGCATTTCAAAGGAGCGAGGGGAAAGGTTGTTTCACTTCAAATATTGGCCAAAGAGTGGTTCTGTCAGAGTAACCAATTCACCAATAAGCTTGTGCATGAAAGAACCAGCAACACCAGTACTGCAGCACAGTGCAGATTTCAACTCTTCCTTCTTTCAGTCCACTGCCCTTCAGGGCCTTTACCCTTATCTGTTTTGTGATTGTTAGCTACACCATACTACTTCTTAAAAGCAGCACTTCTAAAGACAAAAATCTACCAATGAGAGTATTTCTTTTTCCCCAAACATTTTAATTTAGTAGTTCCTCTGAAGTTGCTCTGCAGTTTTTAACACACACAATGCTGTAAACATTTATGGGGAGGGAAGATAAGAGCAAGCAGAACTGCAATGGGAACCAAGCTTCCATTTCACAGCTCTTACATTAATTTGGCGTGGCAAAGAATACCCATCTCATGTTACCCATCATATAATAGTATTTAAGATTATAGAGGTAATCTATTTGCTGCCCAAAAAAAAAGTAGTCAAACAAGGAAACAAAGACACCTGGAAAACATGTTGATGTGGCACTTGTGGATATAGTTTAGTGGTGGTAGTGCTGGGCTAATGGTTGAACTCAACTGATCTTACAGGTCTTTTCCAACCTAAATGATTCCATGACAGACATCAGAATACACTGCAGGCTTGTGTAGTCAGTGGGGATCTAATATATGCAGCCTCAGGTGTGTGAATTGCATCATTAATTTCACGGGGAAAAGACTTGGGCTCAACTAAATACTTATCAGAGATTTAAGCTGGTTAAAGCATATTTATGAAATAAAAAAAGGAAAATAAACTGATATACATCCTTCTGTTCTGAAGTTTTTGTGTTCACAGTGTGTTATGGCACACATACCAAGAGTGAACCTTTGCCTCATTATTTAGCAGTTCCATTTCAGCTGAAATGCTCTAATTTTTTTCAATAATCTTTCTTTCAAAAAAACTCACTTGCTGTTGGATGCTACATTCTACAGGACTTACCTGATTTTAACACTTTCTGCAACACTCTTAACATAGTCTGCATTCACCTACAGAAAAGAAGGGTGCATTTCATTTCAAGTCACCTGTTTTTGTATTAAACAACCTTTTGTAGGGAATATTTATATGCAAACACTTCATTTTTATTCTCTTTTCTTTTCCTTCCAAACAAACACGGTACGCTACAGTAGAATTTTTACTAAAGGGCAGTATGGGCTTTTCAAGCCACTTGAACTTTCAATGTAGCTGAATGCAAAAGTGAACCATCTCCAGTTGTGGTTTCTGCATTTTGTTTTTCACTGTTCTTGCAGGAGGCCAGGCCATTTTCTGCATAAATTTTGTTCTACAGCTTTCAATTACGCCAGAAAAGCACAGTCATAGAAATGTCAGTAAAAAGAGCTGCTTCAGGTTAATCATCCAAAAATCACAGAAGAGGCCTGATGCTGTTGAGAAAAATCACCTAAGCAAAATATTCTAAAGCTAGCAGTACTTAAAATTTTAGTTAGTTTCTTCCTAATATAACAAACTTAGGGCTCTTTGGAAATTTTGAGGACATACTTATTCATTACTGCTGTTTCATAAAGGTGACAGTTTAGGTGTGCAAAACACATCTGCTAACTACATTAAAGAGTGCAAAGTTTTATGGATGTGATTTCCAAAGCAACACAATATGTGTCTTAGCAGTTCAGATTTTTTTTTTTTTAAATACACAATAAGTAAAACCAAGGTGAAGTGGTAAGCAAAGAGCTGCAATAAGAAAAAAAAAAATACCCAGAACTTACAACTCACTTTCAGTCAATAAGTTACTATGACTTAACCCATGATGTAAACGTTTAACTCGATCTTTTGAGACATTTTGGGAAAAAGGAAGGTGTAGATTCACCTGCCCTCCTCTCATAATAAATGTTCTTATCACCTCTCATATCAGCACAATCAAGCTGCTCCAATTTACTGCATGGTTGAAAAATGGAAGTTGCGAGAATGTGACTCTGGGGATGGGATAAAGGGGAGAATAATTCCTACAATGGCAGTTTAATCCTAAATTGGCTGATGTGGACTATGTTACTACCACCAGACCTGCTGTTTGTTTGAAGTGTCACATTAGGACTCTCCACTATTCAGCAGTTAACCCTCAAAAACTCACAGAACCCTCTGAAGCCCTGTAATAAAACATTTATCTGAATGGCAGCTCGGCAAAGCTCATCATTGCCAGAGCTCTCCACTGGGAAATACCAACTGTAAAATAAGTTCAGCTCCTGAAAACTATGCTCCAGGGGAACTACAGCCAGTAAAATTCGTCCTATATACTTATCACTGTGATCAAAACAGAAAAGTGGAAGTCATGACATAACTTACTAAAGTGAACTACGTTCTGTTTGACAATATTACACCTGCAAAAGTGGTGACTGAACTAAAAAAAAAAGCAAACCGCAACTGTTAATGAATACATGTATGAATTTAATGTTGTTCATGGAAGGATAAAGAAACATGAATTAAAAATATGAAGTCTGAATAACTGCACAGTCATTTACCTGCAAGGATCTATGACTAGCTAATTCCCTTCTGTAGCTTTTTTTCTAATATGATCAAGACATGTTGGAATAAGAAAAAAAAGCATTTAGCTCTAACATTTTACCTTGAGCCCTGTTTACTTTCCCAAACATGGAACCGATTAAGTCTCTGAACAGTCTTCTTTGGCACATAAAACGTCAAAACGCATGCAGAAGGCTCTAACATGACCTTTGCAAGATGCATGATATCAAACTAGAAGATAAATAATCTGAACATTTTTTAGACTGATTAAGTTTCCTTTCTTCAAGTCCTATGGAACTCTTCAGTGGAGGATTTACATTTCATTCTGAAAGCAGAATACCTTACTTTCAGAGATAAATAATGAGTTCATATGGTTTTATTGAAAAATCTGACTCAACAACTGTTTCTGTAAATGTAATGTGACTTTTTACCCTTCGATCCTCTGAGTTACAGGGGTTTTTCCACATATGAACATTAAGGCACCACCTGCTCACCATCTCCTCCAGGCCTGAAGAAATCTCTCCCAAAGGCCTAGGTAACATTATTTTGCAGCCTTTCCTACGTTATTACACTAAGACATAAATCTCCATATTGTCTTTCTATCAGCATCCTGCACCTTTCCATGCCAACTTACCTCTGCCACAAAGATGATTATTACACAGTCCTTCTCTTGCTCTTCAGAAAGTCCATGCAGTAGGGAATGCAGTGTACTAATGAGGTAATTTTTCTTTTCCCTTTTCACAGTAGGAATACCCACCACCAGTGAGACTGCGAAGAGAGACGGCCTCAAGTCATGTAATTTTAAGTCATGTAAAAGGAAATGGAAATTACATTTTAATTTTGATGTGACCATGACATTTGGTGACAGTTAGTATTCCCTTAGCACTGTGACAGCATTTGCTTTACTACTTGGAAGGAGAGACACCTAGAGCTAAGTTTAAGTTAGATACCCACGTGTCTATGTTATAAGCACCAGCCCTACACTGTGTAGAGTATCAACATTTTAGAACTTGGGGATACTACTACCTCTGGCAAACACATAGGTGCCTGCTACTGAGTTTCAAAAGTGAGTATTGCAAAATAAAGCGGTTACTTTTGCTTTGGAGATCTAAGTAGTAAGTTTACTACTAAACCAGAACTGTTCTAGTGAACAGGCTCTCACAGGAAGTGAACACTGAGTATATATCTCAGAAGGAATCAAATTCAAACATCTTGCTGAGCAGTTTGATTGATATGCATCAACAGCTTCCATAGAATCAGTAATAAGAAGAAAGAAACTTAGATATTATTGTTATTTAAAACAAAGGAGATGAAATTGTCTCTGGCAAAGGTTCCACTAGTACCAAACCTATGCTGTATTACATCATTAGACTGTAAGCAGGATGCATCTGCAGGATACATATGGGCATTACCTAAATCAGTGGCCAAACATAGCTCAGTAAACCTATGGAATCTTAGTCCTTGCAGATGATTTCTATTCACCAAAATCTGAGGAGGCTGGCAAGAAAGTAGCAGATTTTAGAAAAATGGAGTAGGTGCAACTAGTGACTTTCTCCAGACTTTAATATACATCCCAGTGTCAGCTCAAAAATGCCAAAGTTCCAGTGTTCCTTCCGAACACATATCCTGCTAAACCACTGGGGTTTTACACACTGAAGGTCAACCTGTCCTTATTAAACTGCAGTCTTGCTATTGTGATTTTCATGTACAAATAAAAAAAAAAATTAAACATGGAGCATTCTTTTATTAGTGACACTGATCTATGGGCACTCCGGTGAGAACTACAACACAGGATCACACTGATACAGCTAATTGTTGTACACCTACTAATGAGAAGTCTGTAGAAAGTTATCCATTGTCATGGGCATGGCCAAGGGTTTGGAGTTTTTTGGTTAAATCAAAAGTGCTGCCAAGTGTTTCTTTATAAAAAATCACCCTAGAGAAAGACCAAAATTTAAAGAAAATAAAAAACTCAGCAAAATGGTTGACTAGTTCCTTCTTTGCTTACTGCTTTTGAATACTCCTTTTACCTGTCACATGACAGTTAAGAGAAGATGTAACTTTATAACTTGTATTATAGTTCACTGAAATTCATTATGATTTCTGCAGGTGTCAGCTGATTTCTCATGGGGATGAAAATTTACACTGAAGATATATTAACATCCTTTAAATTATCACATCACCTTTCCATTTGCTTCTCACGTTGGCAAACTGAGTGCATCATAAATTCACCTTGGCTTCCTCATTCATACTAATTTTATGGGTGAAAAATGCCAGCTAATGCATCTTAGCCATAAGAACATATCATTAAAACAAAAAATAATATTGTTTTTCAATTATGACTGTTTTTCTTGATATTTGAAAAGCTTTTCAGAATACTCTGAGGTAAAGATTTTAAATAGGGATGAGTACTTTTGTAATCTCCATTAAAATTAATTCAGCTTGGCCACATTGTTAAGTTAAGGGAGAAAACCCACTCCAAACTTTTGAGTATGCTTCATTGCTAGAATTTAATATAAAATAGAAACATATAGAAAATATAAGCCAAACCAAATTTCCCACCTCCTGTTCTCTGTTGCCCAAAAATAACATTTGGGAAAATTCCATCTTCATATTCTCGAAGGTGAGGTAGATAGTAGTGCATGTTTGTGAGATGCATGGGGAGTTTTCTTGGGAGGTTTACTACTTTCAACTTCATATCATCTGAAAAAAACCAACAAATCCACAGATACAGATAAAATAAAAAGCCAGCAGTGAAGCCTTTTTTTTTTTTCAACTGTTTTGCTCAGCTGAGCACTGGCAGATTATCACAAGCAAGGTTATTAAATCAGAACTATTCCTCAGAAGCAATTATATATCATATATATTACACTATATTAAACTGAGAATTGCCCAGCACAATTTCCTCCCACCCAGGTGATGCTGCAGAACTCCAAGCTTCAACATCCTGGGAACTGAGTCCACATTTTCCTATGATTAAACACTTGCAGGACTGAGCCACCTTGCAACACAACAAGCAGTGGTTTTAAAAGCAGCAGTAAAAACAAACTGGTTTGGGTTTTTTTACATAGTCGTCAAGCAATTTTTTAAATTAAAAGAAACACAGATTCTGATAAATTACTTTCTTAATTACATAATAAACTTAAATGCTTTCCCTAAAATATAACACATGGTGGTTCTCAAGGCTCAAACAGAAGTTCTCAGGTTACAAAAAGTCCTATGGTAAAAAGAAGCCATATCCAGGCCTTTAAAAAGTATTCAAGAAACCAAAGACTGCAGTAGGTAAGAGAAATCTTTTTTCTTTACTGGTTTAAAATAAAGATGAAAGCAATAGAAGGTCTATTGACTTGGATGGAAAGTTACTTTTCCTAAAAAAAAAATGCATCTAAGATAATTCCCAAAATTTACCACCTTTCAAAGTGACGTACAAGTCTCACAAACAAGCATCATCAGCCTTATTCACTCAGCTTAGATCAACAAAGACAGAGCCTTACTGATTGGGAAATATTTTAAGCTTTTCAGCTTCCAAGAAGTATTCCCACTGAAAATTAGGACTCAGAGATTCCTGGCCCTAGAGAAAACAGGCTTATAAAAACCTCAAAGAACCACATATATATATATATGTGTGTGTGTGTGTGTGTGTGTGTGTGTGTGTGTGTGTGTGTGGGTATATGTATATATAACGCCCAGATATTGGTGTATGAAAGAGAGACCCACAACTCCTCCCACTCTGTTTTACCATTAAATATACAGGAGTTTTGCTACATAGAAACCTTTTCATTTTTGTTGTACAATAAAACTTGGCTGGAATGAAAAGCAGAAGGGCAAGTAAAGACAAAAGGAAAATTATTCAATGATTTTAAGAAATTTCTGCTTTAGATCCTGTGAACTGACAGCTTTAATACTTTCTGATATTCAGCTGGCCCCAGTCTGAATGAAGAGGGAAGGGGAACTTGAGGTCTCCTCTACTGCTATTATGTGCTTTAGGCAATAACTGTATGTGGGGCTACTGGTGGCTGCCAACGTGGCTCTATTCTAAAACTTGTAAAGCCACAATCCTGTCAACACTCAGCTGTTTGTTTATGCACATCTGAACAGTCCCACTGAATTAACACTGAATAAACAGACAAAAATTGGCAGGGAATAACAGGATAAGAAACAAATCTGACCATACAAAGAAGAAATGCTCCTTGTTCCTTCTTCCCCTGTAACAGTCCTGGTTAATTCCTTGTTTTAATCTGATTACCAGCCCACTGTACTCAATGAAAATAAGGATTTTTAGATGGCAGTTTTCAGTATAACCCAGACTCTTTCTGAAGTTGGGGTGTACTGTAAAATGCCTCCAGCACAGAGATGCCTATTCTAGTTTCCCTTCTCTCCCCAGGGAAGTAGGTCTTCTAGAAGGTCTTTCAATCTCAGTGTGGGAGGAAGGCAGATCACACACAACTACATCACTTATTTTAGGGGATGGGATCAAACTGTCAACCTATTGTATGCAACTACAGTGTGTATATAGATGGAGATATACAACAGTCTGTAAGGCAAGGTAACTGAGAAGTTAGATTAAACAATGAGAAGCCGCATCATTAAACTTAATTGCATGTTGGTGTCCCTCAAAAAAATCCCCAAAAAGCCCCCCCCAAAAAAAAGCCACCAAAAAAAGGGGCAGAGACATGCCCTACCCTCCTCCCCCAAATAAAAGTTTTAATTGGCAACACTTACAAGCATTCACATTTTCCTTCTGATTATTAACCAACTGCTTGCAAGATGAATTCTAGCAGGGACACTCTTGGGCTGTATCTAGCCAGCAAGTCCTCATGGGGCTTCCCAACTCCTGGGTTCAGCAAACACGGATGTGACCTGCCTGATGACATGAGGCTGCACACCCACACATGCACCTCGGTGCCCAGCCCTTCAAAAAGTCACTCCACCTGGAAAGTGTGGAACATCTGAGGAGGTGTACCTGCCTTCCGGGTCAGAACACAGCCCTCTTTTTATGAGGGTGTACTGGCACAGTAAAAGCTGGTAAAAATAGCTTATTCAGTGCTCTGTAGTTGGCAGCAAGAGAGGGATAAGGACTGTAAGAATCTCGTTCAGCAATATAAACAGCTTTGCCACTACAACACCACTGCAGCCCAGTGTGCCCCCTTTTGTTTATCTCCTTATTTGATCACTTACTTACTTACCAATCATAAAATCCTGTTTAAAATGCACAAGTAATACAAATTTGTGAGGATTTTCAGAGGCATTTCAAACAGAAATTATTCCCCCAGCCTTTTCTTCAAAAGCAGAACCCTCTACTTAATGCTAATATAATCAAACCAATGATTTTTCTCCCCACACCAGTTATAAACATGAGCACACAAAAGTGAACTGTTAACACAGTACATTTTTATACATACAGACCTGTATGATTCGCTGTCAAGTTTGCTCTTGTTGCAACTATACGTTTAATTTCATCGAGGGCACTGCTCAGTTCATGTGATCTTCTTTTATTTTCCTTTTCAGCATACAATAGTCTTTGCCGAAGTTCCAGAAACTGGCTTTCATACGTGTCTAAGTCATTTCCTGCAGGGAGAACATAATTTCTTTTCAAAGAGGTAATTTATATGATGGACTAAAGCTAAAGAATCGGAGACAGTCCAGAAGATGACAGCACCAGAAGGGTATAAACAATACTAAATTTTATTCATGCAAAGAAGTCTGGAAGAGTGTTAAGAAGGCACAGTTTAGGGAGCACAGCTGGGTAAAGGCTTTCACTGAAAACAAAACCAAAAATAAGAAATCCACAATAAGAAAAAAGTCAGTGCAAATCTGTGAGTTGCAGGGGAAGGTGCTATCTGGTAAGGCAAACAATGTTTTTCACCAAGCTACAAGTCTTGACGACCCTTTTCACATTGGAAAGTATAATTATGTAACAGCTTGTGTTTTTTACCAACCACTATTAAGACCCAAATGTAGATATTTAGCCTTCATCTATGACTCAAAAAGTGTCTGGAGTGTATCAACAGCTATTAGTAAAGATAGTTACTCGAACTCCTGGATATATTTTATCAGATAACAACTGAAACTATGCTCAGGCATGAAGGATACCTTCATAATATAGAGCCCACATTTGATTAAATACTCTACAACTACATCAACATTAGAAACTGTACTTGGTCACAGTTATCACACACCTCTGCCGTTCTGCACAGTATTCTAGGATAATATCAGTGTTATGTTTAAAGAAGATCCACTTTCCTAAGAAGGAGGTGATGTCAGAACTTCTCAGTTATCACAGATGGTATACAAGATTCATATCTGTTGGAGCATTCACTGTCTCAGTGTCATACGAACAAAGATTGTTAGACTTATTAAAATTAATACAAAGCAGCACTTCAGTAATGTCACCCACATTGCAATAAAGACTAAAGCAGAAGGGGAATCCTGATTCATTTAAAAGTGTTTTGTAATGTTGCTTCTTTTAATTGTTTGGTTTGATGGGGTTTTTTTTAGTTAAATGCTGTTACTTAGACACTTCTCCCATTCTATCTGTGGACTGTGCTGAGTCCCATCTGTGGCAGGCCTCATTTTCTAGGACCCACCATTGTCTCTCTGGAAAAGTGAATTCCCAGGAATTCTGGCCTGTAAAAGAGACTAAGATCATAACGGATAGGTAATACAAATTTGTGAGGATTTGCAGAGGCATTTCAAACAGGAATTAATTTGCGTTTTGGATAAACAGGGGCTTTTATTTGCAGTAAACACAAGTTCTTAATTTAATAATTAAATTTATGATTTGAAGACACTGAAGTTTAAAACATTTAGGAAGAAAGTAGTTAAAAAAAAAGGAAGTAAACGTATGATCTGTATTATCATTATTGACCTCACTAAAATCTTAAAGTAAAATAAATGCCCATAAAATGAATGCTTCCTACAACTTTCTGACGCTCTTAAAAATGTTTTGACTTGCAAGACAGGCATTCATATCTATGAGTATTCTGTACTAGGCAGCCGTGAACATAAATTCATCATTGCTGAAGGAAGGGGGAAACTGGATTATTTCAGCTGCACACAACAAGGAAGTTCTGCTTTATTGAGGTAAAAATCAGTGAATAAATTAAAAATAAAAAAATGGAAGGCCAAAACAGATTCAGCATCTATCTTTAAAAAACTTAAAATAGATTAAAATAGATTTCCAACAGATATCTCTCATGAGGCATCAGACTACAGAGCTAGAACCCCAAAGAAGCTAAATTATTGGAAGACCTAAGAAAGATCCCATTCATCAACTATCATATAGGAATGCACTTTCTTATTTATGCTTTTCTTTGGTAGCTCTGTTTCCAATGCCATAATACAAATCCAACCTTTAGCTTTTATTCTTTAGAACATATATGAATACAATGAAAACAGGAGGTTTAAGCTGATTTAGGTGACTGATAGATATTCATTAGACTGTTTTCATAGCAATAAAGTGATTCCAGATGGAACATCAGCACATATAAACATAGTGGAGATTTATCTTGGAATTTCGAGCCTAATTCAAAGGTGTAACCTAGATATAGTAATGAATGTGCATTTTTCTTTAATTTCCAATTGCCTTTATTAGGAATTACCTAATAAAAGCACCAAGAGAAAGTGAAGGCTTAACTTGCAGTAAACTTCCACGTGCTCCTGGGAAGATGCAAACAACAAAGAGCAAGCCCACAATCTTAGGATAAATACATGGTATCACAGGACACAACTTACTGCTTCTGAAAATGGAATCGATCATTTGGTAGTGGAGGTGCTTTATAATTGACATTTCCAGTGCTGTAATAGCATAAGATTTTGTCACACCAAGTTAAAATTCCCCTCAGTACCACTGCATTGTAGAAGGAATCAGTAAAGAAATTGCAGGTGAATTATAACATCATAGTCAGCCTCTTCACAATTCTTTCAGCTACGCAGTGTCAGTGTGACTCAAAACCACAGGTATCACTGCTATGCTGACATTCTGGCAAGCACCAAGCAATTATAGTTTTATTTGCTTACTTACAGGTGAGCCTACCAAAAAATCATAGATGCCTCTGGCAGATAAAAGGTCAATACTCAACTATCACTCAGTGTACCCAGAGAAGATGGTATTTGTAAATCAGCCTCATCTATTTCTTCAGGTCAGAACGTTACACTTTTAAGTCTTTCAGAATTGAAGGCTCTGTTCAGTTAGGAGAACAAGACTCTTATTAGTCACTTATCTCAAATGATTTTGATAGATGAGGAAGCAAGGGTTTGACAAAAGCAACATAATATTCACTCACCCTTAGCAAAGGATGAATTTATTATAAAAATATATAGTTTGAAATAGAACACTAAGTGATCTAAGTGTTATTAGAGCACATGTAAATGAGCAATACTATTACTAAACCCTGGGCAAAAAATGTGTGTTTGGAAAGCAGTATGAAGCTAAATACTCTAAATATTTGAAGTCATTAGTTTTAAATGAAGAGTGTGTGTGTGTGTGTGTGTGTGTGTGTGTGTGTGTGTGTGTGTAAAATGTTGCTCCTTTCTACACAGAACTAAAACAGCTGCTTGCAATAGATTGCTTAGAAAGACAGAGGGTGTTTTTACAAACATGGCTCTCTCACAGGGAGGGCCAGGGAGAAGCAGCTTTGGACATATCATGAAACACTGTGCCCAGCAATAGCCTAATGTGGCAGTGCTTTGTCTACCAATGGTTCTATCAGCAACAAGGAACGGCAGAATAAAAGCAGAAAATAGCAAGATGAGGCCCTATGGCAAAAACACAAAAAGAAAATGAAGGTAAAGGCTTGGTGAGCTACTAGCCACGGCAAGAAAAAAGGACCCACCCAGCAACCAGACACAGTGATAGCACTCAAAGCTTTTGCAATGAATTTTTACCTCTACTGTAGCATTTCCTCTGACTGTTAACTACACATTTTCATGTATTCTTATGGCTACTGTAATGCTCAGCTAGCAACACTTAAAATGGTTTTCAATGCAATCTTGTGTCACCTCCTAATGCATACATATATATATACTTTCTGCACTGGAAATTGAAACTGTTTAGAAACAATACTAATCTCTAAAGCAAATACTCATTCTAAAAGCTGACTGATTATTTCTCTTTGCTCCACACACACACACTTCCTCTATTATCATAAGTGCCTAGAGTTTCATTAATTATTTCTGGCAATATCTAAGAGCTGTGGAACAATTCATAACTATCTCTTCTTAGCACTCAAAGAGAAAAGAAAATAAAAAGAAAATTGGGAGTGGCATAAAGGAGGGAAGAAAGCACTCTAAAACCTAGCAGGGAGTCTTGTTCCTATTTTTTGATTACACGCTACGCTGTTTATTTTACTTAAAGACTCTTTCTTTTAGTAAATGAATTTTGGTTAATGGTCTCAAAAGAAAATTATATAAGCACACTAACTGCAAAAGTTCTTGTCATACTCCGTGCTTGGACCCACTGCTCACTGTTCAGGCTAATGAAGCATATTAAACCACTGAGATTTAATTGCACTAATAATTGCAGTTTGTTATCTGCCCGTAACTGATCTAAAATGGATCTTTCTGAGTCTTGTTACACGCTTTGCAAGCTCAGGTTTTCTTCTCTCAGAGTAAGGAAGGAAAAGAAATTGCCCAAACAATGCCTCTGTCTTGGGTCAGAACAGCCAGTTCTTACGCAAACACCTAAATTCAACAATGTGCATTACCTTTAACTATTTTCTTTATAGCCTTGCAGCACAGTACTATTTGTGTCTTCCAAGACGTCAGAGACAGCCAAGAAACACTACCATAAAGGCAGAAGCTGCTTCACTTACACCAGGTACGTTCACCTGTTACATTTAATGTCCAGTGACATCAAAGAAAAGCACTGTGCCAGTAATTTGGGGCTAGGGGTGGGAGTTAAGGTTCCTCTGTGCCCATAAAGGGCATACTAGGAACAGAATCAGAATGCTTTCCAGTATTAAAACAAACACACACCTTACAAAGTTAAAGGCAGATCAAAGTTAATAACTGAATTTTGAAAAAAACGTACAATTGTCTAATGAACATGGACTATCCATTGGGTTTGGCATAGAATAATTTTTACTGAACCATTTACACGCTGTATCTAATTGAAAGTAGCTTAGCAGCAAGCAAACTTCTTTCAAGGAAAATACAACTTAACCTCTAATAATATTTTCCTAGATGTTGGCAAACAATCCTCATTTGAGGTCCAGGTCTTTTACTATATTAGAATATAGTGAAAAGTGATCATAAAACAGTCAGAACATCACCATATATGAAATCAATACTAAAAGAAGTGGAAAAATAGAGAAAATGAATGGATATTGCATGGTGTTTGCCCACAATTGGTACACTTTGGTTTTAAGGTGGTACTCATTCACTTCAAGCAATGGCTATTGCTTTGTTCTGGTTGGTATTTTAAATATTTTTACTTCTCTGCATGATGTAGCAATTACTCAGTTATACACACATTTAATTAAATGCCTAGCCACTAACTAAAGTATTTCTAGATACCGCGTTCTTCAAGACTCAGTGTACAACACTGGGATGTCATATGCTTACACTTGTTTAAGTACAGGCTGTGATGAGACAAAGAGAGGTCTGAAATGTTCCATTATCCCTTTCTCTATGAAAACTGATAGTAACTATCCTCATTTTGTACCACAGGATTTATGACTCAGCTCCTCTACTCTTTAGGCACTGTCCCGCCTGAAGTAACTGCAAGAAGCAGCAGACTCTTCATCCAGTAAATTATACATTTAGAAGCCAGTAAAACTACACAGCTTCTCTAAGTCTTGGATATGAATTTTGATGTAAAATTTTGGAAACACTAAGTTTAAAGTCCCATTTGAGGCTGTTGTATGTTGGGGTTTTTTTAATGTCTAAATGCAGAACTCTGCAAAGAAACTGAGTAAGCAATTGACGGACTGGAAAAACTCTTCCCTTATCACCCCATGCATTTCAGCCACATCCTGACTGCATGTTGGGGCAAAACCTGGATGTGCAATAACCTCTGTATGCTCTCAGTGCCACTGGAAGGAAATGTACACATAAAAGGAAGATGTAGCCTACCAGTCAGCTGGGACAAGTGGAAAAAACAGTGGTTGAACGCAGCCTAGCAGTCCTGGAGAAGGCAGGAAAATTGGCTTCTGCACACAAATCTGGATAAGCTATACTGGCTGAAATGAGAATGGTGTAATTCAAGACTCCCTATCAAATCTGTCAATATGCCCCTATTTAATTGAAGATTTGAGCCAGAGTGTGCCAGTTGGGTCTGGACAGGAAATCTGCAAAGAAGTCCATCACAAATGATCTGCACGTGGCTGCACGGCAGGGGCTGGCCAAAGCATCACACCATGGGCAGAGGATTACTGGAAACAAACGTGCAATCAGCTGTTTGGGCTAGCACATGCATTACTGCATTTCAACTGAAAAAAGAACTACTTTTATCAGAAATACCTCTTTAATATTTTGTACACCTTCCCCTAATTAAAGGTTTTGTGAAGCAAAGAAAAAAACGTATACTTTAAACAATTTGATAATCCTTAAATATACTTCTGTGAATGTGATCACGTATGAACAGCTTCTCTCTTGTTCACCCTGCCTCAAAGGAATAACTAAAGAAAGTCAGGTTTCATAGTGTTTGACTCAACATGTATATATTAACATGCCTAGGTCCTTGTGACGTCATAATTCAGAGGCATTTTCTCCTCAATTCCAGTCAAAGATTACTTTTAATTTACTTGGATAAATTATCCCACAAGTTCAGGTGAAGAGGGCAGCAACATCTTACAAGTCAACTCAAAGAGATCTAATTTTGTAACCTTTGAAAGCAACATGAAGACTCACCGCCATGAGAGATGATATGATTTACCTCATTGCTGAGACTTACAAAAACTTCACTGTTATTCAGCACAGACACCAAAGTTTCTTTATATTCGGTAATACTGTTTTCTCTGAAGAAATTTTATGTAAGTTCATAATGAGTTCATAATGTATTTTTGCCTTCTCCTTTGCTGTTTTTCACGAGGGGGAAAAATTCACTACCTCCTTACACTTAGACTTTTAATGGATTAATATTTACATGGAAAACACTACTATATTGTGAGTTCTGTGCTACTTCTCATAACTACAAATCTATATGAACAGTGTTTCTATGACAGCAAATAATTTTTGGTCAGGTGAATTAGCAAGTGGATTATAACTCGGTTTCACAACAAGTAGAAACATCTGCATCATCCTAACAACAGCCTTTTCTGTCCTCAGATAGAAACTGTTTGCCTCAGACAGGTTTTGCCTGGGGCCCTGGGGAGGGACCAAAAAGCTCATAGCAAAACCATGCAGGACATGAAACAGGTATTGCTGCAGCAGTCCAGCTGATCACTCTCTAATAGCAGCCTGTGTTGGCAAGTTCTCTAGACGATGCTGAAGGAATCACCACACAACTTTAGACACAGCATTAGGGTTTGTTGAAGATTTGGTCACTGCCCCCATAATTACTTTTATCTCCTTTTTCTTTTCCCGGCCACAAAAATATGAGCTTTTTTAATGTGAAGTCTCTGCTTATATTTATAAAGCAATGGAAAAAGTGACTATAAAAACAACTTTGTAAGGATAAAATAAATACCATAATATCCACAATAGCTGAAGTCTAATGATACTGGTACATTCTGATTTTTCATTTTTAAGTGAATGGGTGAGGCAGGAGCATCTTTCCTACTATGCCAGTTTGAGCTACTCATACTTGAGTTCAGTCTCACAACTCCAAGTCAATGCTCAGGCTGCACATAATAGTCAGAAGCAGCACCAAACAGCCAATTATTTACTGCTGTCATTGACAGCAAACACATTTCAACTCAAATCTCTCAAACTACCTTTAGTATAATGTTTTTCAAGGTCATTGGCATTAGCTATTGATTTTTTATTTGCACAGAATTCAGGACAGAGCTAATATCTGACTTAACACTTTAAGCTAAAAAGGCTGAAAAGCTCTGAGACTGCAGACAAACTGAACAACATTTTACAAGGCTTTTATGTAATTTTTATTCCATGGAAGTACTCAAAACCACTAGCCTTGAGCTAGGCTGTCCTATCCTAGTTGTACAACAAAGATTATTTGCTGTCCCAACATCACTACAATCCAAGAAACCACTAACTAGATAAAAACCTGAGGGAATACTACAGACTCCTTAGTGTGATAGACTGTAGCCAAAAATCAAGAGCAGCCAAAACATGTCAATGGGCAAAGCAGAGAAGGAAACTGAAGTAAGAGGAGATTTAACAAATGTGTGGAAGAAAATGAGCCAGAAAACAATATTTGACAAATGAGTGAAAGAGCTGGGAGCTGTTGTGCAGTACTTGACCTCCAAGTAACAGGTGGGCTAAGTGAAAAGGGTATTAAAAAAGAAAACACACATCGCAGTTTGAGATGCACCAAAAGTGGGAACTGCTGTAGTGCTCTAAGCCTGTCAATGGAGAGCAAGTTCAGCAGTGCAGAAGGGAAGAACAGAAGTTTAACAGCATCTAAGCAGAGGTATCTGCCTGTTTTCAGAGCAAAGATTAATTTCAAACCATCTTCTTAAACAAATACCCTGTGACAACAACAGAACATTAGCTGGTTTGCTCCCAATGCTTCTCTCTCTGTGGAAAAAGGTAACAACATATGGCTGGCTGTTCTTGGGGTTTTCCAGATAGTTAGAAGGCTTCAATCTTCTAACATTGCTTGGGAACAAAGTGAACAAAGTGTTTATTTCAGTGAAATAAAGATAATACAGTCATTCACCACATGCTGTTACCTCCTCCTTTAGTTACTAATATTAACTATTTTATTTACACATCTGTGAGATTTACCAAGCTTGAGAGAACATGTATCTGAACACTACATATTTATATTTGTAATAGTTAAAAGTTTGCTACGAAAACAGGTGCTGATAATAATAGTAATTAGGAAAATTACACCATCTGAGAGGAATTAGTTACTCAGTTTACTGTGGAGGAGGAGGCAACTGTAGAAAGAGAAAAGTTAAGGCACAACACATATACACCACAACACATATTATCACTCTTCCCCAAAACAAACAAACAAACCCCTAAACAAACTAACTAACCAAAGCAAGACAACCCAGCATGGAATGCCATCAGAGAAAGGCCAAAAAGAAAGTGAAATGAAAATGTAGTGTCAGTTATGAGGACTCACAAAACACGAGTCACAAAACAACACGAGAGTAACTGCAGGTTGGACAAATGCTTTCCTTCTGACATCTCCTGGATCTTAGTTTCTTAAGACACACCCTTTTACTCCATTTCTCCTCCACTCCTAGCAAGATTGCCACTGAGAAAAACATGAAGTGTTGTAAGATAAACAATCATACAGTTCACACGAAATGCTAAAAGGCAGGAGGACCAGCACTGCCTTGACTCTATTCAATATGCCATCATGGGGCCGAGTTCTCTGCTCTCATTTCTGTTTGTTACAGGAGCAACTAATATAAACAAATTAACAGCTAGCTGGAGTTCCGTGTTCATCCCAGGAATTACTACCTGGTTTATTCTAGTTCTTCTGCATCTATAAAACCAGACGTATTGTAAAGGTGTGTACAGGAAGCTCTTAAAGACCCATTCTCTCTCCCTCACCCCAAACCAGCCACCCCCTCACCCATAACAATTCATGTCTACAGGTCTTAGAGGTACTTTTTGGAGACTTTCTCATTTATTTTTGGAAAGTATCATCGGTTTTATCTTTCCTACGTTAGCTTGGAGAATCTGAGACGTGGCTTTTGGTAGATCTATCTGGCATGTGCCACCTACATAACCTATTAAAAAGACATTGCGTCATTTTAAAGTTTATTTATAAAGTATAAAAATTCGGGTATTTTTCTCTGGAAAGTTGCATTCTGGAATGCTGGAAACATACACGTGGAAAAGCGACTGTACATGAGGCAGAAATGCAACTGCAGAATGGATAATGCTACTTTGCTCTCCATAATTAAAATCAAAAACATTTAAAAAGCAACAGCTACAGCAATCACCTTTGGACTTTTCTTCCCGTCTTAACGCAAGACGCTTGCTAGGAAAAGAGTTAGAAAAAAAAGAGGGGAAAAAAAGTTTAAAAAGTTAAAAGGAAACTTTTATTGTCTCCTAAATTTAGGTCTTTAATTTTAACAGGACTTGTGTGACTACTCAAGGATCCAACCCCGTAAGCTGTTACGCAGGTCCTCACCTGGGTGCAGGTAAGCCGTGACCCGGGGGAACAGCCGAGACACGCGGCCAAGCCCCGGGGCCACGGCCGCTGCCCGGACAGCCGAGCTGAGCAGGGATGAGGGGATGATGTTCCCCCTCCTTCCCTCAAGGGGTGCCGAGCCCCGGGGGCGGATGGGGCGACCCGACGCCTCGCACGCCGCGACCTCCCGCCCGCGGCACCGGCGCACCGAGGGAGAGGCGCCAGCGCCGCGCTGCCCCCGAGAGCGGGGCAGCAGCAGGTGCCGCCGCGCCGCCCTCCCTCCGCTCCCCGGCTCTCCCTCTCACCTCGGCTGCCCTGCCACGCCGCGAACCACAGCAGGGGGAAGGTGGCGCCGAGGCACAGCCCCGCCAGGAGCTGCCCGTGCCGCAGCCGCATCTCCCGGCGGGCACTGCCCCGCACGCCCTTCGCCCCGCAGCCGCATCTCCCGGCGGGCGCGGCGCTGCCCCTCACGCCCTTCGCCCCGCCGCCTCCGCCCGGGCAACGCGGGAACGGGCGTGCTCGCCCCGCCCTGCGCCGGGGTCCCGGCCGTGCCCTGCCCCGCTGACCCGCCAGGCGGGGCCGCAGTGCCCTCCCGCTTCGCATCGCTGTCCCCCGGGGAGCGGGGGTCCGTCGGGAGGGACGCGAGGTGCAGCGGGGACGCCCGCTCCTCCCGCCGCCGGGCTTTCCCGCTGGAGACACCGGCCTCGTGAACGCCAATTCCCGCTGCAAAACCCTCCGCTGACACATCAGCCCTCCCGCTGCTCGGACCCACACTGGAAAACCGCTTGACTGCGCCTGCATTTCCACCGCAGAAACACCTCGGACCAGCACTTCGCCGGGTGCTGTTTAACCCAAGTCGCAACACCGTCGCGGTTATCAGTATTTTGCTCATTTAAAGCCAATGGGCCATTTGCTTGCATGTTGCTTATAAGAGCGTATCAGGGAGCCGAGCCGTAGTGTAGAATTAATACATGCGCTTAGCACAGTCTCAGAATCAGGTAAACAACCAAAGCTTTTCAGTTCACCTTTAAAGAAAAAGCGGGGCAAGCAGCTGCAAAATGTAACCTGATGGTAGTCTAATCTATGCTGGTAAAGATATTTTACTTCAGCCGTCGTACCTTGCTTCCCACATGTTGTGCCTTTCTATTATGGCAGGCACACCTCTTTTCCTTTTTAGGCCTTCAGCAGTCCATAAGGAAAGAAAAAATTAGTCACTGTTTATAATACACCCTCTATAATATAGTCCATGAAGAGAAGGGATAGCTTATTTACCAAGATTCCTGGAACCTCTTACAGGGACACAGTTCTAGTAGAACCACGTATGTTTTATAAGAAAAAGTGCTCCTTCTTCTTATACCTGATTAGCAGGTATTTGGTGGCTCTTGCTTTGACATGTTCTCTCCCTGCTCACAAATCTACCCTCCATTGATGAAATCTACCCACCCGTGATGAAGAAAATACGATTTCTTGTTCTCTGATGCAAACACCTAAAGGACAACTTCAGAAATCAGGCTGGACTTGGCTATCTGACAAAAGCAGGAAGCTGTTTGCTATCTAATCTGCTACCTACTTCCTCAATGTATTATTAACATATATAATTCATTACCTTATTTACCCAAAGGATATAGTATTTTATATAATTTTTTTTTTTAAAATATGCTTGTAATATTAGTACAGTATCTCTTCCCTCATTTTCTCTAGTTGCTTACTTAACGACTTCATCTCATTTTATACCACACCCCAAAATCATAGTGATGTGTAAAGAAATCCCAAACCCTACAACACTGGTGTCCTGACAGACGTGCTGGAGTCCTAATGTCAATGCTGCCTTTATGTGCCACTCTTTATACCACCAACAGTAATAACTATGTCTTTTTTGGAAACTTAATTTTAGACCCCCAAAACTGTATATTGCTTCTCTGGCAAGGTTAGTGTGACCTTCCTGTGTTTGAATTATGACATGGATGGGTTTACTCCTCTGTTTACTAATTACTTTGACTTATAAGTGTTATTTTTCATTAAAAATGCAGGAGACTGCTAGTAGCCTGCATCAGTATACAAATGGTGAACTAAAAATCTGAGTATTGCTCCATAAATCACCATGAAGTCTCAAGTTAGACCTCACTATTCCTGGCCTGTACTCATTTGTTCTAAGCTTCCCTCTACATTCTGTTTCTGGCTGTATCTTTTAAACTTTTACTGAGGAATCTTCTTTCAGCTGCACTTTGAATATGCATTTATAATTGTTCATATTAACCAATGCAATCATGCCTCAAACCTCTTCTCCAGTTTCATTTTCATCATCATTTCCGTCTCCCAGATACAAAACTAAATGCTCAAGGCACTAATTTTGATGGAGGATCAAGGTAGATTTTGAGACATTTGCAGTAGAATAGAGATTTAGAACTAAGAGGAACAAATTAATATTAAATATGTCACAAGTAATGAATAAAATGCCTTTTAATTGACTGGTTGGTGTTCTGTTACAAAGCCAAAGGGAACATGTAAAGGATGTAGTGAAGCAGGAGCGCTGCTGAAGATAAGAATAACAGAAATCTAAACCACACTTAACTTTAGCTTATTTTCAGAGCCAGTAAGAAAAAAAAACCAAAACAAAACCTATACTTCTAGAAACTAATAAACATACACACTGTACATGGAGTGTCTGTGGAGACTGTCACTGACTGCATTAGAGGTGATTTATTAAGGCTGACTCCAGAGCAGACACAGTTAATCAGCCCTGCTGAGTTGTGGTGATCATTTACTTAATGCTGACTTCATAGACTAGCTCATTAACTTACCATGAGGTAGTGCATTAAGTGTTCCTCAAAAAAAAAAAAAAAAAATCCAAAACCCTAATGACTGAAAGTGTCATGAGCTTCCACTGCATTGGGACCTACTTGCAAACAGGCTCCCTTATTTGCTTCATGCTTTCCTAATCTCTCTCTCCCGGTGCTCTCTTCATATGTTATTTCACATGCTCAAGAACTGTGTACAACTGGAATAAGATCCGTTGGGGTTTTGGGGGAGTGTTAAATGATTCAGTGCAGTTTTAGCTCCCATCAGCAGACTTTGTATATTTTTGGCAGACTGATCATCTTCAAAAATACTCTTTAGAAGAACACATTGCTGAGTGACCTCTAATACTTAAAACTAAGCAAGTGATTCAGTAAACTAGTTTCATCGAGGTGCTTTACCTGCAAGAGAGGGTTTCTAGGCTTGTCCTTGTGCTTAGTAACTGAATGTCTTTTCTTGCTCAGATGATTGTTTCACGTTTTTGATACCGTTCTCACAAATCTGTATGTAAGCAAGAGTAGAGATATGAAACATTAAAATCAATATTTGACCACCAAGCAATGGGTTATTTTGAATGTGGGTTGCAGCTGTCCTTCATCTACAAGGGTACATGAACAAAGAATAACTACCAGTAACAATACGTAATAGTTGCTGCCATGGAAAGTTTTCTAACTGCACGGAGATCCAACTGATAGTGCTGGTTTAAGTCTTTTTTTATTTGCCCTGCTGTCATGTAAGAAATGTGGTTTTAAAAGGTAAATAGTAGGTCATGATCTTTACTTCAGCCAAAGACTCTGTGAAGGTAATACTGGAAGGCAACCACTGAACATAAAAAGACAAAGCTAGAATTTATTTTTTTAAGCTACTGCATTATATTACATTTAGATTATATTGACTGTCTTAATATAATCTATGAATTGACTGAACGTGATGGTACAGGAGCATCTTGCATGATTCAAGTACTAACATATGTGTAAAATCAAACATGCTTGATGTTTTGAAAGTTATAAAAAGCTGTGAAAAAAACTGTCAAAAAAGCATGCTTTAATATTTTAAAATAAATTAATTCAGGTGATTACGGATATTACTTTAAAATACAGATTTAAAGTGAAGAAAGCATCATATGAGCAAAAAACACAGTATAAGCTAGACTAAAAAACTTGCATCTTCTGAACTCTCACATTTCAGAAGTGCTTAATTTAAAGCAAGACCTTAAAAATTGTCAAGCTTAGCTCAACAAATCTAATTATATCACACAGAAATGTGGTGCAATGTATTGTCAATACCAGGTACTCTACACATCAATCCTGGAGACTGGAAGCAAAGAAAACTGACTGAGAAAACAATAATCCTGTAGTGTGTGTATGTATTGTTACAGTAAATAAAAACAGGAAGTGGAACAAATTCCAAAACCTGTAACAGAAGTTAATTTGGTTCTTAACAATCCACACAAAAAAGGAATTTCTATTTAAGTATAAATATAATGAAAAAAACATTCATATTGATATGAAGCTATTTAATCCATTAAAAGATGCACTGGAAAGTGAAACCCTTGAAGCAGCAGAAAGGTTTTAGTTTGGTACACATCAGCAAAAATCTCATCTAACTAGAAATTTCCCTGTGTTGTTTGTGCAGACCCACGCTTTTAAGGATGCACCTGCTGGACTTCCTAAAATTCCAGTAGCTCATGCTTCTAGTGAACTATCTCCACGCAATCCATGCGTGGGTGTAAGGACTGACAGGAAAGACCTGACCACCCCTAACATTTCTTCACATTGTTACATTTCTTCTGCCTTCCCAACATCAAACTGTAACACCCCGCTGCTGCTGAAGCCAGGATTCCCCTGACAACAGACTTTCATGTTTAAATACCGCAGCAGCAGTGCTCTGCCAAATTATCAGATAAGAGGTGTAGCACAATCTTTTTTTCCAGGATTATTTGCTTAGAGTTGTTTCACGTACGAGCTAGGTGGGAGCTGTAGCTTACCCAGGTCCTGCAACACAGATAAATTTCTTTTTTCCCGTTTCTTTTATCAGCTCTTAGGCACCAGATCTTTGATATTTTTTTAAAGATATTTTACTGGTTTTTGGCTATCTTGGACCAACTTATATGTGGGTAATGCGATAGAACCACGTCATCCTGTCACCAAAAGTAAGAATACTTTTCAATGGAGATAAATACTTTTAAGCTTATTTTCATCCAGTGCTCCAACACTTTGAAAGTCATATTGTTCATATAAGAAGTTACACTGCCTCTTAATCTGCAACATGCACCACCTCTCCTCACAGTTTTCAAGATCTGTAAACAATTGAAGTTCACGCAGCAATGATTTCCCCACACGAAACTCTGCACCTCTATGAGTGGAAAAATCCAAAGAGAGGATGGGCCACCCTCTGAAATCCTCTGTGGGACACGGGCCACTAGACCTGCTCTGTGGCTTTTGATTTTGTGTAAAATTTCCACACATCAAAAATATATCAGAATGTGGTCAAGCAAGTCTGTCAGCTCACTTTCAACACGCCAAATTTTGCATACAATTCTGCTGTGTTCAACCCGTGTTTACTGAAATAATAATTAATACAATGGAAGTAGTGACCGGAACTAAATGGAACACTTAGGCTGAACCTCCATTCAGCAAAGGCAAGGCAGGGCCCTTGGCAACGCACCTCTCCTTAGAGTCATCTAGCCCAAATGTTGCAAAATGTTTAATATGTAAAAATTTTCTTAAGAAAGGATGTTCTTTGATGTTTGATTTTTGTATAGTTTCAAGACTGATCAACAAGAGGGAAGAATTAATCTGTGAAACCGAGAGCAGCTAACAAGCAAGCTCTAGGTGATATCCATGCGTTAGAAAAAACAAATTATTTGTTGGTAGAATTGCCTTGCTAAGGTTTAGGACTGGACATGCTTCAATGGTCTCAGACCCAGGGGGAGGTTAACAGAACGCAGGAAGGATGTATCATTGATAGTGGACACAAAGAATGCAGGATTTACGGCCACGAGGACATTCAGCAGAACTCCTGAGATGACGAAACTAATAAACCCAAGTCAGCAGCTCTGCTGGAATCAGCTCCGACAGGGTAAAAGGTAATTCCCTCAGGGGGAGATGGGAACCACCGACTCAGGGACCCCCGACCGAAGAAACCCACCCACCCAAGAGAAGAGAAAGACTGAGCATGGGGACTAATTAGTATGAGAAGAGGGGCAATCATTAACCAATAGAAAACGTATAAACAGCAATAAGTTTTGATAGTTGGGGCGCTCGATTTGTGGAATTCCACCGGGCGAGCAGGGTTGAACGAAGTAATCAATGTGTTTCTGAAGTGTGTAACTACTGGCTTGTCGGACACCGGGTGAGGAACCCGACCTTTGCCGACAACAGTGGCAGCCCCGGGAGGGGCAGCGCTCCCCGCCCGGCGGGGCAGGAGGCGGGCGGGCGCCGGGCGAGGGAGAAGGAGAGGCAGCCCCGCGGGGCCGAAAGGGAACCATCTTCCCAACCGGCACTTCCGCCCCGCGATCACTTCCAGGTCGGGAGGGCGGGTTCCGGCGGGGAATGCGGGGACCGGCCGGGCGCCGCCGGGTCCCCGCCGCGCCGTGAGGGGCCCGCAGCGCCCCGGCCGCGAGGGGGCGCCGGGCGGGCGGGCTGAGGGGCCCCGGGCAGCGGCTCCCCCGGGCAGCGGCTCCCCCGGGCACGGCGCGCTCGGCCCCCGCCAGGCGCGGGGCTGCCGCCCGCGCAAGATGTGGGGGCGCCTCTGGGGGTTCCTGTACAACAAATACTTTCGGTTCTGGCTGAAGTGGGTCCTGCGGCTGCTGACCGGGAAGTGCGAGCTGCAGCGCGTCCTGGGCGGCGCCGCGGCGGGGGCGCGGCGGACGCTGAGCGTAGGTAATGGAGGGGCCGGGGCCGGGGCCGGGCCGGAGCTGCGGGAGCGCCGCGAACAGCAGCGGAACCGCGGAGTCGTTTAGGCTGGAAGAGACCTCCGAGCGCAACCACTAAACCCCACCACTGAACCACTAAACCCCACCACTGAGCCGTGTCCCCAAGCGCCACATCTACACGTCTTTCAAATACCTCCCGGGACGGCGACTCAGCCACTTGCCCGGGCAGCCTGTCCCGGTGCCTGACAACCCTTTCAGTGAAGGCGTTTTTCCTTATTTCCAACCTAAACCTCTTCTGGGGTTGGATATAACGACCTGAGGCCGTTTCCTCTTGTCCTGTCTCTTGTTCCCTGGGAGGAGAGACCGACTCCTCACCTGGCCACAACCTCCTTCCAGGGAATTGCAGAGGTGTCCCCTCCCAGCCCTCTGGTCTCCAGTAGCTGGGAACCAGTGCCTGTCCCGAGTGCTCTGTGCATCCCCTGCGTTGTGTGTTCACTCCTCCCTTCATTTTAAATGAGAATTTTAAACCAGAATGCCAGAGCTAGTTTCCTTGCCTGCTCGCTAAGGTAATTCCAGTGTCTTGCAAAAAATGAATCAAAAATCGTATCTTTTCCCCCAGTCTTCCCATCGCTTTGTATATGTTTTTACCCACTAAAAAATTCACACAGATGTAAATGCATTTTTTTGGGAGTGAGGGAGGAAGAGTGATTTAACTTAGAATTCTGCTTATGCAGAATTTTGATCTGAAATAGCAATGGCAAGTTAAGAAACTATGTAACATTTTTGTGGTTTCACAATAGCTTGCAGAAGTGACCTTTACACTTCCTTATTATTCAGTAATAAACAGAAAACAATTTCTGAAAATAGAAACACGCTGAGACATATTTTTGTTTTGACACCTTTTCAAATTTGTCTTTGTTTTGTACACTTAATTGATGTTTTAAAAAAATGCAAGTCTATTTTCAGCGTTGTACTCGAGGGTTATAAAAACAAAAAGCTATGTAAATTAAGACCTTCAGTTACCTGATAGGTGTTCATTATATGTGTTAAAGGGATGCAAAATCTTATAATATTTATATGCTGGAAGAACACCTATTGTCAATTATTTAAAATACTTCAATTTAACTGTGACGTCTTCTTTTTTTTTTTGTATTGCAGAACATTCACTGGAATCATCAAAGAATAAGGTAAGAGATTCTAGGGATGAAACCTTAATAAAACCTTATTCCAGAGAGAGGTCTATGGAGAAGAACATGTGCATTTACTTTTTGAGAGTGGAGCACTGTAGAGGAATAAAAGGCAAAGAGGAGAGAACAGCATTTTGAGTTCTATGCTTGGGTTAGTTAAGGTTTCTCCAAAATAACCCCATATGCCTTCAAATGTTTATTTCCATTGAAACCTCAGCTTGGTTAGCTCTGTGTCTCCTAATTCTGAAGCATTGTTTCCTTGGCTGCATTTGTTTCAATTGCATTAGGAGGAACATGTTTCAATTCAGCAGCTGAAAGCGAACAAGAACCTAGACCCAGCTCTTCATTTATTCTTTATGGAACTCCTGGATAAACACTGTTGTCTACAGTCTGAAAAATTTACAAATTATGCTTTTATGTAATTATTGCAGATCTTTTATATGCAGTTTGAGCCAATTTATTGTAAACAATTGCAGGGAATTGACTCTTGTTCTTTTATAGTAAATAATATATACATGGCAGGTGTACAGAAGCTGAGAAATAATAATGAGTTCAATGATTTCTGCATTTCTTGTGAAGTCATCTGCTGTGTTTACTTCCTAGGTTTTAAGAAATGCTGTACATGTTGAAGAAGCTGAAGTGGAGAAGTGTGTCAGAGATGTAATGAAAGAAAAGAGAATCGAACAGAGGGATACAGGGTATGTCTGGAAACTGAGCATAAGTTCTTCATGGCTGATAACTCTCACTTCTTAGCATGTTCTTGCAGTTGCTTAATCTTATGCAATATTTAAGCCATTCAACACAAGTATTTAGAATGAAATTAGAAAATAAGGTGCGGTTGTGTCCTCACCAGTTCTAGAAAATAAATTGCAAAGTTTTTTAATTGACATGGATTTGGGATTACTGCATCTCTATTTTGCAAGCCCCTTCTGTTACTCCATATTTGTAACTAATATGATTATTGCATAGATTGATTACAAGAGCTGTGTAATTGCTTAGATACATTAGAGAGAGCACAGTGATGCCTGATGAATGTTTGCATTTATTTGCATAAGTAATTAGCAAATAAGAGGGGAATATTGTGAACAGTCAAAATTTTAGAGTTTAATGAAGTGCTTCTTTGAAAGTTTGACTTTAAGACTCACAAAAAATTTAGGGGTAGGTGAAGGTACAGGGGTCAGGATGATATATGGGGTTTTCTTGTGTCATAGCAGATTTTAGCTAATTTTGGTTTATTTTTCTTCCATAATTAAAGCTAAGAGAGCCTGACTGCAGCACTGGAATGGGCTAGGGATTTTTAAAGTATGTGAGATCCATGGTAGTGTACTTAATGAATATGCTATAGTTTGAAAGATAAACACAAAACACTTCCTAATTCTAGTGTTTACATTGCATTAACATAAGAAAGGTCTTCTCTGGTAGTTCAAGCTAGAATTTATGGCTAATTAGGCCTGTTTAATAGCTTCTCTGTGGTGTTTTGTTATTATTTCAGGTTTAAGGCAAATCTGCATATATCCTTACTGCAGATATCAGGTTATAAAAAACTGTATTTGAATGTGGAAAACCTAAGGAAGGTCCCATATGATTCGGAAAATGAAGAACACGAGGAACAGTTAATTGAGGTGAAATAATTTTTTAAATACAAAAGCTGTTTGTTTGGGTTTTTTTCCCCTCCAAGTCGAACACCTCGAATGAACTTGTTGGTAGTATTCTTAGCAGCTGGCCTATTTAAAGCTCTTTTCTACTTATAAACTGCTAAGCCATTATAGAAGTGACACATTAAAATACAACTTCAAAGCAAAACAGATAAGTAAACTAGAGTTACTTGCACTGGAATTATTTTGTGTTCTGAATTATGTGACTTTGAATGCTGTAGCAGCTGTGTGTAACATGGAAGCATATTTGTGCAGCTCTGGAATTTGCTGATGCCTCACGAGACTCTGAAGGCCAGAATCAGCAAGCAGTGGTGTGACATCGGCTTCCAGGGCGATGATCCCAAAACAGACTTCAGAGGAATGGGTCTGCTGGGCTTAGTGAATCTGGTGTAAGTGAAAAGAAGTATTTAATTTCTTTTGTAACTAGTTTTCGGTATCTATGTATTTTCTCTAGTTACTGCTCTCTCTTATCAAAACTGAACAGAAGCAAATAGAAACCATTGCGTTCTAAATAAGGCAACATTTCTAGCAACTGCACATCTGTAAACATGTGGCTGGGTAAAATCAACAAGAGAGGGAAGGGGCAGAAACTTGCCCAAGACACCTTATCTTTTGTTGTCATATGATAGATTTGGTAGGTTGTAACTAACTTGTCAAAAGCTTTAAAAATTCACGAATTAATTATTGCAAAGAAAACCAGATAAGTTTACATATCTTTGCTAAGCTAATTTGTGGACTAGGGTGAACTTCATATTTGATGTTCAGATCACAATGGTTTATTTTTTTTTACAGTATTAGTTCATGCTGAGTATAACTTAATTTGCTACCTTTTCCTTGGCTTTCATTATGTGCCATTTTTCAGTAGGGAGTAGCATTCAGCTTTAGTTTAGAGCTACATATTTTAATGTTGAACACAATTATATGAACTGAAACCAATGGAAGATCCTGTTTTACACTGCCAGGTATTTCAGTAAGCATTACACCAGCGAAGCTCGGCAGATCCTTTCTCGTTCAAATCACCCAAAGCTGGGGTAAGTCACTGTATGATTTTTTTCTGGCTTGTTCTGTGTAAGAGCTCATGTGGAGACTGCCAAGTATGTGTCCAGAAAATTAAGAAGATAATACTTTTGGTTTTTTTCCATTAAAGAATAAACAAAAGGGACCAAAATAGAAAGGTGTGAGAAACTGAACAGTGAAATCAATTTTGGGGCGGGGAACTATGTGCAGCTTTTTTTTTTATTTTAAATGGATTTGCTGGGACAAAAATGTTGCAAAATACTGTCTTTGGTTAACACAGTGAATGCCTTCAACATCATAGTTAGCTTTATTTCTAATAGGCTTAGATTAGATTTAGAAATTAATACTTATTTTTTGCCTGTTCCTGATCATGCGTTGGGATGGTAGAGATTATCTCTTAAGGTCCTCTTTTTTGCTAGGTTTCTGTACTGTAATAAGTATATTCAAACAGATGTTTTGTTCAAATTTAACTTAGTTTTTGAAAGCTTTGCATATTTAAACATTTTACAGGGAAAATATACTCTAAGACCAGTTAGATAAAATAATCTGATTTATCTAGTCCCCTGTTAACTCAGTGACCTACCAAGATCAGGAGACCTTCATGACTTTGATTCTAAATAATATTACCCTGTGTAACTAGGTCCTGAATAGGATATCTGAGACATTTTGCTCAATTAAATCACCATACAATTTACAGAAATGAACTAATTTTTATTTTTCCTTCTTCCAAAACCACTTTAACTGTTCTTTAAGAATTTCTGTTATGCTTTCTCTACCATGCAACAAAAAACCAGATTTTTTTCAGCTTGAAGAGCAGGTTGCAACAGCCATTCCATTTATACTGTAACTACATTTTTGACATGCAATTTTTAATATTCCAGCAGATCTAAGGATTTCAAATGAGCAAGTTGAGGTCAATGTTGATGGCCTTTCCATCTCAATACTGCCCAAAAATTGACTCTTACAGGTATCCTAAAGCAAACTATTTCAGGGGAGCTTTTAAGACTTCCAATCCATAAGGTAAAACGAGCCCCATGATTTGTGTTGCAGATATTCCTATGCAATAGTTGGGATCAATCTGACAGAAATGGCATACAGCTTGCTCAAGAACGGTGCTTTAAAGTCTCATCTGTACAACATGGTGGCTGGATTGCCCCAGATGGAGCACTTCCATCAGTTTTACTGTAAGTATCCTCAGCTCCTTTAGTACAGACTACCAAGGGGAGGCCTACAACATGGAGTTTAGGTTTTGGAGTGCACTTCCACTCTTCTCTCATTAGCCAGAGCAAGCTGTGTGTCTTTTTCTTCTTGGATTGGTGTTGGAAATGCACCTGATGCTTAAACACTGTACTACAGAAATGTACATTTAAGAGATAATTTGTGTGGCTTTCTGTATATTAGAGACTGCTGTTAGAAAACTCAATATTTGCAGATTTAATTTTTTTAATTAATTATCACAGCATCCAAAAGCTTGCTGTAGCTCAGGATGGGACAGTCCTTGTTTTAAATGTCTAAGGGATCATTCTAGGACTAGCTAGATCAAGGCAGGAAACTGTGGAGGTAATTTTTGCAGATCTGTATTTTATTTTCTTCACAGGTTATCTAGTTTATGAGTTTGACAAGTTCTGGTTTGAAGAAGAACCAGAAAGCATTATGCACTTCAACCAGTACAGAGAGAAATTCCATGAAAAAGTTAAGGGACTTCTACTGGATTGCAACGTGATACTCACCTTACAAAATACAAAGAAACCATAACTCCTCTGCAGAATTTGAGGTTCTGCATCAAAAATTGAATGATGCATTTGGATTGAAGTCTTGTGTGTTTCACCAAAAACTGTTTAACAATAGAACTTTTTTTTACATAAAAAAAAATTAGCAAAATTCAGTTAAGAAAGCTTGTACAATCAACCTCTGTTTACAGGTATTTATATGCTATTCTCCAAAGGGCAGCTTTTTAAGAAGGAAGTTAAAAAAAAAAACCAGCCAACCAACCAACACAAAAAACAACCCACAAATCTCAAGAGCCTCTGGATCACTTGCTTTCACTTTTTTATTTCTTGATGCAGGAACATGAAGCAGGTATTTATGCTGCATCATGTTTTCTATGAATAGGTTTCACAGTTAATTATCTTTTAAAAGACAGTTTAAATTCAACTTTTCAACTTTGAACTTAAATTCCAATTTTTTAATCTAATAGTTCAAGTTAAGTTTGATTTGTAGATGAAATTCCCCTGGTTTTAGGCTTCTTGTGTTCTTGTTCCATTACATGTCATTATCATTCACTGATCAATGTTAAATTTTTCTGTAATTAAGAGGTGCATGGAGGGGACATATTAGTCATTTATAATTTTGGAGAAGAGGCTTAATCCATCACCATACTGATGTACTTACTAGAAGTTACTTCTGGCTAAGGAAGTTTTTTATCTGTGGATTTGTACCAGCCACTTCCTATGCTTGGAAGAAATTTAGTTTGCAAAACAAACAAAAAGAACCACAAGTCATCAGCATGAGGATAAGATTCTCAGGCTAAAGCTACTCTTTCTAAAAGTATTCCTACTGTAAAAATTTTTGATTCTTAATAATCTGACTTCAGATGCTCAGGATGATTGACTTTGTATCTGTTGTCAGCCCTTTCTTCTAGCAGGTAATGGGGTATTCTTAGTGGGAAGTACAAGAGATCTAGTTTAGCCCTTTTATAAATTTTAAAGAAAAACTTTTACTGCAGCTGCAATCCTTATTTTGTGAAATTAAATTCACATCTGAGTACTAGCCTCTAACAAAGATGTGTTTTCCATGGAAGGGTGCAACTTTGATGTGTTCCTTAACCTTACCCTCCTCAGACAATCTAGTCAATAGGACTTCTTGTCTATATTGTGACTAATTATTGCTTAGAGCAACTTTAAATGGATTTGGCATGACCATCATTTCATTTTCTAAAAACTGCTATTAAATAAGTGCCTTCTGCTTTTTTCGATGTCTTTTATTTTGATTCTGTAACCAGATCACAGCCTTAGAAACTTGATTTATTTGAGAAAAATTCTTTCACAAGGTACCTAAATAGCTCACAGTGGCACAAAATTTGTATGCTAATACAAGCTTTCATGACTTTATTTTTTTTTTTTAAATCATCTCAGGTAAACTAGTTGTAGTCAATGACTAGTCACGAAGAGATTCCTGAAGAATACAAGCATTGAACATGAGAAGGAAAAAAAAAAGAGACAAATCCCTTTTTCTAATGAGTATTGTTACACTACATAAGTATGAAATATATCATAATATGTGGTACTGCATCTCTTAGAGATCATCAAAACCCAATTGGACTTGGCCCTAAGCAGCCTGTTCTGAGGGACCCTGCTTTGGGCTGGAGATTGGACTTTGTGATCTTCAGAGGTGCCTTCCCACGTCAGCAATTCTGTGAGTCTGTATTGTGTAACTAGTGACTTGTTGCACTGCATCCACCCACGTGCTCTTGATCCCTTAAGTGTTGGTCATCTCTTGCTTGTGGGAAAGCTCCTGGATCAGGGTAGACAGTACATGTGTAGGAGGAGGTAACACAGTTCTGTTTTCTTTTTATGGTACTTTAGGTGTAGATGAGAGTGTAACAAGTTTAATGTGTGCAGGGTGGAGAAGGGCTCATCTCACCTGTGTTGGGTTGGATGCTGTTCCACTTGGGAAAAAAAAAAAAGGAAAAGCACTGTGAAGATGCTCAGAGGGAGAGTGTTTACGGTTATGCCCTGGCTTGTAAACCAAACAGTTAAACTGATCGTATTAGATACAAAACTGACCATGGGAAGCCCAGTTCTTTTGCTACTTCCAGGTACTTGGATCCTGCAGTTCTCACCCCTGAAAAGCTGAGATCCTGTGGAGAGCATTCTGCGATTCAGGTCCTGCAGTGAAGCTCTGTTTCTCTGACCCTTGCAGACATTGGACATGCCTAAAATCTGAGGAAGGAAGTGGAAAGTAGACTCATTCCAAGTATGCTTTCTAGCCTCAGCTTCTGTTGAGTTTGTCTCCATTAATAACTTTTGCTATTGCTTGTAGATCTCCTTTGCAAGCAACACGAGTGACTGAATTTCAGAGGTGACCCCAGTATGTTTAGCAGCAGCAGGAAAGAAGATCCTATTCTTTATTTTCATCTACTGCTTTCTAGCTAGCAACAAAGCTGCTTGAGACACCTCTCTAAACACTACCCCGAGCTAGGTTTGCAAGCTCTATTTTTTTTGGCAACAGTTGCAAAAATAATCTACACCCTTGTCTTTCCAGCACTGAAACTTTAACTGGGCTCCTTGTTCACTGGGAGACTGACATTTGACTATTGCCGGGGCTTCTAAAGCCCAACCATCGAGTTTCAGATTTCCTATCACACAGCAGAGGTGTTTTAGTGTAGAATGTAGATAGAGCTTAGTGTGAGATGCATCTCTGTTTAGCTTTTTTTCTTTTTAAATCAATGAGTGACCTGGGACTAAACTGTGGCAGTATACAAGGGGAAAAAGCAAACCCAGCCATCATCAGTGAGTGAGACAGGTGGGAATACATTAGTTTGCATGTTGTAATTAAGGTGAATGTTTATGTTAGGCTCCAGTACACCTTCCCAGTAAAGACTTAGAATTTGCATGCACAGTAATTCTGTCTAGGAATCACTCACTATATGTAGACTAGTACTGGGTGTCCCTGTTTGCACCAGTGGTAGGCTAATTGTATTATGGTGGTAGGTAGAAGACATATGGAAAAAGGTAAAATTGTGTTTAGGGGAGGGAAGAACGATGCTTTACTAGTCAGCGCCAATTTATGCCAACTCTGTAGTAGAGTGACAATCCTGAGGTTATGGAAGATTGGAAATAGAGGTAGGCCACCTTTCTGCAAGGTTTATATAATCAATTTGTTCAGCACCAGAATTTGTTGCTCACAGGTTATTCTGAGAATCTTAAAAACTTGCTAAATTCTCTTATTATTTATTAACCATCACGCTTCTAAGTTCATACTGCCTTTTTAGAATTTGCAAGTGCTGTTAGTTTTCTAACTTGCTGCCTCTTTAAAGCATTCACTCTGTGAAAGCTTGTATGCAATAGTCATTTAAGAAAAAAATTCTAAAATTTAAGACAAGGTGGTTCTCTTAAGTTTTTTGTTGTTCCTGTAGCAACTGTTTAACATACTACCTCCACTTTTGTTGTTCAGTGTATGCTTGAAACGTGGTACCACTCTATGAACAAAATAATCTGAAGATAAGTAGTTTACCACAAGCAAAAGTAAAATCTAGTCTTTCACTAACTAATCACTTTGCTTCATAAGTAACCAACTTGACTGGAAAGTGATCTGAAGACAGTGCTACTTAGGAGGAAAGAAAATGAGAATGTTTTTAAACTGGTTGTGCTTCTGTCATCTGATACAGCCATGTAAAGGATAGGGTGTTTTGTCCTAAAGGACAACTGGAAAAGGGGCCAATTTAAACACCTCAGATACATAGTTGTGGATTTTCACTCTTTGAAAAACAAAACCAAAAACATGCAAACAAGCAATTAGACACGCACAAAGCCCCAAGCAGTGGTTTTCCAGACTTTCCATCCCAGTTTAAAATAAAACTTTATGAAAAAATTACTTAGCTTTGTTTTAGGAATTATCATAATGAAAAAGTTTGTATTGAGTTAGGTGGGCAGTCAGTATTCTTGAAAATACTGCTAGTGAATGCGTGGTGAAAGATGTAACCTGTGATTTCTTTCTGTCATACTTGTTTGTGTTGCTGTAGTACAATGTTGACCAATTTTTGAACTGATGTTTCTTGTGCCAGTCTAGATACTGTCTTTCTTTCTCTAGGGAATTAAAAACAACCCAGCCCAAGACAACTTGTGGGCAGTTTCTTCTTATCACACTGTGCTTAGATAGCTGCATACTAATAGGAATCCCTGTTTACCACGATATAAAAGCAATAATGTAAACTGTGATGTCTGTGTAATAGAGATGTTTACAATGGTAGCAAATAAAGAACGGGTTATTCCAAAATATTGTCAGCATTAGTGTGTTTGGCCTGCTAGAAAATGTAAGAGCTTTCACTTAGCTGTGCTCTCTGTTCATGCACCTGCACTGGGATGTGAGAGAAAGCCTTTTCCTAGCTTTTTTTTTTTTTCTTTCCCTCCCCTCTCCCCTCTCCACTCCGCTCCAGCTCCAAGAACTTGTTTAGAGGTCTCTGGTTCTTCTCCTGGGCTTGCATTTGTGCCTAGGAAAATAGGCATTGTTAGGAAATAATACTACAGCACCAACTGTTGAAATGGTGGGCAGCAGAACATCTGTGTGCATGTAAGCTGAACTGGAAAACACAACAACAGCTGGAACAAAGGCCAGCTGGCTCACACACACCTCCTAGTTTTTAGATCAGCATCCAAGATATGTACCTTAAATCAAACACAAGAAGAAAGGAGTAAGATTTAAATCTGACTGTGAGATTCACACAGAAAGTGTTTGGTTTTACCTCCCAAGGTGAGTCCGATACCACAGACAAACACGCTTACACACAAGTCCACTTGGTATCTTACATCTAACAGGAAATCCTGCAGTGGGAAAGTCCGAGTTTGACACATCTTACAGATCTGGGAGTACTACAACCTGGAACACTCCCTCACTCCCTCTTACCCTGAATGAAGTCTCAGCCACAGTGCATTGCTGCACAGACCAACAGCATTCCTGGGAGGCCAGAGGAGATGCTTCCTGCTTGGCTTAGCAGAGAGGCTTCCCAGCCCTCAGCTCACTTTGTTCTACAGCCCAGTAAAAAGGTGGCAGCATCCCTTTTGTCACATTCTTTTGGTCCAGGCCACAGAAAACAGACCTCACTTCCTTGACAAACAGCACATACAAATGGCATAGTGGGGTGGAAGGAGACAGAGAGGGGCTTTGCTGAGTTTCTTTAGCTGGAGTGCCACAATACTCTCCAGGGATGGAACAGAGTTTTGATTTTGGAATGTAAGAAAAAATTACACAGATGGGCTGCTGCAAGTGGTAGAGGTTTATTACTGCTTTTTTTCAGTTCCTTTTTAAATCCTTACTTCAAAAGCTCTGTTTTAGGCTTTAAAAGAAAACTGGAAACCAAACCCACACACACACAAAACCCAAAAGACCTCACAGGAGCAATTTTGTTTGAAGGACCTGAAAGTTAACTCTCAGAGGCAACTTGAAATGTGGTTTTGTTCAGGGGAGCAAAACTCCAAGAACAAAATTTGCAAGCTGGAGAACAACTCTAGAGAACATTTCTGGAGAAAGAAGGAGAAACCCTCAAAACCCTCATAGGTTGATGTTCTTTTTTTTTAAACCTCTGTGTGTGCTGGCATGCCTTCATCCCCATACAAGCTAAGTTAAATAATTTACTTGGTTTTTTTTTCAGTTCATTTGTATCTCTCAGGCAGCCTTTTTTTCTGCTTCTGAGGTAGAGTTAATTTTCTTCACAGTGGCTGGTATGGAGCTGTGTTTCGGATTTGTGCTGAGCACAGGGTTGATAATACAGAGATGTTTCTGTTGTTGCTGAGCAGAGCTCACACAGAGCCAAGGCCTTTTCTGCTTTTCACACTGACACAGTGGTGAGGAAGCTGGGGGTGGAGGGATGGTTGGGAGGAGACACAGCTGGGACAGGTAACCCCAACTGACCAAAGGGATATTCCAGATCATATGGCATCATACTCAGTATATAAAGTAGAGGGTATAAGGAAGGGAGGGACCTTTGGAGTTAGTGTGTTTATCTTCCTAAGTAACCACTATGGTTGATGGGGTCCTGCTCTCCTGGAGATGGCTGAACACCTGCCTGCCCACGAGAAGCAGTGAATTAACTCCTTGTTTTGCTTTGCTTCTGTGTAGGGCTTTTGCTTTCCCTATTAAACTGTCTTTATCTCAACCTATGAGCTTTCTGGCTTTTACCCTTCTGATTCTCTCCTCCATCCCACTGGTGGGGGACTGAGCAAGTGGCTGCATGGGGCTTGGTGGCTGGGGTTAAACCACAACATTAGAAGTCTCAATTGCCACTTGAACCACGTAACACTTGACTAAAGACTATCTTCTAGTGGAAAGAAACAGAAATAGCAGAATAGAAGGAATGTTTTATTCCAAGCAGACAATAAGGCTCAGTAAAACTGCTTCACTTTCATTCTCACTATAGTATGTCTGCATGTACCTAAACTGGTGAGCTCTAGTCACAAGGACCAGGCTTCTCCCACAGCACCAGGTGTCGACATCAGGATTCAAAGGAAGACCCCAGACACTGGAACCTCATACTCTAGCTAAGCAAAAGGCCAGGATACTACAGCATGCTCTGCCATAGGCTGAGCTAACCCACTAACTCATACACAATTCCTCAGTATTTTCTCATTTTCCAGATGTTTTACTGTAAGCCCAACTAGTCCATGTTTCTTACAAAAGTGGATATAACAGCATCAACCAGCTTTTACTGTTAATTTCTGACAAAAGGCATCTTCTACCAGCATACCTTGTTATTACTGAATTACCAGTAACTGGAATAGACTAGGCATCATGGTTCTCACTCACAGGGATGCCACAAGTTTGCAGAGTAACAGCACTGGAACTCACCAAGGCATGTACAACCCAAACTGGCAGGGACTTGGTGAGCCTTGCTCCCTACCTGTAATACATTGGGACAGCCACAGGTGCCTCCTCTCTAAACTACTGCTCTCCATTTAGGCAGGTTGTAGATTTACAGTGCTTATCCACCGGCTTCATTTTGTTGCTCTGTGCATTCTGATGGAATTGAAACTCTTCCCAACAGTTTCTTGTTGGTTACTGTATTGCACCTACTGTTGACACCAAATTACCACAGTTTCAATATGATGCTACAAGATTACAGATTAGTAGCAAAGGCCCTCTGACAGGAGGCATCCAGAGGCTTGCAGAGTATCCAGCAGAAGAACCAGACCTGGCTGCAAAACCTTCCATGCAAAAGCACTGTCTCTTTGCTTGTCCAACTGCTTTAAGGCTATTCCCTTCTCTGCCACAGTTCCTTACATGTCACACCATATATACCACACCAGCCTCTGCCATCTAAATTTATGACACAACACCCGACATCTATTATAAAAGAAGCTCCAGCATCACTGTATAAGAACTCATAAAGTGTTTTTCTCTTTACAACAGATTTGATGTTAATTTTTCGCCAAGTTTAATACATCACATAACGAGCTTCCTGTCTGCATAACACAACTTGTGTAGAAACAAACCTTTACAAGTCTCAAATACAACCCTCAGCTCTAATACCTGGAATTCAAGAGCTGTAAGATGTTACAATGAAGGAAATAAGTGCCACAGAACTTCCATGTGTTATCAGCATCTGCCTAAGCTGAAAGACAGATTGGAAGAAAATTCAAGAATATTTCCTTATGGTTTTGTCTGTTTGACTGGCTGGTTTCATTTGGTTTTGTTTTTTTTGGTTTTTTTTTTAATACAGAAAGCTCTATAAAATAGCAGCCCCAACTGAACTCTACAGTTCACAGGTTAAAGAGACTGTATCTCCAAGCACAGAAAGCACAAGGCATAGGTACTTGTAAAAAAACATACTCACTTTCTGTGTAGGTCACCTGCACATACAGATTAGACTTTCAAAATACTCACATTTTCTCACAAGTTTCACATCACTGTATGCTGGTCAGTTGAACTCCTCTGTAGCTTTCCATTCACCAGCTCCCAGGCAGCTACTTAAGAACAGGTCACAGCAGATGATCTCATCAAGTAGGCATCTCCCAGGTGGCTGTTTGCTGTGGTTCTGATCAGGTGAGAAAAGCCTCATCCAAAAAAACCTGGAGAAAATCAGCTCACCTGGCTGCTACCTACAGCAAAGCCAGTCTTAAAGATGACCTGGCTCACACTTAGGAGCTTTGCTGACATGATCTAGGCTACTAGAGCAAAACAGAAAGAAGATGCCCTGTAAAATGGCTCTTGTTACACCAGGCATCCACTTGTGGATGTCTCTTCTTGTTAACAGGAGTCATAACAGCAAAATAATTCTCATGGTACTTTGCATCCCCTCCCCTGTGGGTGGGGTGTGGAACAAAGCTGACAAGGATTTCTGAGATAAAGAAAGGTTTTTGAGCTCTAGTCTGTGTGTCTCTAGGGGTGTGTGGAAGTTTGCTGGTAGGCTTAAATTTGCTTTACCATCACAGACACCTAAAAGAGAAATACTTCGGGGATCTGCAAACCTTAAAAGGTCAGTAGTCCACTTAAGGATGTTAACTCTTAGTGCTGAAGACTTCCATTATAGCTTATTCAGCTGCCAGGCATTACAATAAAGCACCCCACTCTGGCCTCTGCATCTTAAGTTAAAACAAAGCCATAGTCTTCAAAATGGTAATTATGGCTTCAAATTAATGTCATTATTTGAATGAATATCATTATTTGATACACATGTAAACTAATCCACATAGTCTCGTACACAGACCATAGTGCTTTTTCATACTGTTACATGTATACATATTTGAATTTGTCTGTGTAATAAACCACAACCACCTGCTTTTCCCTCTAGCATGACTTTTAATAGTTAAAAATCAAATATGTGCAGAGTGTACTTTATTTGTTCACATTACCTATTTGTGGTTAAAAACCACTTCATCTGACAGTTTAAAAGCATTCTTTTTAAAACAAAGGAATTAAACATAGCTTGTGCTAAAAAAATCTGCAAGTTACATGGATGCAATATTATACAGGAGTATAAAAAAATCAACAGTATTCTACAGAAAATATTCTCAAAACAGCAAATAAAGATTAGGCATGTAGGCATGATCCTGAACCCAACAAATATCAATTAAAAAACAGCTAACAAAATTTAAAAAAAAATCCTGAATTTCTGTATAAAAAAAGCAAGGATTCAAAGTGCAGGTGCTCCAGTTTTCACTTGAACATATTATTCAGTAAGTCAATACAGGATACTATTAATTTTATATAAAGTGACAGTGTTCTCAGTAAGACTTAAACATTCAGTTACATTATCTTGCAGTTTTTTTTTTCATTACTGCTACTTTACACTGTAGTAAATAAAGACTTATGCAATACAGGCTTTCATTTTCTTAATCTAACAAGGATATAATGGGTTGGTGGTAATGGTTAGTTTTAAGAGCTAAGCTATATTTGCTGTAGATCAGCCTTAGAAGTAGATATATATATGGTTTTTTTTTTAAACTTTTAAAAACAGATTTCAAATTTTAAAAAGAGACTCGACCAATCTGTTCTGGGACCTGCATATACTGTCTTTGGAGCACATCAGCAAAGCTTCCAAATCCACTAGTTAGGAACACAGCTCTGGGCAGGGTCATGCTGGAAATCTTTCTTTGGTGGCTGCAGCTGGGAAAGGGCTCTCTCTACCAAGCTGAACCCAGGGAAAGGCAAAAGGGCTCTGCCTTCCATCAGAGCAGAAACCATCACATTTATCCACATTTGCCTGATGTGCCAGCTAGGTTTGGGATGGACTTCTCACTTTTACTTGAGCATACCAGTCTCAGGCAGAGGAAGTTAGGAGCCAGGCAGGTGTCACTGAAGTGGTCTTTCATATATTCAAAAAAATAAAATTGAAGCATACATTAGAAACCTCTTTGAAAAAAATTATAGGAAATAAAATTATCCTTCAGGAATGTTGCCTGGAACTTAATTTCACCTGAGGTCCTTTTCAGGTTGACAGCATCCCTTTAAATTTTAGGTTGATTTTTTTTTCCCCAAGAACCAGATCTCTATATATGCCTATTTTAAAAATGCACATAAATATTGGCATTAAGGTTACATTTAGAAATTCAGAACTTATCTTTACCATTATATATTGACAGCAAGATTAATAATACACACACTTCACTGACAACCGTTATTTTTTTTTTCTGTATTTTGAATAAAATTTGCATTTGTGTAACATTTCCCACAGAAAGAGTGATTATACTTCAAGATAGTTAAGTCTGCACCCCAACATTTTCACATTAGTGAAAACAATCATGTTCTGAAAATACCAGGGCCTATGCCAGGTACTAATAAATACAGAGTAAGAAAAAAAAAAAAAGAAAATAAAAACCCCGACTGCCTTTTATCCCGACATAGTAGAGATTTCATAGTCACTGGCCGAGGTTATGGGTCTACCCCTCATCCTTACGTTTTTAGCATTGGTAATCCTAGCCATCATGGACACGGGCTTGTCAAAGTACCTCACCAGCGCTGGCTCAGTCAAAAGGGAGGCTAAAAATTGCTCAAAGGTGATGGCCCAGTCCCTGTCGATGCTCGTGCTCCTGCGGAGAGCGGCGCTGTGGTTGCTCCGCACCAGGACGGTGTCCTCACCGATGTCCTCGCAGTGCAGCTTCTCCTCCTCGTGCGAGCCCGCGCTCAGCACCGAGTAGGAGGACATGGAACTGTCGTCTTTCGTGTCGTCATCGGAAATGAGCATGGAGGAACAGGCCCCGTTGTCCCTGGGAGAGGAGTCGTCCAGCTTAATGTCTTCCATCTGCATGCCCAGGGCGCTGTCGGGGCAACGGGCCTCCTCCTCGCTGCTTTGGAGCGGCTTGTGCTGCTCCAGGGGGTACTGCTGATGCTCTTTCTTCTGAAACAGCTGGCTCTGGAGAGCTTTGCTGCAGCTGTTGCTGCTGCTGTCTGCCTCGTTGGCGGGCTGCACGCTGAAGAGCTTGCCCACTTCACCGATCTCCAAAAGCAAGCTGGTCACAGCAGCGGTGGCGTGGTACAGGTCCTGCTCGTTGGGGTCCTCGCTGAACATGTTGTACATCGTCTTGCACAGCTCAATGAACTGCCCCTGAACACGGAGGGAGGAAACATTAATGAGAGCAGGAAACAAATCAGGCTGACGTCTACTAAATCAGTTTTAAAAGTCTGGAATTGGGGCATGACAACAGTTTGTGTGATTAAACTAAAATTGGGAATAACCTGGGTGAAGTCTAGAAAGCATTTTCTGTGACTGGGCAGTCAGATGTGTTGCCTGTCTCAAAGCTATTTAGAATAAACCACTGGATGTTTCATCCATCATATGACAAATATAATTCTCTGCAGCCACAGGGGGGCAACAGAGGGTAAGCAGTGAGACACTTAGCGTTCACTTCGGTGGATTTTCTTGTAGGAATGATGCTAAGTACAACTAGGGGTCTGCTAAAACTAATGAGAAGTAATGAAAAATTAAACAAGACCTGCAGCACTCTTTAACTGACAGGGGTAACTTAGTTGGATGCAAGACTAGAAATTCAAAACTCATGAATTAAACAGGAAGGAGATTTGCTCAGGGCTACCTTAAGTAAGAATCATTGTTCTACAGGGAATAAACCTTCCCTACATGCTCTGGAGGGAACAGCTATCCCAATGGGTCTCCTCCTCCTTAGCAGCTGTGAATCTGAGGGGAATGAAACTAGCAGTATAAATCACAAAACATAAAATGCTTCTTTCAGTTTATGCGTATCAGACATTATTAGCTAGCTGGCAATATTCAATGTCACATCACCCTTTGTCTAGAGATCAAATTAATGTTATCATTCCTATATGCGCGTGTCTAATTTTTGGGATGTTTTGGGAGCTGAATGCCAGTTACAATATTTTGAAAATAACTAACTTCTGTAATCAGCTGACTGCTGTTCTGTGGTAAAAAAGTATCTGCCTCAAAATAAAACCTTTGTTCAGTGTTAATTGAATATTTACACATATGTGAAGAAAGTTTAACGCTAATGAAAAATAAGTAACTGTCAACAGAAGTACCTGATTCAGCTTGGGCAAATCCTTTGCGGTTTTGGCTTTGGATTTATTCTCTTGGCTCCACATTCTCAGATAATTTCGATTCTCTTGTGAGCTCTTCTTGCCTATTGGCAACAAATTACCCATATATGCAGGAAAAAGTCCATGAAGAAACCTTAAATTAATACTTTTTTTTCCATGTTCAAAAGGAGCATCTTTACAAGAAACGAAAGATGTAACTCACATGGAGACACCATGCATACCTTTGTCTGTTTTCAGACTCACTGTAACAAACCCATCATCTACTCCTTGTTTGTTCCTGCTGTCTAGGCCAACAACTAGGAAGTGGAGGGGCAGGGGGAGAGAGAGATCAGTGTGGTTTTAGACACAATACATAGTTTTCATGTGTACAGTGCAAAATAAGAAAATGTTTACACTGCAGAAAATGCAGAGTAAAAATGATAGGAATAAATCATGATTTTTGCTCATTCTTAAACCTGCTGACATATTTCATTTAATTTATAATATCACTAATAAGCCTTGAACCATCTTAAATTTTGTTTGTGTAGTACAATGATTAACCTGTGTTACCACAACACAGACAACTTCTAGCATGATGTATGTTTGGTGATTATATTAATGCACCTTCTCTTTTCTCTCAGGACTTAAAATTGCCATTTCCAGTCTATTAAACTCCTACCTATATTTTCAAACAACCTTCCTCCCCCTTGTAACCTGAAGAATATTTTCCTTGAATCAGAGAGAAACTTCACATCAAATATCTCAAGACAGATAATGCCATTTAAGGCAGCAGCGACGAGACGCTGCCTCTCATCAGGGCACGAAAAGATTTCAAACTGCTGAACTACATTTTGATGTATCTTTTGGTCTCAGTTTCACAGAATATTTTAAGTTCTGATCCAAACATATTGTGAAAGCCAATATATCTATTCTTATTCTCCATCAAGACATATATGCTGGATGTATCACAAAACTACATCTATTACAACACACTTGATGACATTATTCTGCAAGTACTTCTGCAATGCACAATTCAGGGTGGCTTGTGGTGTAAACATGCCTGCACCTCTAAGGATATAAAATACATACAAATACTTCATACTTCCTCTTACAGGGAACACTTCACTTGCAAAGTTTAACCCAATTAAAAAGTAGCATATGTTGTTTGAAATGCATTACCCCATCTTTTCATGCCCGAGACAAAAGATGCCTACCGTGCGTACACTCTGGTGTGATGTCTTCAAAAAAGTACTGAGTGGCTTCAAAAGCAGAGTCTGGCTCTTCTTGCTCAGGGGACGGATCTAAGGAATATAGTAAATATATTTCATTAACAATTCCGCCCTTTAATTAAAAACAAAAAGATATTTCCATTGATACATTGAGAATGTCAGTTTCTAGAAGTAAAAGTGTGAGGATGTGAAGGACCAGGAATCAACCCTTTTCAGCTCTCAGGAAATGAACAGCTGGACCTGAACTGTCTTCTCCCCAATATCCACTACTGTCTAAAAAGGAGCTGCCTGCCCTCAGAGGTTGGTTTACCCATCTTCCCATGTCTACTTCCATTACTTTCTTCTGAGTAGCTCAGCGTGTCCTAAGCAGGGTAAAAACTCCTTCCCAGCTGGAAACAGCCTGTCATGATTTGTTATGAGCTTACCAGTCCCCAAATACCAGAAACTGCATTTTTAAAAAGAAATCTGCTATAGTTCAATATTTTTTTAAAGTATTTAAAGCTTTTTTTCCCCTGTTTAATTAATGAATCACTCAAGCCTACCTCCAAGCAAAGCCAGCTGGGAGCAATCAGGGACTCATGCTCAAAGCACATGAAGGGGAATGTCCTCCTAAAGCCTTTAGACATCTTTACCAGAGCATGTAAATGGACACAAGACTTAAACCACCCAAGCAGTTGCAACATACTTAAAATTGCAGGTTCAGTGATGACAGCAATAGGTTCTTTACGGCACTTTTGTGACAAGACAGAGAGGATACGGTTCCAGGATATCATTTTCTTCAGAGGCAAAATTGGTTTGAGATGTTTTCGTCCCCTCTCCACCCTAATCTGCCTCTCTCACTTAGCTGAGCCCAAGTTTGTACAGCTCCCTGGAAAACACATCTATGACACCATCTGGAGCTTCCCTCTGCAAACAGTTGTGTCAGCCCAGAGGGGAAACCAAGAACAAAGCCTGGGGACAGAAACGAGGAACCAGGGCACGCAGGAACATTTCAAACTAGCTCTGATATTAAATAAAGTGCATTATTATGGTAACAAAGGTTGAAGAACACTGTATTTATGCATGGGGGATATCACCAGCCCCAGATCAACAGGCAGAAGACACATATAAATGGCCTGTGTGTGGCTGGAGCAATAGAGGGCTGTGTGGGTGCTTTCAGGCTTTTCAAATCTCTGTCTGGTTATGGTAAAAGCTCTTTATTTTACTGCTGCATAAACAGCTACAATAGTTCCAACAAATTAATTTTTAATTGGGAAAGCTAGTCATAAACAACTCTGCTCCAAATTCCTGTTCTCAACAAGACAACAGCTATTTTAACATCATTTACTTACCAGGCAAAACATGCATTTTATACAGTAGCTTCAGCTTCTCTGTAAGATCTCCATGGCATGCTGCACCTAAACAGCATTACATACAGTACATTAATACTCAGCATTCAATGCCATTTTATTTATTATTGCTGCAATATTTTGGTTTAGAAGCTGCTACATTTACTCTGGGAAGCACTGTAGTCCCTTTACAGCCCAAAATCATAAGGCAGTCACTTGATATGTAAGATTATACAGTGTGCAGTAGAAACAGCAAGAGAACACAGACCAATTTACCCTAAATTTTGTATTTCAACCTTGGGTCCTTCATTAAATGCCTATTTTATAGTGCTCAAAAATAAGCTATGATCATGGCAATACCACCCCAGAAAGGCCTCCAGCTGAAAGTTAACAAGACCTTTTTGTGTGGACTTCAAACTTTCTAATCTGAGGATCGAATAAAAACATCACAAGACTCAGAGCAATAAGATATTTACTGAAAAAAAGAGAGAAATTCAAGTAAACAGCATCTATCACAGCTTAGCCATGGGCTAAACTGATGTTCAGGCAACACTTTCCAGTGATTTATCCCTATTCCTTTCTGGTTAACACTACAATTAGCTGTATGAAATCCAAGCTGTCTATTGTAGTCCCTCCTTCCAATTAATTAAACAGATAGTAGTTAATTTTAAAGTAATGAAATAACTGATAATCAGCCTTCTTAATAAATCTCACTTGTTGTGACACGCTATTCATAAACAAATGAATTAACCTTCAATAATTAGGTTATGCAGAGATTTATTTTGCTTTATAGATGACCATGTCAACTTGCCTCTGCTATGTGCAGACTACAATGTGTGGTTTGGCAAATCCTAGCAATCACAGTCTCTTGTAAAGCTGAATGCTACAATAAATACTGATATTAGGCCAAAGGATTGAGCACATCTACATGAGCCATTTTGCTTTCAGCTTGGTGTTTTAAGCACAAAACCTTGTTATGTTCCTCTCTGGTGCACCACGCCGTGCAGATAATGCTTTCCCTTGTATCAAAACCATGCCTTAGCTTATGGCTCCAGGTACCACGTGAGTGCCCCACTGCTAAAGGCAACCTGAAATAACCAAAGCATGGAACTGCCTGCAGTTCTGCATCCTCCAGCAACAGCTAGGGAAGCAGTCACCAGGGCACAGGGTGACACATGTAGGCTGCTTGTTCCTCTCTCTGTCCCCAGATGAGAACTGAAAAAGCTCAGTTGCTACTGCTTTTCCGAGATGAATCTGTGCGTGCTTCCTAATGTCAGGCCCTTTCTTTCCCCCTCAAAATTATGGAGAGCATTGCCAGCAGGTCGAGGGAAGTGATCCTGCCCCTCCACTCAGTCCTACTGAGGCCACACCTGGAGTGCTGTGTCCAGTTGTGGGCTCCTCCGTACACGAGAGACATGGAGCTCCTGGAGCAGGTCCAGCAGAGGACAACATAAAAACACAAAAGTGGTGGCTGCAGTTGCCCCTCCCTTGACCACAGGTGGAGGGGTGCAGAGTGTTTGTACAGCATTCAGCTCCCCAAAAGCATTGGAGAAGTGGTGAGGTTAACACTCTTGCTTTCTGGAGGTGCTTCCACAATCTGTGGTTGAAGAAAAAGTGTTCAAAAAGAAAAATACAATCAGGTACTCCTTGCAAGACACGGTTTTCATGGTGCTGACTTTTGCAGGATGCTGTGATGAGTGCTGCAGTCAGCAGCAGCCACTGGAGAAGCGGGAGAGCTGCACGTTCTGAAAAGGGAGTATTGCAAAAACATGATGGGAGACAGGAGACCACTTTGAGTCTGTGTAGAAATCTCTCCAGCTTACTAGGAAGCAGAGTCAACAACTGTCGTGCTCTAATTCAGTGTGGTACAGGGCTGCAGGTGAATAACAGCTCATAACCAAGGCTGACAACCCCTTCTGAGCAGCACAACTCCTTAGGCAAACTAATCAAGATCACTCCTTTAGTTGAACTTGCAGTAACACAACACAGAGTAAATGTACAGAAGAGAATATGCCAGGTTGTTCCATCTTTGCTCAGCTGAGGCCTTAGAGGCACCTGAAGTAGGAAGTTTTTGAGCTATTTGCTGCAGGGACAGTGAAAAGGAAATAGAGATTCCCAGTTGCAGTTACAGCACTCTCATATCCCAAGGATTTCAGGCTGACACAGAAGAAAGGGCCATGAGATCACAGCACCACCCTTTGATACCTCCTCTTCATGGAGCTCCTAGAAGTCAGTGGCATCAATGAGAGGTTTTGAGGGAACAAATCCTTATGGTTACATGTAATAACACTACTGAAAGAGAGAGGTGTGAAACAAAAATGCTTCTGGTGCCATGGCTGCTTCAGACGACAACAAGCAGCCTCCAAAATGGGCCATACAAGAAAGTACTTGGATAAGGACACTTCCTTTAGGAAAGACAGACTTGAGTAATCAGGGCCAGAGTTCAATTCTGCTGTTTGGACTCAGTAAGAAGCAAGAGGGCAGTGCCCACAGATCACCTCCAGAATGGCCATCCTCTGCCCATGCTTGCCAGGACAGCCACAAGGAAAGATAACACAGGCATCTGCTGAGCAGATGCACCTTGCTCCAACAAAACATACTTGTCATATAAGATACTTTCCTAGCCAAAGCATATTGGGTTGGTGAGGCAGACAAGCAGCTGATGTTTGTGGAATTATTAAAAGTCCCAGGCCATGGTGAAATATGCTCAAAGAGATCCAGTGTTGTTTCTGTTGACTGTGTTGCCCTTTCTACCGTTCATGTGCTTCTTAAACAAAAGGGGTCAGCAGGGTTGGCTTTTTTTAGAAAAGTTTTCAAGCTACACCACACTGGGCTTAGTTTCTGAAAAAATGTGGGTTTGCAGAATGAGCAGTTTTGATTATTTCACTCATTCAAGATTTTAATTCAGTCATGTTGGCTTATAGCCACATTTGTCCACTTTATATTAATTTCTGTTCACAGTGGTCAATATTGGCCGCTGTTCTTATTACTCATTATTGGTTCCAAAAAATGCTGTCTCAGTCAAAAACTGGTTTATAGATATTAACAGCACTCTGTTAACAGCAGGAATAGTTAATTCATGGGTCATCAAAAGGTCATTGAGTGTTACCTGGTAGACAGTCCCTCAAATACAAATTGCTGCATCACTGGGGTTTTTGGGTGGTGTGAAGGGGAGGTGTGCAACCAGCTTTACTGTCACATAGCTATTTTGCACCTGCAAGAGAGCAGGTGTTACCATCGCTGTACAGAGGTTTTAATGCAAGGCTGTATTTGGAGCCCTAACATTTAAGCATAGTCTTACAAAGAGTTGCTAAAAGCCAGATTGGGAAACCTTTTCTCTCTCAAAAAGGATCAAAATGTAAAGCTGAAGGAAATGTCAGGTTGCCATGAAATACATGATAGATGGTGAGATGTTGATCACTTACAGGAAACAATTCCTGCTATGTTTAAAAAAAAGAGTGGCCAGCTCCTGCCTCATCTTTGCTTCCTCACGTTATTCCTGGGGCTTGCACATTCCCTGTGTGATGATATTGACTTTCACGTCCTGAAATCTGGCTTCTTCAAGACCTGCATGGGCTATAACCTTCACTACCAACACTCAGCCTCCTTCTCTGACCCGCACCTCCACTTTCTCCTTTCCAGGTGACTTCCACCCTGCTCTCAGTCTGCAGCCTTGCCTGCTGATTTCAGAAGGAATACAGGTAGTACCTCCCACTGCAAATACCGTGGGGTGCGTTATCTTCCCCTCACGCAGGAACACGCCTACGTGCCACATCAGTATATTTCTGAAGAGAAGGACTTTTATTCAGGGGCAAAACTAGCATCTTTATCCTTTCCCTGCCCCTTTCATATGCACACAAATTTCTCAAGAATCTTCTCCATGAACAATTAAGGGAACAAATGCTGCCTCTCTCCCCTTTCCAGAAGCCCTAACAAACAGTAAAAATTCCTGTCTTTCAGGGAAAGCTTAAAGAATATACAACGAAATGCAGTGTCACTGAGAAAGGAACACTACACAAGAACATACAAAAGGCTTTTCCAAAGGAAATACTCTGACTAGGAGTAATAACACCATTAAGCACACAAATTGTGGTCCATTTTTGCACTGAGAGTTAGCAGTGAGGGAAATCTTCAGATCCTAATGGATGTGCAGTTCAGGTGTCATCCTTCTCCCAGTGTGATACACCGCTGGCTAATGTAGATGCAGCTACTGAGACCAGCCTAAACCCCGGTGGGAACCACTGTCACAGGCATGATAACATGAACTCAACAGAAAAGTAACTTATGCAAATTAGCATATGTTAAACTCATTATCTGATAGCTAATATAAGATCTGTGTTTCTGAAGGACGGGATCCCCTTCAGAACAAACCACTTTGGTCACATTATTTTGGAGGTGCCGCGAACCCTCCTTACTTAGCCCAGAGACGAATTCCCGGAAGTTGATGAGCAAGTCTCCATTTTCATCCAGCAGCCTGAACAAGCGGGCAGCCAGGATATCCGAGTGAGTTCCACATGCCCAGGGAAAGAGGAGGGCGAACATGCCCTTGAACTGCTCGAAGTCAATGCGGTACTGCTCCAGGTAAGGCAGGCTGGGATCGTGCCGGTCAGTGGCATTGCTGTTTCCTCCCCAGTAGCAGCTGGTTAAATGTTCTGCCTGAAAAGCAGGTAAATATCATGAGATTGTCAGCACCTCTGTGAACAATTCACCATTATCAGTGATAAAAAAACATCCTGAACTTGTACACACACATTCTTAACACAGTGCAAGACAACAGATGTATTTCAATTTTCCTAGCCCTTTCACTTCTGGAAGAGGTTTCTCCTCCAACCAGAATAAAAAGACATCCCTCTATTAAAAAAAAAAAAAAAAAGAAAAAAGAAGGTAAATCAAAACTTATTCTGCCTCCTAAGCAGGTGAAACATGAAATTCTCATTTTGAGCAGAGCAGCAAGCAGCTGTGACTTCCATATATACACAGGCTTGTTGTGCTTAGTCGCCCTGTTCACTCTCATTACACAGTCAAGTCAGAAAGGGGAGTCCTATGAAATCTTTATTTAATCTCTAATCATATGAAAATAGCTGTTTATTTGAAATATTTTTTGTTGAACTGCTGATTCTCAAAAATACTGAATAATGTACTATTCTACTGAACTCATTGAAGGTTCTCATTTTGGCAGCACCTATTTAAAAACAATTCAGAAGCTTAGAGAAAAAGATCCAAGCACTGCTCAGTGATCAACCAAGACTGTCTGACTCGGTCTCACTGATTTCATGGAAGATTGAAAGAAGGTATTGAAAGATTTGGACAACTGCAAGATTTGTCACTTACAGACGGGAAAGTAAAAGGAAATAAATTCTTCATGGTATATATATATATATAAAATCTCTGTTATAACAAAACAGAGGAAGAAAGCATCTTAAGACACTGTGCATGAAGGTGAAGTTAAAGCATTTAACTTCTCACCTTTAAATGTTCGGATCTGACAGCATTGCTGTTCAATCAACTTACAAGGACACATCACTTTGTAACACTGAATTCCCATGTAACATATTAAAGCATTGACAATGGCAAAAATCAGCTACTGTGACTACGAAAGTATTAGCTGTCTGAGACAATAGAACAAAGGTATTTCTCTGCTAAATTCCAAAACTTAGGTCAGGTAGAGAGAGACGTATGTTAGGTTTCTAAAGACTCTATCTATTCCCTTTTTGTTTTTATCAGTACAGGCATTTTTTTCCATGGACAAATTATTCATTCATATCACTTTTCCATAGTGAATTATTAATCTCCTGATGTTTTAAAAACAGCTTTTTTTATTGTTGTTGTTGGTTTTTTGTTGCATGTTTTTGCTTGCTTGTTTTTTTAAAATCAATAATATAGCAGTTAATTCACGTTTGTATCAAGATACCCCAATAGTAACTCACAGACTTGACCTGGTCTTTAGAAAAGACACTGTCCCACAACAAAAATAAATGTTCACATTTCCTGAAGGTATATGATCTTATCTTCACTTAGCTTTACCTTGAAAAGAGCATATAGTTCCTCCAGTTCATCGATAGTAAAAGAAGTCTCTGTCACAATAGTTCGTACCTTTTGAAACATAACATTAACAGTTATGGACTTGAAATCCATGTTTCATTGAAAAACTAATCTGAATTTCAGAAACTGAACTGGCCTTAATATTTGCCAAGAAGATTATTTCAGTACTTACCACGTTGCGCTTTGTAGTATCTTCAAGGGTTTGGATGACTTTTAGTCTTTGTTTGAATCTCATCTGTTCAATTAAATCCGCTCGGATACTTCCAAATTTCTTAAAAGAGAAAAAGTAGTACAGGATAGTCTGTGTATTAATATTCAGAATATTTAGTTTGCCTTTAATGTATTTCAGAAATTAATTCAATTATGTGATATACCACAAATGGAACTGCTGTTAAGGCATTTTTTTTAACACAGTACAAAGTTATGAAGACTTTATGAAGACTTTATTTTTCCCAATAACTTATTTTCATTTGAAAAGGCCTTTATTAAATTTCAAATTCTCACATTTCAAACTGTAATCTCAGTAGTTAGAAACTTGTTGCCTGGCAAAACTCTATGAATAGATTGTTTCATTGCTCCACCTGCAGGGTTTTATTTCAGCATGTCCTGGAATGTCTCATAATCATGATAGAAGAGAGGATATTTCAACTAACTTGATCTCTACTGGCTGAGACAGTATAGCAGTCCTTACATCCTCAGGATCTGAAACCAAGTATCAAGAATGCAACTTCCATCAGGAAAAGATTCTTTTAAGTACCCAAGTCTTATTTTCAGAAGTTTCTTTTACAATGCACATAACAGTGTCAGGGAGCTCCTGAATACAATACAGAAGCATCCTAGGGGAAAACCTATTAGGAATAACATTCCATATTTTCATAAGCAGAGAATCCTTAAGATTCATTTTTGTAGAAGTATTATAAGCAGAAGTTTCTTGCCACTCAAAAATCACTTGTAACATACTTAGAAAGGCACAGATGATCAGCAGGAACAATAATGCCAGACATCAAGTACACCACATGTAAAACTATAAAGGGGTGGCAAGAAACTTTCAAACAAGATGGATTTATATTTCCAGTGCAAGTGCATCTACACAAGCAGGTTATAATTTGCTGTCACCTTCTTGTATGCTCAAATTAATGCCAAAGCTGCATTTATCTATAAAGATGTTAATCTTTATCATGTGCCTTGGGAATAAAAAGATGCTTAATTTACCTTGAGTATTCTGCAAATAAAGAAGTCTTTTGACAAAAACGGAATCTAGATAAACATTCATGAATATCAAGCATCACAGACATCAAAAAACCTTGAAAAGACAGGTATTTTGGGTCTGAGACCAGATCTATTCCAGCAATCAGAGTTTATTTTTATTCTCTGTTCTGTAGGCCAAATGAGAAGGTCTGTCCACATCCATAAAACTAAGACTCATGCAGCCTACATACAGAAAAGGAAGGTTGCGTGCAATTACCTTCTGGGAATGGTGCCTTGCCCATTTTAACTTTCAAATTGTATAAGGAATTGTTGGAAGTGTGTCACCTGTTTTAAGTCAAAACTGTATCAAACCTTTCAACAGCACAGACCTTTGAGTGTCAGCTGTTTGGTTAAAATGGCCAAGATCCAAAGACTACTATAGACATAGCTTAAGTGTTTAAGGCCTATTTTCTTTTCCAAACTAACACACAAATCAAATGAGTTAAGCACGTCACAGCTCTGAATAGGAGTCTACGCTCCATTGGCAGCTAGTGAACTGTGCACAGGCTTTTAAAACTGCAGTGATTATACCTTATTTCAGTCAATTCTATTATGAACATTATGACACTAGGGTCTATGGCTTCTGAATTAAACGCAATATTGAATGAAAAGATAGAGAGATTTCTTAGTAAAATGTATTCTCAGTAAATATAAAAAAAAGTACTGGCAGTGTAAAATGCACTTGTTATGTATATTCTCTTATTTCAAGAATGTTTTTCCTATGAAAGTGGAAAGTCTCCTCAATACCATTGGTTAATTATCAAAGAATTCATCTAGACCACTTTAGCTTTCACTGGAGACTTCTAATATGCGTATCTGACATGATTACCTAAGAGCTGGACAGGGTCAGAACACGATGGAAAGCAGCTCATCATAAAACAATCCAAACATTGTGCTTTTGCCAGTGCTATCAAGTTATCAGGCTCATCAGGTTCCCATGACATATATCACAGGACAGCCTGCAAGGTTTTCCCCTTTCCTTGGGGGTGGGGGGGTGTATGTTTGAGGGAGGGCAAATGTCTCCAAGAAAAAACATTTTCTTCAGCTGCAGGTCTTCCTACTTTTTGTAAACAATAAACGTCTAGAAGATGAAGATGGATTAAGATGGTTACCCAGTAAGCATCTTTAACAGTATAAATTCTAAAAAATAACCAAAATATGCTCACTTACTTGGTATTTCCCTCTTTGTGGCTGTAAGAAAGCTAACAGTGAATTCCCAGCCCTGACTGCACATAACTAATGGAGAAACATTACAGATGTAACAGACGCCTTCGAGCTTTTTTATCTTAATAATATCCTAATGAATTGTTGGGGTTTTTTAATAATGAAATAAATTAACAACAGTGACTCTCCTGAAACTAATTCCCTCTTTGCAACCAACTCCTGCTTTCCTCACAGTTCTTCACTCCCCATGCTACTTGTTTTGCCTAGTTATACTGGAGCACAGAGGGTTACCTGGAAGGAGCTACAAGGTTCTGTGCTGCAGAAGCCCCAAAAAGACAGACTGGCTCTGCACAGAGTCAGGTTATTAATCTAAAAGCAGTTAAGCCAATGCAAGCAGTCTTCATGGCAAGGAAAACAGAAAAATACAGAGGAAACAGAATTTCACATAAATGCCCTTCTCCCCATTCTAACATTGGGTGAACAACTTTGGGTGATACATTTTGCCCTCCAGAACAGAATATTCTAAGGACCACCTACTTCCTTACTAAATAGCTATCAAGCAAGGGGGTTTTAGGAACATAGGAAGTGTCTTTGAAAAAGTTGTCCTATTTCTAAGTATGAACCGACTTCTTGAATGCTTGTTCAAGTGCTTGTTTATGCTGCATGTCAATGGAAAGAAAAAAGGAAATTAAGGAGAGAATAAATCTTTAAAGTTGCTCCTTAATTTTTATAAAAAATGGATATGTCAGTGTACATGGGAGGCTTTTAACTGATGGCTTATTTTCAAAATTTAAGGACAATAAAACCAGTTTTCAGATTATAATTGTTTTTGCAGGTTTTGTCCTATGCTTTATAGATATTAGTTATTACCAAATCCTTTCATTGGATACTTTTTTAGCTCTGGTGATAGTAGAAAATATAGTGGCACAGGGTCATAATCAGCACTTGCTGAGGGGAAACACAAACAAAAAAGGTAAAAGAAACAAGACTCCACTGGTAATAGAAAGATCCTCTGAAATCATACAGATTTCACTAATATTTCTAATATTTCAGTTTGGAAAAGCATGAAAAAACTGAGATAAGAATTAACCTTTTTCAAATTACAAGTTCAGCCTTTAGTTTGTAAATCACTTTTTGCTTGTGGGATGTTCTCCTTTGAGTCCTCAGGCTTCTATAGAAAACGTCTCCAATTAAAAGTTTTGGTTAAAAGAAAAAGAAAGTCTAACCCCTCTACCTTGGCTCACTTCAGCCTTCTGAGATGAGTCTGTATTTCTTTTATTTTCTTTTATTTTCTTTCAGTTTCCAGCAAAGCCAAACTATAGAGCAACAAATTCCTCTGTGAAGCAGAAGTTGTGTGTGTTGGCAAGTTCCTGTTAAGGAATCTTATCCTACCTCATAGGAAGACCTGATCAGTCTGAAGATATCCACCTCAGGATAAGGCTCTACATCATCACTGAGCAGTGAGTGAAGATGAGGAATGGGTGGAAGAGTGCTGTCCTTATTAGTTACACTGTCCAAGTATCTGGTGGGAAGGAAAAAAAAGAAATGAGAAGCCCAAGATACATTTTTATCTTCCTTTCTGAGGGTTAACAGAAAAAGGGTTACATATAGATTATTAAATGTAAAAATTACCAAGCTGCTCTCTAATAAGAGTAAGGCTAATGAAACTTATCATGAATAAAAATTCCAAAGTTTCAGCAGCATCTTGAAAACTAAGCCCACTAACAAACATGAGGAAATCGAGGTTGCACTCAGCGATATTAGTTTGTATTAAATGACTCAAGCCCCTCTATTTACCAGCCTCCTGTTTCACTGAAATCTATTGATTCAAGATCCTACTTAATTCTTCTGAGTTGTATTTAGCCCGTTCCCAAAACATTTCCCTTGACATCGAGGCTTTATCTTAGTAGTATTTAAAAGGCAGCAGGCAAAAGATGAAGTAACAAAACAAATTAGGTTTCTATAACCAGGTTTGGGAAGTTCATTTGATTGTCTTGAAGAATTTATATCTTGTTGGTCACTTAACATTATTCTAAGATAACATAAATACTACCTTACAGGGGTGAGAGGGGACTACAAGAACGTAAAAGGTTTACATATATCGTACTGGTTTAAATTCAGTATTTCAACATAGAAGACAAATCAGAAAAGTAAGCAAAAAGAAAAATAAAATTAAGATACTTTATTTTCTGTAATAAATACCTTCCCAAGACTGTCATGGCTTCTCCATCATCTTTACAGTTAAGCAGCTTGTCTACATTGGCTTCGAGGACAGCAAGTGCTAATTGAAATATCACCTTTATTCCTTCACAGAAGAAACAATCCACAACCACCACTGCACTTTCAAATGGCATTACACTGAGGAAAAGAGTGAGGAACCAGGACAGGGAAATGGTGGAGATTACACCCAGGTCCTGCATGCAGTCATAAAGCTGTGGAATGTAGTCACGAGCCAACTCTTCAAAGACACCCTGATCCACCAATGCTCCTGTAGAAAATAAATAAAGTTGAACACCCATTAATTTGGGAGCAACTGACACATTGACATTTAGGGGAGAAAAAAATATATACATATGTTCTCTCTCTCTATATATATATAAGTACAAAGCCTAAAAATATTCTACATGATGCTTATACACATTTTCTCACTTTCAGACAAATAATAGATTCCATTACACTACTGAGCTGTACAGACAAATTGAACTGTAATATGCTTTATTCTGCTTTAATTATATACTTCACAATAGCTAACAAAGGGTCAGTTTGGCCTAGCACCTACACAATTTAAATGGTACCATTAATAATGGTACCATTATTAATTGGCATTAGGCCTCAGCATCACCTGTTGAACGAGGCCAGGGTGACTGGGAAAGTTTGGAATTATTTCAAGAGAACCCCATGTTACACATTTTTATGCCATAGCATCAGTGTCTTATGCAGACCAGGAAAAATCATTTCTAGGGCTGAATGAGTATCTCATGTGAGCTACAGTAAAAAGAGTTTCCATGATAAATTGAAGAGCCACTTCCACATACACTCATCTGACAACAGGAGGTAAACAGGCACAAAGACTTCTACTGCAAACTGCTAAAGCTCCTGTTTCTACCTTACCTTAATCAGATAACCGGATCATCTAAAATTCGAATTTTAGCCTCCCATCTCTTTTCAATTTACTTTGTTTAAGCCCACCTCAGAATGCTGTCCAATCCTAAGTGAAAAAACTATTAACTATCACAGTATGTGTTTACAGAATTGCTTCTATGCTCCTGAGCAAGCTGGCTCGTCACTGGCATTCACAGTTGTATCTATGCCACACATACATCTACACACACATTTGTTTCAGTACAAATACCACCAATTATTTTGGTTATTTTTTTTGTACTGTCTTTTTAGAAAACATCCCCATGACATACCAACAACCCTTGTGTTGTAGTAGTCAGGCAGCATCCGTTCACACAGAGCCACTAGCAGCCAGAAAGCTTCCTCCTCTTTTGCATAAAGGAGGAGCACTGAAGTGACAATATTCATAGCCTAAAAGAAAGAGAAATATAATTATTCAATACCTAGCACGGTACCTGGGAAGGTAAGTGGTTAGGAAATAAGCTACATCTCCCCCTGCAGACCCCAAACTGTTCAAGTATTTCCCTGTAAAAACAGCAAGAGAGTGTTTTCCCAGTGCTCAAAGGAAGACTTAAGAAAGCCTCAAAAAAATCATAGAAAATTGTTAGTTGTTTTCTTTTCTCTTTTTTTTTTTTTTTTTAGAAAAAGAATAAATCAAGATTTCTTTTCCTAATCAAGGGCCAACTCAGATCTGCAAACATCCCATTACACTGATACTGATACTCTCCCCTAAGTGCTCTCGTGGAATCTGAGTCTGGTGCAGCCAAAATACCTCTTACAGCACTAATGATGGCCACTGCTCCAGCACTCCTTGCAGAGGATGCCTGTGCTTTCTGCTCCCATGGAAAGGTCAAGACAGAGCACCTGTGAGCTCAGACAAATGCCTGTAAGGGTGTCATTCACAAACAACCAGAGCACAGGGAAACACAAGTGCCTTGCTATTGCTCACTCTCCATATTCGACTGTGGACATGACAGTTTTCTACGGTCTGTTTGACTCTATTTCAAATACCACAGCACTGTACAATGACCTCAAATTGTTTGCTTACAGCCTTTGACTAGACTGCTGTTAGTCTGAAGAAATGAAGTATTTCAGTACTATTTTCTTCTCAGTTTGTCTCCTAAGGAATTAGCTAATCATTTCAAATCCTGTAGCATTTTAAGACTCCAGCTTGATCATTACCTGTCTGAAACCACAACTAAGGCCTCAGCTGAAGCTCCAAACTATGTTACAGCTCTGTCAAAGTCTGTGTTATTCCTTTTATCTTGTCTACCATGTATGAAATACTTCAGTGCCTGAATTCTCACTGTAGCGTTCTGAATGCCATGGACCAAATCTCAAGGCTATTAATTACTGTGACAGCTTTAGGAACCAGAGTTGAAGTGTCTTTCTACTGTTCCCCTGTTAAACAACCTTTGCAAATGTTGTTGTAGCTATTACTTAGTATTATATTTGTTATTAAATAATTTATGATGCTATCTGTTAGAACTGCTTGCACTTACTCGTATCTAGGAGTCTTAACAGTCAAACATTAATTAGGCTTCTTAATACTCATGAATTTAAGTTTCCTTTTTGCAAAAATATGTAGGAAGGAAAAAAAGAGGCCCAGGTGATAAGCCAGATTTATATAGCAAGAAAGAATGATTTAGGACCAGAAGCTAAAGTGACCTGAATCACAGGCATAAGAACACCAAAACCAGCATTAACCAGCATTAACTCCATGGATACATGGTTGTGGCTCACAGTGATGAGATACCTTCTAGGGTGCTTTATTTTTTGACAAGTGGAGAGTTATTACAACTAATACATTGAATAATTAGATAAATATTTAAGTCTTGAGGGTTTTTTTTGTTAAAAAGAATCTTTCTTCATGGTCCGTTTGTCATTTTCTGTAGATGCACTTCAGGATGGCTCTGTCCAGTTTCTAGATTTATGGGCAGAACACACAGAAAACTTCACATCTCTCAACGTGTGCTGCTAATACTGCTGTCAGAGTAGCTCCCTGTGTCAAATCCCTCTGAGCTCAGCATTGCTGCCATTCTGCAGTGCTGAGGTGTCAGCTCACAAGCATTATCCATGTGCCAGTGCACTTCACACAGCTGAACACCCATGTGCACAGCTGAAGGAACAGGAGTATAAGGATGGAAGTGGAATTCCAGAAACTGAAGGAGTGCAGGGTGTTTCAATTACCTGACAATATCCTATGTTTGGGTTTCTAAAAGCATAAGCTGTCAGGACTCTCCTTAGAGCAGCAATACCCATCTCGTTCTGGAATGCTGGGTGTTCCGGGAGGGAGCGGTGCAGATCCCTCTCTATCTCTTCTGTAGCAAGGTTATATTTTCCCATCGATTTCTCCACTAGGTCCTCATAATAGCCTGGATGAGTGGCCATTTCATTAATGGCTCCTGAGAGTGGGAGAACAGTATTAAAACCAGAAGAACAAAGGAAGAGTTGGCAGGTACAGTATTCCAACTTGATGATCTGCTGCCCTTTCCTCTCATCTTGAATATCACCAAGCATCTCAAAAGCAAATATGAAATGTTATTTTGGTAAAGGTGATTAAAAAAAATAAAAAGGGTGTGCTTATGTGATTATGCCCATCTTGTCTTCTCTTCTAGTGGCACTTTTATAATGAGGTTAAAAAAAAAGGAAGAAGATAAAGCCTGTCTCTCAGCCAGAACAAAAAATGAGGCATGAAGAATAAACCATCTATGCAGTCACATGGTATCATGAGCTCCCTCTGCAGATGGCTGCGGGTTTGGCTATCCTAAATAACCCAAAACATGCCTCTCTGAGAAAGTTACTTGCCCTGAGGAGGGCAAGTAGATTAATGTTTGCTTGCAGAAAGTATGATACATCAGCCAAAAGCAAGAGACAGGAACTCGTGAGCTCTATTCCTGCTTCTGAAAATGACTCTGTCACCTTGGGCAGGACACAGCCTGTCTTAGGGACACCACCACAGGCTCACAGAGTTGCTATGAGATTCCATTACTGACTTTGAAACTTCTCTGGAAACGAAAATCAAACATCAGTAGCACAAATGGAAAATATTAGTTATACGTACACCATGAAAACTGGTCCAAACTAGCTGCTAATCAGACACAAAACGGAGCTGTGCATTCCTGTGTATATTTTCTGAAATCATTTGATAATGCCCAGCAGCACAGAGATGTACATGATTAAGCATTATTAGGGAAGAAATAGAAAACAAACCAGAAAGCATCATATAAAGTCTCTGGTGAGCTCATATCCTAAATGGTGTGTGTAGCTGTGGTAACTATTTTGGGGTGGGCTAGAGCTAGAGAAGGTATACAGTAAGTGAAGGGTTATGAAGAAAGCCTGAGGTTGGATTGATTTCCACATAACTAATTAATAAAATTAAAAAAATTAATAAAATTCTTCAACTTTGAAAAAAAGGCCTAAGGGGATACAGATCTAGAGAATCCTTCATGGCACAGAAGATGGACAGAAGTATTTTCTTACCATTTTTCATATAATGGGAACATCTAATAAAATGATAAAGTAATTTTTTTTGCATTATTAACAAAAAAAGTTAGTGGTTCCATGCAACATGGGTGAACTTTGGAATTCCCTTGCAACAACTCACTGTGAAGGCCAAAAGCTTAACTGGATTCAGAAATTACTAAGTAAATAGGAATGAGGCTTGCTGGTAGATGTTGAACATCCAGGAGGCCCCTAGACTGCTGGCTTCTGGTAACAGAGTGTGCATTCTGCTTTTTTATACTCTTCCCTAAATTTGTGAGCCTGTTTGAAGAAAGGGTACTTACTAGTCCAAACAGAACTCTTGTCTAAACCTGTCTGGTGCCTGCTAACAATCACAACCTTACTGACTCCATATATTTTCAGACACTTATTATCTGCACCTTTAATCATCTTTGAAATCTTTTTTTCTCCTTCATGCTTCTGCTTATACCCCACAGTCACATTCAAATGAATACCTACCTGAAAAGAGTAGCCAAAGTTCCCCTCTCATGCTTTCTGGAATGCCCTTCAGCACAAGGTCTCTGGTTTTCTCTGTACGATACATACAGACTCCTTGGCCATATTCAGCAAAGTGAATCTTCCAGGCCTGTTCCTTCAGGAACTCTTTAGCCTAAAAGCAAAGGAAGGCAGGCATAAAGATGCAGCTTCTCTTTCCAACATTCTGCCCCATTGAAATCTTGAGTGCTAAAAAGCCTACAATGTCCTAACTTTCCAAGTAAGCAAGAAGTAACTTGGCTGCAGTCCAATTTTCTTCTTAGTGGGCTTCCTAGTTTCTATCCCAGTAGACCTTGCTGTTAAGAGAATATTATTGAAGCAGTTTGTAGTGGGTTTCTGTGGCTGGGTTTTGGTAGCAGGGGGGGTAGGCTACAGGGATGGCTTCTGTTAGAAGCTGCTAGAAGCTTCCCCTGTCCCATGGAGCCAATGCCAGCCAGCTCCAGGATGGACTTCCTGCTGCTGGCCAAGGCTGAGCCAATTAGGAGTGACAGTAACACCTCTGTGATAACGTATTTAAGAAAAGAAGGTTGTTGTTCAGAAAGAATTCCAGCCAGGGAAGAGTGGAGTGAGAACATGGGAACAACAATGCAGACACCAAGGTCAGTGCAGAAGGAGGGGCAGGAGGTGCTCCAGGCACCAGAGCTGAGGCCCCTGCAGCCCGTGGTGCAGACCGTGGTGGAGCAGCTGTGCCCCTGCAGCCCATGGGGGACCATCGGGGTGCAGAGACCCACCTGCAGCCCTTGGAGGAGCTCATGCTGGAGCAGGTGGATGCATGAAGGAGGCTGTGACCCCGTGGGAGGCCCAAGATGGAGCAGGGTCCTGCCGGACACTGGTAGCCCATGGAGAGGGAAGCCCATGCTGGAGCAGGTTTTTCCCAGGTAGGACTTGTGGCCCCTGTGGGGGACTCACGTCGGTACAGCTCATTCGTGAAGGACTGCACCCCATGGAGGAGTGACCCACGGGACAGCAGTTTGGGAAGAACTGATGCCTGAGGGATGGACTCACACCACAGAGGTCCATCAAGGACTGTCTCCCATGGGAGGGACCTCACGGAAGCAGGGGAAGGACTCCTCTCCCTGAGCAGCAGCAGAAACAACAACTGACTGTAACCCCCATTCCCCGTCTCCCTGCAGCGCTGGGGGGGAGGAGGGAGAACATGGAACAAGAGGTGGGGGGAAGGTGTTTTTTAAGACTGTTTTATTTCTCACTCTTTGGTTCTTATCCTGTTAGCAATAAATTTAAGTACTAGCCCCCCTTTGAGTCTGTTTTGCTTATGAAGGTAATCAGTAACTGACCTCTCCCAGCTGTTATCTCAACTCATGTATCCTTAGCTGGTTTTCTTTTCTCTCCTCTGTCCAGTTGCAGAGGGGAGAGTGAGACAGTGGCTTCAGTGGGTAGCTGGCATCCAGCCACCGTCAACCCGCTACACGGTTATACTAAAGAACAGGAATACAACCTCTCCTTTGCTTTTTTTTCCTGTAGTGAAGTTATTTCTGTTGGTAAAACAGTGTCATGTTCAACGCTTTATTTCTGTGAAAAGTACTGCCTATTAGCTCTGGGTGAGACTCTTCTGGGTCAGAAACATGGGTTTTAAAGAAAACATGCTTAACAGCTTTTTCAGTCAGGTACAGCACTCAGGGGTGCATTTTACCAGCTTAGGGTTGAACTCCTCAGGTGACCTCCGCCGATACATGGTCATTAAAGCTTGAGTTGCTGTTGGAATGCCGTTGTCATTGAGGTTGAACTGTCGCTCTCCCTCCGACTCAGAGCTCAGGCTTTTGTGAGGGCTGGCAGAAACTGAACTACTGGATCTTGTGAACACCTGTAGAAAGCAGTCATAAGCAATACAGACATGGGGATGACCCAGAGTCCGGACTTTTTACTTCATTTTACTCCAAAAAGTCATACATGCTAACAGTTAACAAACGCTCACCCATGTACAGGCTGACCATATGACAGCAGAAATTAAACCAGTTTCTAAATAGCTCCCCTGGAACACTATAAAATTCTATAATGAGAATTACTAAGGTCATGTTAACTTTAGGTAGCCCTGGGCAACTGAACCAGCTCCTTGGTCTGCTGTCAGCATTGTAGGACTGTTAACTCCATGGGTGGCTCCATGACTGTCCAGAATGTAAAATTTATATATAACAGGTATTTTTATATGTGTGTGTACACATATAAAACCACATATTTATATCTGTATATATGTTTACACAGACATATACAAAATAAATTATTTTCCCCCTTGATTAAAAATATGTTCTACAGAAAATTCAACATTGTCATATTGTGATGTGGAAGAAAAATATTTTAAAGAAAAACGATTTTCTGACTTCTCAAACATTTTTGAAATTGTATCACAGTAAAATCTCATAGAGAAGTTCATAGCAAATGCCTGAAATTGCAAATAGTAGTCATGCATGTCTACATATGTAGTCATATTACTAAATGTAGTAATAATGCCAGCAATTACTAATTTGTGTTTATAATTCAGTAGGTAGAATACTTAGATCCATCCAGGGCAAAAGGCAAGACGAAGTTTCAGAACTACACATGCCTATGTGCTCTGGCATACAACTATAACAACAGAGTAATTATACCTCACCATCAACAAAGCAAATAAAAAAAAATTCTATTAAGATATACATAGCAAACAGAGTAGGGCTATTCAGTGCAATACTAAGGTATGGCTTAGTACAGACTTGGAATGTGAGATCTACCCACATAAAACCAAAATGATACACCCACAACACCCTTTTCTGCTTTGAGATCTGAACTAGTAAACTTTTCTGGGTTTAACAGATCTGATGAGGTCGTTGTATGAAGCACCTGAATTTCATACATAAAATCTGGAATTCAGCAGAAGGCTTGCCATTCAAAGTGGCTAAGAAAAGTGTACCTTATCATATCTTTTAAGAACCATTTACTTTGCACACATAAATAAGGAGGGGGTTCAGAATAGGGGCATTTCATATCCAGGACAGGGCAGGGGTTTTTTGTTACTTCAAATGTTCCAAAGTTCACTAGCTGTACACATGCAAACTTGCTCAGCTCAAATGTTGTTTGCAGAAGAATCAAAGAATGGGATTTAGCAGCTAAAGTCTTGAATAAAAGGAGTATCATATACAATGATAACTTCTTCAAATTAAAATTCCATGATTACATTTGACTTGGACAAGTTAATAGATATTAAAAGTATCATTCAATGAACCAGTTAATTAGCTATGATACTTTCCAATAAGATATACTGTAATTTCAGAATGTAGCAGCAGGAGTTAAGAGTAGCTTTTCCTCAGCAATTACGATTTCTCTTAGGTCTAACACAAAAAAATAGATATCTTCATTGTAAAATTTTAACACTTCAGTTTAAGGAAACTAAAATGCACTAACACAAAAGAGGTAACATTTCTGTGTACAAAGGTTTAGCTTTTTTCCTGGCTCCCCTCTTCCCACACCAGTTAAAATCCCCCTCTAGTAAATCATTCACGTTCCTCCACATACCTCATCATCTGAGCTGATATAGCTTCCAGAAATATTTTTTTCCAAGTATATTTTTGAAGTGGTTTGTTGCAGAAAGTCCGAGATCCTCTGTACAAGAAAGTCTCTGTCTTTCAAGTTGGCAAAGAGGAACGTCATTCTGTTTTTTGTGCTGATTGACAGCGGGCTGGGCAGCACACTGGAACTGTCTGCCTTTTCCACTATTGTCACCTAGGGAGAAACAGGAGCTACAGCTTAAGATCTTTAATTAATCAAGTTGCTTGGTCTAAGAAGCCATCTTAATACAATGAACCCACGCTCCTTTTGCCCTTGTATCAAGTCACTATGGACATCCCTCTGCATGGAAAACATGATTTGCATACAAGTCTGAAAGATGAAGGCTGTCATCCCTCAAACAACTGGCTTCAGTACATTCTCCAGCAGAACTCCTCTGCATAACTTATTTTCTTCAGGCTTTATTTTAAAAGAATCACTAAAACAAAATTCTGTCTGTGGGAGGCAGATCTATGGGCCTTTTTGTAGGACTTCCAAATCCCTCTCCTGCTTCTCAGCACCACTACAGGCTGAATCAATGAAGACTTTTGCTTACCTTTTATTGCCAAGACATGGGAATAAGCCAGTTTTGAGACAACACTTGTGTACTATTATATCCTAGTTTTATACTGTGATAACAACTGTTATTTTAACTGTATATTCACAGTACACAGAAACTCAGATCAAAGGGAAACTAACCTAGCATGTCTTCTCTTACAAAGAAAAACATCTAACTCTGTGAGGTGCAGGCTTCTGTTTGGCCTTCAACTGTTAGTGGAGCAGTCACTAATCTAACTGAACTCCATCCAACCTGTAAACAGTATTCATACAACAATCTATTGAGTACAAGGAACTGGTTCCCTAAGCTTTCAGTAAATCATGTTAACACAAAGAAAACTCAGGGACAAGTCACACACCGCTGATGAATTATATAACAGCTGTGTGTTCTAAACATTACCAATTATTAGCCTTAAAAATCAATCAATCAATCAAGTTTGTGCAGTTCATACATTGAACAAAACGTAAATTACAATGGTAAATATTGTTTTTACAACTTTAAACGATTTTTTAGGTAATGAAAACTGACTTACTGCCTTCAGAATAGAAAGGGGCATATTTCAGTTTGCTAGGACCTTTACTTTTCCTCCTTTGTTAAACCCTTTTTAAAACGGAAATCAATGGTAAGACATTAGTGCTATAATATTAATATCTCTTTAGCTAAATGGATAATCATTTTTCCCACATTTTCTTTGAAGATGTATTTCAAGACTGCAGTGCACAGCTCCAGGTGCTAAATGACTTCTATGTTCTTCCCACTTCCTTTTATTTTTCTGTTAACTACAAACATATTAGTTATTTGTTATCTGATAGGACCTTCACTAACAGCATATTGAAATTAGCCAAGAAGTGTTCCTATGTTATTTTTCTGTTCCCCTTAAAAACTGTTTGAGTGCAATCAGCACAAAGACAGACAAGTTCTAAAGGCACAGGGCAGACATTACAGCAACCATGCCCTGCTTCACTTATTTCCTATTCAATAGAGACACACACACATCTGAACTGCTGATCTTGGAGAGTGTACCTATTGTAGGTGCAGTGAGCAGTGCAGTCAGCCACCAAAAATCATCTTTTTTGACCATAATTCGTGAATCAATGCTTGTTGTCTCAATTGTCAAAACACCCCCAGGATACTACAGAATACAGGAATTAGGCTAGGGTCTAACCCAAAGCTTTAATTAAATAGAAAGCTTTCCCTTAATTATTAAGGGTACTGATCAGTTGTTCTGAAGAATGACATTACCCGGTGGGTTACTGTTCTCCTTGCTGGTGCTGAGACTTAAACCTGTTCACACAAAAGCACTTATTCCTTCAGCTATTTTCTTAAAGCTTTAGAGCTGCTTTGAACCCTGTGCTGCTGTGGCTGTGGTTATCAAAAGCAGCTGTTGAACCTGCATGCAGGAAAAGAGGTCCTGCTAAATGGAGACTTTGCTCTCCTCATCCACTGTTTTACCTGGAGGACCATTGTTCCCATTGATTCCCAGACAAACAGTGCAACCATAATTGAATGTCTCATCTCAAATAACCAAAGCCATTGCGACATGCTGTCAAGAAGCTGTACTTCAACATTTCCTAACAAGTACTGCTTTACTCTTAGTGATTTGTGGGGGGAAACAGTGCCTTGAAATATTCCATGGTTCTTCAGTTAAGCCAAACCGTCCTTGGTTACATCAGCCTTGCTACTACTTCCAAAACTTTACACAATTTTCTATCAACCCACAAATCAAGTCAACCATAAAAAACCTCCCCAACATAATTATTTTTTTATTGCATCAAACAAGCTTTTTGCTGAACATCTTCTTTAAGTAACCAGCTTCAAAAAGATAAACACACCAATTTGAAAAATGCTGACAAATATTTCCCATATACAGGAATAAACAGTTGCAAATCTGCACGAAGAGACAATTCAAAACTTTAGGATCTTTTTAATCTTTTTACATCTGACAAAAGCAAATCATGTCTGACAGATTTTTTAACAGAATTTTCACTCATTGATCTAGGAAATTTCACAGTCCATCCCTCCCTATGAGGCACAAAAAAAGGACAATGAGGCTGTAAATCTGAATACAAATTATGGGACAGGAAGGACTCACAAGGGTTGTGAAAACTGAAAGAATTGCCTGTGAATTTTAGTAGTAGGAATCACAAACTAAGATATGCAGTCATTAAATATCACTTAGAACACATCAGAATAGTATGCTCACAAGAGATTAAAAGGATCAAAAGAGGTTTTCCTCCAAAAAAAAAAAAAAATCAAAGCTAGGATGCAATATCCAAGAGGACACTGCTTTATTATTCGCCCTATAAATATACAAATACAAATATTTACCTCTCGAAGAGGGATAATAAGGCTGCACAAGTTTTCTTCTTTACTAGTAAAGCAAATGTAGTTTGTAGAAACAAACATCTGACCCAAAATATGCATTTTGTTGAATGGAGTCCAAAGAGTACAGTCTGTGTGCCCATCTAATTTCTCATCCTTGGGAAGCCGGAACAATGCACGGTATCTCTCACTCTTTGCTCTGGCATCAAGATCCCTGAAAAACCCACAGAGAGATTTTCCTGTTTTAAGAAATACATTTTAAGATCCATTTTATGCAAATCATGGCCAACAAACAGCTCAGCTAAGCACGGAGTGAACAGCAAAACAGCGGAAATAGTTTGTATGTAGGGGATGTATAGTGTTCACTGTTGGAAGGCTCTAAAACAAAATGAAAAAAAAAGATCTGCCATGAGTGATTTAAACATTTATCCTGCCTTCTCAGAGGGGAAGGACTGGATGAGCTTTCCATATTCATCCCTGCTTTCTGAGAATATATACAGTGAATCCATTTTTTATTATATAGCAATAAAAAAAATGCTTCTTTGAGGCTTATTTATTGACACAATTGAATCCTTAGGGTTAGAGTCTGTTAACAATTTCAAGACTTAATCTTGATAACATATTCAGTGCAAAACACTTACTATTAAGAAAGACAAACCCAAGTGATATATTGCATGCTAGATGTCACTAAATAATGAGAAATATAAACAAGCACTGATTACAATTCTGTATGGTTCACTAAAATGACCAACATATAACGAAAAAAATTTAAAGAAATAATTAATTGCAGCATGATACAAAAGAAGCAGAAATATTTTCCAAACAGTTCTTCATCCCTTATAATTTTATGTCAATTTTTGTATCCCTGTTACCTAAAGTAAGTTTTAAATAGAATTCATTATCTAGAGTCATTTTTCAATCCCAGTTTTAGGACCAAATAAGAATGTTAGGCACATTTCTTAATAACATTTAAATCACTTTATTACCTTCTGCTAGTGACATAAAATGGCCTTACAACAGATAACTAATGCAGCCAGTGTTGAGAGATACTCTAAAGAGCTTCTGAACAAACTAGAACTTGTCTCAAGTTTCTTTTATTTTTTACAATATGTTCATATTCAAATGTTGTCCCTTTCCTATTTCTACAGGACACCAAGTAATTATATTCAAATAATTACTCACATTTTGCCACTGCTGGAATCGATCATTCCTTTTGGAGTAACAGTAAATGGCAGCAACATTAGAAAACTTTTGGACAAAATCCTGGGAAGTAAAAGGGTTGAGGAGGAATAAATGACTAAGAGACAGTGCTATACTTACCTTTTTAGTGCAGATACTTTTTTGGGGGATTTCTTTTTCAGTTTGGGTAATGACCTGTCTTGTTCAAACCCTTCATTGTCCAGAAGCTGTCGCATCGCTATATTGGCAAGCTGTTCCATTAGTTTAAATGTCTCACTGATGTTAAGGAATACTGAGAAGAAATGTTCACTTGACCTTGTGCTCACTTTGATCATATCAGGGAAGAGCAGTGTAGCATTCTTTTCAAGTTGAGTGATATCAACCCAGCGGATAACTAGCTTTGCTGAACAGGAGCAAACAAAGAAAAAAGGTTCAGTACCAAAATGAGCATATTCAAGAGCATTTATCTTCCTCTTCCTATAAAATGCATTCAGATGAATTTTCATTGCATCTTGAAAAGTTGGGAGCTCAGCACAAATAGACCCAGCTTGTACAAACAAACTACTATCACCTGACAAGCAGCAGATAAAAGAGTTTAAATATCATTTACTTTGTTTACAGAACACCACACAAGCATTACAATGCTGGGTAGTCTAACACAACTTATCATTGCCACAGTACTTGCTCAGACTCTGATATCCTCTTTTCCTGTGGAACCAAAGAAACAGTCTAAACACATCAGGCAGGCTTGTGTTATTTTTATACAATTAAAAGTTTCAAATATTACAGTAATGATAGATCCTTTGCTTTTTTCCAAACACCAGTACAGGTGCTGTCCTTAAAAGAGAGGCTAAATCTACATTTATTAAAAAAACCCAAAAACGAGACAAACAAACCAAACCAACCAAACAATCAAACAAAACAACCAAGGAAAAAACAGAAAATCCTGCCATTCATGACTGGGGATTGATCCATTGCCCATAACCAAGTACTGCAGATTCATTCACCTCCACACTGCTTTGAATTAACTCCCTCTAGAGCAGACTGGTTGCATCCACACTGTGTAGTTCATTCTGGATCTCCTCTGAGACCTTTATGTTCCAGAGTTGTACAAGAGTACATGTGGCATTTGAGGTTGCAAAGTCTGCCAGAGAAGTACTGCAGGATTGTATAAGAGCAGAACGAGTCAAAACTGGTGTGATCTCGTCCCTATTCCCTTTTGGGCACAGTCCCTGAGGTGAACCATGTCTCTAAACAATGCACAGGTATTGTTTTAGAGAGAACTACTTTGAGAAATACAAAACAAACAAGGGAACAAAAGCGTGCAGTGAAGCAGGGTGACAATCATGGAATTGCTCCCTACTCCTCTTTTCCTCAGCAGTGTCTTTTTACCCCCAGTGTTCAGCAGGTGAACAGCAATAAACTACAGAAGATTCCCTAACAATTCTTAGATGCACAGATTACCATTCCACCAAAAACATACCTTCCCTGCCCATAAGGAAAGAGTAAAAGCAAAGGTGATTAATGCTGAGATACACCCAGCCCTGACGGGGCACCTTCCCCTTCCAGTAACTGCAGGAGTAGTAGTTCACCAATTTCTCTTCTTCTGGCATCCCAAAAAGCTTGTGAAATTTCACTATGGCTTCCTTGAATTTTTCTGTGTCGTCATCCTCTTTGATGCCATTGATTTTGTTGTACTCAGCGATGATGCCCTAGGGCAGGGAGTGAGAGAAGTACACATCATGTTAGTTGCCACGGGGCATCAGATATCCTAATTACCATTGAGATTCGTAATATTTTCCTCCTGGGCATAAATATGCTCCCTGGGATAGGACTTCACCAGAAAAATTTTCTTCAAAAGGGAAGGAAAAATAAAAGGAAAAAAAGCATCTGTTATTCATCAGGGAAAATATAAAGTGACTTCTATGACCCCTTTCACTGGACCTCGAACAAAAGAAAAAAAAATCTTCTATTAGATTAACTGTCACAATGGAAAATATTATTCCCACTTGCAGGTGCTGATGACCTTCATGAAATTTGAAGTGGCAACTGTCTGGTGAAAAGCTGCTCTTCATATCTTGAAGACTACAGTTCCTTCTGTTCTATGATGAAGCTCTGGTCTATTCACTTATTTTCCCCATTTCTTTTATAATAATCTCTATTGCCTTTAATATTAAAGTTGTAAAATGGAAACTGACTTTTTGCCTTCAACTTGCTCTGTATTTACATGCAATGCAGAGTATAAGACAGAGAATTCACATTTAGTAATAGAAGAAGTACAATACTACTTGTAAGTAATATTTAGTAGTATAAGACTAAATTCATATTTATTATTTGTCCAATTCTAAGAAGTAACAATTTCCTTAAAGGATTATATTTCACAAGACAGAGGTCTTCTCATATGTTTCCATGACCATCTGTAGTCCTCAAATCTGAGTCACTAGTAAAACACAAGCAACTGGGGGATTCTTAAGACAGTTGACTTATTACATGAAATGTTAAAAAAGGAATGAAGCAAAGCATATGCTTAGAACACACACCCAGTAAACATAGTTATGTTGCTTATAATCAACCTTCTACCAAGTATTTATTTTTAGATAATTCTTAGTGCAGATAAAGGACTTTTTACCAGTATTGCTACTATCTCTCTTATAAAAAGAAAAAGCAATTCTGAGAAAACCAACACCCCCATACCCCCCACAACCAACCAAACAAATCAATGAACCAGCAACCCCTAATACATGAAATGTAAATGCCAGAACTACAGGATTTAACTATATAGAAGAGGGGAAGGAGATGTTATGAGTATATGAAAAAAAAAAATAAAGCTTTGCACTGGAAAAACAGTTACGTAGAAAACTGTCAAAGTTTAAGACAGGTAACAGCACAATTAATTTTCAAACTTATAATGTCTGAAGCCCTGCCTACATATTTACATGGGGATTTTTTTAGATCACAGTGCTATAGGTATGTGCACTAATCCCAGTTTCCCTGATTCTTACACACACGTTGCTACTTAGCATCTGGTTTTCCTTCAAAAATGCAGAGTAGCCTAGGGACTACCAGGTCAAATTTGTTTAGAATTCACATCAGTTTTCCTTCCACAGTCACATTTATCACTAACAACATTTCTAGTAGCATATACACTACCTGTATTTTTCCTCTGACAAATGTGTTTATGTCGTTCTCATTTTCGAAGATTGAAAGAGTTTGCAACAAATGCTGTTCAAGCCATTCCCAGTGTTCAGTGATTTCCTTCCTTGAGCAACCTGTACGTAAAAAAAAAACCAACCAAAAGTCACAAAAGAAGTATTTCACCGGCATCAATGGCCTCTTAATCATAAACAGAAGACTCTAAGAAAATTTGTCAGCAACTGGAGATGCAGGATTTCACTAGATGTCTGGAAATTCCAAAATTTTCTCCCATGGTATTTAATTTCGTAATAAATAGGCAGCAACATTCAAGACTATTCCGTGAGAAGCACAAGCCCCCTACATGTAGAATTCTAACTACGATGACACTCAGATGCCTAATGTGACATTAAGGAGTTAGAAAGGTATTACCTGCATCTTTTAGGAACTGACAATACAACCCCTACAGTTGTATATTCAACCACTGGTTCATAAAACATCCACCATTAGATGCACCTCCAAATTATGAAACAATGACAAAATTTCAAGAATAATAGCTAAAAGGGATCATTTTCTGGACAATTCTACTACAATGTCCCTTCCTCAAAAGAAGTGTTGAAAGACCTATAAGAAAGCTGTACCTTTTAGGGGAAGATGGTTGTCAGAGGTGGTTTATTTTTAATGATGAAATAATAAACTGAACTTTGATGACCCCTGTTTCCTTAGGAGATAACTGATACTGAGGAATCAGCATACACGTAGCCCTGTAAAGTCTTATAGAAAGGGATGAAAAAGCTTCATGTATGAACTAGGGTTTATAAATGCAAAGTTTTGTTTCTATTTTACTTTAGATGGATTGTAATAAATATAACTTCTATTTTGATCCCGTTCTCAACATCTCGCAGAATAAAGTCATTGGTGCTCTTCAGGATCTCCCTCTGCCCCCCTCCCCAGGAGGAAGAATAAACCCAAGTGATCAAAAAAAATTGTTCCCCCAAAAAAGTATGTTGAGGGAATTCTGTCAAAATTTAAGTAGTTTCAGAAAACAAACATTACATATTCACAGAGGACCTACCAGCTAAATAATGCCTACAGAACCCAACAAAACAAGGGCTCGTGAAACAACCACTGGAAAGAGGTTAAATTGCAACAAGCTGCTGCTAATAACTTCTTCAGCTTACTTCAATAGCAAATGATGGGGAACAATATTCTTTGTACAGTATACAATCAGAGCTTTAACACAACTCCAAGAAGGCAACAGAATACAACATTCTGTGCAACTTCCAGGGGAATTTCACAATTCTAGTTGTAGTACAGATACATAAATGATGTTGCAGAATAGCCTGCATATGTAATCAATATTTCAGAACCACTGCTGCTTCCTCTTAAAACTGCTGGATGCAACCAGACTATTCTGGAACTCAGGAGGTGGTCTGAAGGCTATTTTATTTCTTCTTGGCTTTTAAAGTGCTGTAAAAATCAATGATAAAATGCATGAGCTATGTATATAAAACCAGACTGTCATCAGAAAAATTGCTTATCTCTTGAAGAGCAGTGACAAGCAGTACAGACACACTATCATGATGAACTATTTATTAAGGCTGTCTATTTCTGGTTTGTGGTTCCTCAATTGTTTTTCATCACTTCTTATGGACCTGGCTTTGGTTGACTATTCTCAACTTGCAACAATCCATCTCATTTTCACCACCACTCCACTATATTACTATTTACTCTCCCAAGTCTCAGCAGATCATGAAATCAACCCAAAACCTACACCCCAGTTATCAATTCATCATCACAGGCTAGATCTTTCTCTTTGTTTTATTCACTCAGGATTAAAAAATACTTTTGCTGCAATGTCTTAAACCATAGGTTATTTTCTCTCTGCTACTGGCAAGTTTTTGCCTATCTTAGTGTATTAAATTCTGCAGACAACAAGGTCAGTGAAGAAGGAAGGGGAGGAGGTGCTCCAGGTGCTGGAGCTGAGGTTCCCCAGAAGCCCGTGGTGCAGCCCATGGTGAGGCAGCTGTGCCCCTGGAGCCCACAGAAGACCATGGGGATGCAGAGATCCACCTTCAGCCCAAGGAGGAGCCCACGCTGGAACAGGTGGATGTCTGGGCTGTGATCCCATGGGAGGCTCATGATGGAGCAGGCTGCTGGCAGGGACCTGCTGACCCATGGACAGAGGAGCCCACACTGGAGCAGGTTTCCTGGTGGGACTTGTGGCCCTGTGGGGGACCCATGCTGGAGCAGGCTGTTCTTGAGGGACTGCATCCCATAGAAGAGTGACCCATGTTGCAGCAGTTTGTGAAGAACTCTTACCTGTGGGATGGACTCACGCTGGAGAAGTTCATGGAGCACTTTCTCCCATGGGAAGGACCCCACACCAGAGCAGGGGAAGGACTCCTCTCCCTGAGCAGCAGCAGAAGCAACTTGTGATGACCTGACTGTAACCCACCCACTCCCATCTCCCTGCGCCGCTGCGGGGGAGGAGGTAGAGTTGGGAAGGAAGGAGGGGTGGAGGGAAAGTGTTTTTAAGATTTATTTTACTTCTCATTATCCTGCTCTGATTTTGTCAGTAATAAACTTTATTAATATCGCCAATTGGAGAGAGGATGAGAAGGGGCAGTTGCCTAGCAGGTGGGGTGCAGTAACAGCATGAGCAACATGGGAGCATCTCTCAGGGTCAGGGTTAGGTTTCTAACATCTAGGCTGGTTTGTCTAAGGTAGGAGGTGAAGGTACAGAGGAAAAGTGATCAAGTTAAGTCCTGAGAAGAAAACTTAAAAGTCATATAAACATGCTTTCAAACACACTCAGAAGCATGATCTCAGTTTTGTTTCAGCTGGTGACTAAGAAATAGGAATGGCTTAACTTGAGACAGCTGATGAGGCTGTCATGTCCAGTTTTGTCTTCCAAGCAGATATACTTACTTGAGATGCTTGTTAGTCAACCTGAACACATTTCTTTGAGTCAGTCTGTACATCTACTTACTGGAGATGGAGATTATTTCTTTACTGAAGATAGAATCACAGAATATGTTGAGCTGGAAGGGACCCACAAGGATCATTGAGTCCAGTCTCTGGCCCTGCACAGGACCATCCCCAAGATTCACACCATGTGCCTGAGAGCATTGTCCAAATGCTTCTTGAACTCTCTCAGCCTTGGAGCTGTGACCACTGCCCTGGGGAGCCTGTTCCATTGCCCAGCCACCCTCTGGGTGAAGAACCTTTTTCTAATATCCAACCTAAACCTCCCCTCACACAACTTCAACCCATTCCCTCAGGTCCTGTCCCTGGTCACCACAGAGCAGAGATCAGTGCCTGCCCCTCCTCTTCCCCTCCCAAGGAAGTTGTAACTGCAGTGAGGTCTCCCCTCAGTCTCCTCTTCTCCAGCTGAACAGACCAAGTGCCCTCAGCTGCTCCTCATACGGCTCCCCCTCAAGGCCCTTCACCATCTTCACTGCCCTCCTTTGGACTCTCTATGAGCTTAATATCTTTCTTATATTGCAGTGCCCAAAACTGCCACAATATTCAAGGTGAGGCCACCCCAGTGCAGAGCAGAGCAGGACAATCCCCTCCCTGACTGGCCGGCGATGAAGAATATGACAAATTTCTGTAAAAGTAAGAGATTACAAGTACTAAATAACCAGCACTACCCTTAGGGAACAGGGAAGGACAATGCAGGACAAATCCGAGTTGCATAGCTAAATGCAGCTAAATTCCTTAGTAACCCATATAATTTTAACAACCCTCGATCAGTTCAGACGGAACTGCTTTAGTTGCAAATTCATAAAATAACCACAGTGCAGAGCCTTAGGGAACCCTGGGCTGCTCAGCTTCAAGGTTATGTAGATAAATTATTTGCTTTCTGTAAAATTTCACCTCCCTGTTAAACCCACACTATTCCCCTCAGGTGACAAGACTAAGCTAGTGCAGTCTTATAATTTAACAAAAATAACTAAGCCATCAACCAGATATTACGAGACTAAAAATTCAAGAAACACTCCACAAAACAAAATCATGGATATATACATTAACTACATTACCAATTTCAATTAGGGCTAAGATTCATAATTGAAGAGCATGTTTATTAATACTAGCTTAAATGTAAACACAGTATCATATTTCTACATAAAATCCACAATATCAGTCACAGAAGAGAAAAAAAACTCTCACAGTTCATCAACACCATAAATTTCTATATGAATGGTGCATTCATTTATTCTGGGGCCATAACTCATCTGCCCTCCATTTTATGCCCTTGGTTATCTGAGGACACACACTGTAGGTATAAAATTATAGTCATTGTCTATAGGCACCATGCAAAACAACCTGCAAATACACTTAAAGAAAAGTCATATGGCCTATTTCCAAACTTGTTTTCTTTGGAAGGGAGTCTGCAAACAGGAAAAAACTTGTGTCCTCAGTTGCTCCCTTTCAAGTTTATGGGATGGAGGTGGTTACTAATTGCTGCACATTGATATCTGGATGAAAGGAAAGAGGAATTTTATGTGCAACTACCTCTACTTGTGCACCAATAGTGTAAATAAACACATGGGTAAGTACTTTTAAACTTCTTTCTCATGACTGAGATCCATGGAAAGCTGACATGCATTTTTTATGGTCACAGCAGAGTAGATGACAGTACAAAGCAAGAAGTTAAATGAAGATTTGGAAAAAACCTTCATAATATTGACAATTTCATTAATATCTGGTTTTACTATTACATGTCACAAAAGATAAATTATGTTATTTGAATTTTAAAATCCTCAGGGAGTTGGTACTAATAGATCTAGAGGGGGGAAAAGGCTCTTTAAATTGATGCCTTCTTTTAGGTCTGATACTATCAAAAATAATAAGAAACACTTGTGCTAATACAAGCTATTAAAAAATTTTCTGTTGGATTCAGAATGTGACACAGGTTTGATATCACCTTGTCAGACACACAAATCATATGCTCCTAAGAACAGAGCCTGCTCTGAACTGCTAACATTGTTACATCCGTAGGAAACCTTCATTCATTCCTCTTCCTCTTCCCTTCCCAAGAGGGGATTTTTCCAGAGGAAAAGTCATCCAAATTATCTAAATGGCAAAATTTTTGTTGAGAGAATGTGCACTGGTGAGACAGCACTGTTAGGCCAGAAGAGTCCTAGAGCTTCATTAACTAGTGTTTCTGAAAGTCAGGCAGCAGTGTGGGTGCTGGGGGTTACGAGGCCATTAAAGAGATGACAGGCATGTATGCACTTCTCATCTGCCCTCTTTTCTCAGTTTTCTTTCAAATGAACAGAGTTTTAGATGTCGCCTAAAACAGCTGCTGAAACTATTGAGCTAGAGGTGTTGCATGGAAAAGTTTCCATTTGCTAAGACTGAAAAGCAACACTACCAAATGGAGGATCTGACCTTACAGGCTTGGCAAATCAAAGCCAAGAGACCTTGATCTCCTGCATTCAACCTCGGACACAAAACCAGCGAACAAAATGTGAGACCAACTACATTCTCTTTGATGCTACTTGCAATCAGTACCTGACCACAGAAACAAGGATTTAGTACAGGATCTGATGCAATCAAAAGTCCTATTTAACGTATGAAAATTGTTTTCATAATTCAACTGTTTTTCAAAACTCAGTTGTTTTCACTAACTACCATAAAGACAGAAGGAGCAGTCTTACTGTTAGATCTGTCCAAGCTGGAGCATTAATGACCAAAACACACACTTCTGTATTTAACCTAGCTACCATCTTGCTGAATTTTCAAGTACATCATATTTAGAAGGACCACACACTGGCTGAAATAAACACCCAAGAGGTAGGCATCCCTGGGATCTAAATGGTATTTATCCTGGAGGAGACTGAGTTCACTATCCAGGAAATGCTATCAGCTTGTATATATTCACGTGAGTGCTGGGGCTGCATATTTTTCCTGGTTACCACTGCAAGGGAAGCCAGGTGCCCTGTCTGGGTAATTTGGGGTCTATAACCCAGGTATTCCTCCGACCATCCTCTCTAGAGATGCCCCATCACCCAGGAATGCTGCACTTCAGAAGTGCTGCAGGAGTGAGCCATGGGCATGGAGAAGAGCATGCAAGAAGGAGGAATGGATACTATACTGCTTGCCTGGGAACACCTTTGGAAGATGAAGAGTGGGAAATAACAGAGGCTTCTGTCCCTACTTCATGGCCATTTCTAGTTTTACTCAGTCACTGTGCATAACACACACACACTCTGGCATTCAAGTCTATTAGAAGCTCGTGAGCTTCTCAGTTTTACCACTAGAGCAGGTTTTCGTTCTGACCCATTTATTTGTCCTGAAACGACTGTGCTCAGCAGGAAGGATGCTCTCTAAAGTATGTGACACAGTATCCAGGAAGAATAAAAATGCATGTCAGTGTATCTGTCCTTACCACAGGCAATAGTCCAATAGACCAGGGAGTCTGGAGCTTGGTAGAGGATTCGATACGGTGCCACTCTGGCACTGGAGTCCAACACGACATCAAGAGTACCCACAAGGAGACCTATGGAACAGGAAATTATGATGAAAACAGTGATAGACCATTCAGAAGGGGCCTCTGCAGCCCCTCCCCATTCCATTTCACCCTCCATGGCAAAATGCAGACCTATATATTCATCCCCATGCTTGTTGACTTATGTTGTAAAGAGGAAAAGTGACCCAGCAGGGAAAAATCTTCCATTTCAACAGGACTTTGGCTCTTAAATGTACCTCAATTCTAACATAAAGACAAACAAATTGAAGCAAAGTAGAAGGTAGCTGTGCTATCAAATCATGTTCAAAAGTTATTTAGTTCTTTCCTGTGTTTCATATACTGCTGGAACCCCGGGGAAAAAAAAACCCCATCAACTACAACCCCCTCCCTCCAACACCAACAAAAAACCCCCAGACAATATACCCTAAAAGCATTCAAAACTGGAATGTTGGCTAGGAAAAACTAAGACTTCCAGCAAAAATAATTTTGCTACTTAATGGTCTGATTCTTCAGGGTAGAAAGGATCAAAATGCCTTAGAGTCAAGCTGTTTTTCAGATGAAAGGATACTAGGGAAAGACAAAGCCATACTGTTTTCCAGAAGTAGCTTTGAGAATTCTTTGCTACTGAGGGGGCCATCAACAGTTGCATACCAAAAGCTACCAATAATTCCTAACTGTATTTCCACAAATTCTTAATCCTATTTTTATTATAAACTACACACAAAACAAAACTCTAATGCCCCAAAACTCTCCTCCACAAGAAAGACCAATTTATTTTTAAAAGAAATAAAAGTTTTTCCCCTTTTCACCTCCAAAAAAATTTTTCATCTCCCCTGCAGAGATGTCAGATTTAAATTTTCATGTTGAAGTTCCCAGCAAATTGTTTCAATTGTTTGGAAAAAATTTCAAACACATTGAAAACAAATGGATGAAGTTCTGATGATTTTTTTTCTGCAGATACTTATTAGGGTTTTTTTTTTGTAAACAGCTGAAATGAATGTTTTAAAACACTCCTGGTAAAGTTTTCTTCTCCTTTCAAGTGGCTGTTTTCATCTTTTACTGTCATAGTTTTATTAGTTCCTCATTCTCCTCTGTCACAACTGGTACAGAAGACTGTTTCCCTCACTGTTCTTCTTTCAGATTTGCATTATACATCACAAAGATAAAAAAGCACTACCCGTTTCCCATCTCAGTAGATCCCTTAAATCTGAACTGAAACTGATACTTAGAAATACCCTGCTTATCAGTGATTTTGTATTTCCCCATTTTATGTTTTCTATTTGTATTTCGTTTTATATAGATATTCACAAGCCAGATCAATTGTAACCTCTTTCTGCCCAATGTCTTAATATCTACCACTCTTTAATACAAGTATTCTAAAGTACATGAGAAACAAGCCTGGGCACAACACGAGGTCATTAGTGAGGTGTGTTACAAAGCTATCTGCCGATTATAGGATACGAACAAAAAAGTTAATGTAAAACATCCCAATGTTCATTAGTCTAACTAGCTTTAGTTGCTCCTCTTGCCATCTTAAACCCTCATCTCTCACACATTTTGATTACTGGTGTATACTGAGAAGCTGCCTCTGAACAATCCTCTCTCCCAGCCCTATTGGATACACCCTGAGACTCCCTCCAAACTCAGGAGAATTAAGTAGGTTATAATGTTAATGCTACTTCAATTTTTTTTTTTTCAGTTAAATATACTCTCACAAACCCAGTATGGTCCTGGTCCAGAAAGCACATGACTACTTCAACCAAGTGCAAAGATCCTCAGACACTTAAAGCTGCCAGTGAGCTCAGCTGGAGTTCAGACCAAGCCAGACACTACACTGCCTTCATCATCTGGGTTTGCTGCAAACACAGCAGAATTAAGCCAAAGATTCTTTATGCTTTTCAGCTTCACATGACTACTGACAGTACTAAATATGCACTAGGTATGATGTAATATCTAAATAAAGTTGTATGCTGGCCAAATGCAATCTTCTCTGAGCTACAGAAACACTGCTAATTCTCTGCATTCTTTAAAAACGTGCTTGTTTCTCTCCTCCTGCTGTATTTCCAAATTTGTTGGCGTGTGGGTGGTCCTGCCAACAAATTCTGCCCCTAGTTCTAGGAGGGCACTGCAGCTGTGAAAAATGAGATATGCAGGTAAGGTCATGGAGTCAAAACAAACCTACTGACTTGGTGCAGCAGCATCAAGTTCAGAAAAGTTTCCCATCCTACCTCCATCTCCCCTGGATATGGGAGACAGGAGAGGAACAGCCCCCTGTGCCACTGAACATGGTAAGATAAAGCATGTATTCAAGAAATGTGGAAATCACTATAAAAAAAACCCAAACCACCAACAAAAGAGACAAGCCAGCACTGAAACAACAGATGGGAGGTAGGAAAGGAAAAGAAAACAAATAACACTTTCCAGTGGTGCAGTAAGCAGGTGTTGCCCTGGGGCTTTTCAGCAGTGGAAACAGGACATGGAAATAACAGTGTAGTGAGGTTAAAGGAAGAAAATTCACAGAGCTCCAGAAGATCCCATGGAAATTCAAAGTCTAGATTACCAAGATAATTGCAACAGACAGTTTATCAGGAAAATCTTACTTCTATCATCACATAGCTATTTTGATAGATGATACATGTGATATTTTAAAAAAATAAATTATGTGGTTTTATAACATTAAAACCAGTTAATATTTCCTTGTGCAGTCATGCAGCTACACCTGTCTGCCCTCCTTCAGGAACTGTTCTGTTTTGCATTGCTAGGTCAGCACTGGCTTTTTGGGTTTGGGTATTCGTTTTTTGGCTGGGGGTTTTTTGCAATGCAGATGTGATGCAACCAGAATGAAGTCACAGTATTTCATGCTGATGATCTCTTTGGGGAATTTCTACATGAAGTAGAAATGAAAATTAAAAAACACAAGACTATTAACAGCATTTTAATAGTGTTCATTAATTCTTCATAGAGCAAGTACCTTTTCAGATGTGATTAAGTAACTGAAAGTTTCTATAGAAACAGAACAGAAACAAGGAATCATATTCCTTAGATTAGACAGGTCTTGGGCAAGAGCCAGTAAATTACCCAGGCATCAAATCACATGACTATACTGATTGCAAGTTTTTTCCCATTATTTCATCAGGTTTCTGACTAGATACTGAAATAAGGGAAGAAATTCTCAATGTAAGAATACTAGATCTGCAAGCCCTTGTTGAAGTGTGATGTTTTCATGAGCAAAGGTTAAATAAAGCACATGGTATAATTTGTAAGACTAACATTTGTCTAATTTATGGCAGCCCCGATCCTGAGGGCACTAAAGCACAAGTGACCATATATCGAGGAACAGTCCCATGAAACACACTTGCCAAATTTCTAGAGTAACCATACCAATACAGGGAAAAGGAAGAGATAAAGCCTTCATTTTATATAGTCTGGTTCTTCTTTTGCAAACTTGAATTCTAAAGCAAAGGTCCCAAAAATGTCTCAACATTCTTTTCTGTAAAACATAGACATTAGCAGAGGAAAACCAGTGATATGTAATACCTGGAACCAGGGAATACAAAGCCACAACTGGCTGGGGGCCTGGGAAATTGCTCTTGCATCATGTTACTGGAAGGACAACCAATGCACTAGAGGGAATTACTGGAAAGGGGTTCAGTTACCTGATGCAATTTGTGCTGAAGGAAGATATCACACTACGTTTTACTTATCTGACCACATTCAGTGGTGGCTCACATTTAGTCATAAACTGGAGGGGGAGCCTGTAACCACTGCAGAAAGTGTACAGACTAGTGGTCTGTATTCACACATTAAATTATGAGGTACTCTACTTGTATCCTTACACCAGCAACCAATTTTCAACCTGTTTTTTTGCTAGAAGGGATTACGATCACATGAGGCCTGACCTCCTGCATAACACAGACTCCTTTTAAGTCAAATTATTTCTATCTCACCAAAGAATATTTTCCGGAAAGGTAGGTCATTTTGATTTGAAAACTAAGCCAATTGCTTCAGCCAGTTCAGATTCTTCCAAGCACCACTGCACTCCCTGCTCTTGGGAGACCAGCATTCCACATGACTTACAGTCCAGACTGATTACAAACTGCTCACCAACAGTAATGAAATCAAGGGATGATCTGCTGTAGAATCAACCTGGTACATTGCAAGTTACCACTGAAAGCACACATACTTTAGAGTATGTGGACTCAAATACCTGTAGTAAGTCACAATATCTGTGACTGTTTGGATATCCACATCACAGATCTTTGCTGCAGGAATACTGCTCCCTCTTTATTTTCTTTCTTTTAAAGTATAACTAGTGATAGTTCTTCTATCTTTCACAAAAAAGTTGCTTTATAAAGCATCGATTGCTGGTGTTTTTAAAGGAAAAGGGAGTTTATGCACTGTACACATGAACAATCTTTTTTAGTACCAAAGGATTTTCTTATAACAACAGTAACCCTCTTTCACGGAAAGTCACACTTTAATTTAAATAAAACACAGACAAAGACTAAAGCGTCTTTATCACCTTTCCACATTCCCCCTAACAGCAATGTTACAACTCTATCTGTGAGCCTTTGGCGTTTTTCCTGCTAAAATACACTGGGCTCTCAGAGTAAATTGGATTACATATCCAACCAATAGTGAGGATCTGGGTTATGTATTACCTCTAGCACACCTTATTAAAACACTGAAGCCAATGAATTGTAATAAATAATGACACTTCAAAGCTTAAGAGTTACCAGCAGCCACGGCTTTGTTGCACAGCAAACACCATGAAAAAGCTTGGGATGGTATCAGACAGCGATGCTTCCGATTCAGCTTTAACCTCAGAGCAGAGGTGCTTCAGCACACTCCAGTGACCTGTGATACATCCATTCCTCAGTGACACGGGGCCACCTTGTATCACGCCTTGCCCAGAGCTGGAAGGAGGTCACTCTGCAGTTGGTATCACTGTTTTTGTGCAATGTTGCCATGCAGAGACACCCTCCCTTCCCCCAGTTTGCCAGATTACAAATGTGTTATTCACCTGACTCCCAGCAGCAGAGCCCTGCCCTGCTGTATCCTTCTCCCAGATCTACATGAATACAATCTACAGCCTGACAGTCTCTCACGACACGTTCTGCTAGGAGCTTTTTATCTGAAAAAAAGCCTAAACAAAGAGCAAACACGTTTTTAGCACGCAGAGCAAACACAAAAGCATATCCTGCAAAAGAGCTGAGATATATAGTATAGGTCAGACTGACTCTTGGAGCCACACTCATGAGCTATCATCAAATAGTCCCATGGATGCCAGCAGCCTATTTGTGTAGGAGCTCAACACCACAACTAGGAAAACTTGAAACGTCACATGCGCCAGTTGTAAGAACTTTTCAAAACAGGCATCGTGACATTCCAACACTGAATCAGAAACACTGCTTAAAAGGTTCTCAGTATTTAAAGTATGCTGATGATGACTCCTTCTCCTTCCACTGAAGTGATGGACACATAATGAGCTCTGGTCGTAAACCTGGGACACCCAAGGGACCTATTTAGACTGTAGATGTCAGCTGATTTCCAAGAAAGCCTCAATCAATAGGGTTGATTTAAGTCATATTTGCACCATGAGCATTCAGTTTTATATTGATTTCATGGACAATGAATAAACTCTTCCTAAAGTTTAAGTATTACTTCCTGGACTATAAAAACAATAACTCATAAGAATACATAGTATAAGCTATTGTTTTTCCTAGTAACTATAATGAATCATTACTCTTCCATTCTTTCTCAAGGCAGCTCATGTGATTAGCCCTCATTTGTTATTACAGGATGAGATCATCCAATTACTTGTCTGTCAAAACTCAACCTAGAGCAACCATCTGAACTCCATGGATAATACTATGGACAAATCCTTTTAACAGGGAGGGTCAATTCTGTATGATTTAATTTCATGGGAAAGCCTATATGAATAGTAAATATTATACACCACTCAAAAATAATTACAGTGTTAAACTTTCAATACTAGCAATGATACCCACAAAAGTAGGAATATAACCTCTTCATTGTGAACACTGCCCTTGAAACTTTATGAAGGGTTAGGGGTTTTTTTACAGGTGCTCATTCACATAAACAAAGGTAAAATAAACTCTAAAGACTTATTTCATAACTGTCTTTCCATGTGGGTTATATAGCATTTGCTTACATGGGCATTTAATGTGGAATCAAGAAAAAGAAATTTTTCCTCTCAACATAAGGTGTTGAAACTAAGATTTGTTAAGTTTTCTCCAGTGTCAGCCTTTGTTGCTCTCTCTTTCTACTAATGCAGTTCTATAGAGCACTGATTTGTCCAGCCACCATTTCCTTTACACACAACTTTTCAAACATGTTCAGTGCAATGGACTTTGGGGATGAACTGTCCCTCTACTGACATTTAGCCAGAAAAGCAGCAAAGACAGTACTTGCTTTTTCTGTCTTCAGACTGATGGACACAAATGAGGGAAGATGGAAAATCTAACCACTAATCTTTAAAAAAAAAAAAGAAGCTCAGGAAGGGCCAATGTGATGATCTGGCTTGACTACTGAGGGATAAAGCAGTAAAAAACATTAAAGCTTTCATCCAACCTACAAGTTTAACAACTGTACAAGTGATCAGCAATTGAACTACTACCACAATACTTGTCAAGGTGTCCTAACAACTTGCGACTATCCCTGTAAAAAATCTGTTTCTAAACTCAAACCTAAATCTGATTGGGTTTAGACTTCCAGCTTTTAGAATTTTTGGTAACTTCTTCTGTAAGGTGAAGGGCCCTAAGCAGTGTAAGGGTAACCACATTTGTCAGTTGTTACATTTATATACTAAACAATACTTAAAGAATTTCAGGCTTATAAACCTTTACTGGCTTTCTCTGTAACAGAGAAGAAACCAGAATGTGCATTACATTCCATATCTATCATTACATACAGATAAATACACACAAAGCAAAAGAATTTCAAAAAAACCCCAAAATAAATTTCCACTGAGGCTCAGTTTTGCAGATGATGAAAAGTCCAGGCGAAGAACTCCCAAAAGAATACATCCAAATAATAATTTCCCAGAAACAAACCCACTAGAATTTAACTGAAACAAAACCCAGCAGAAGTAGGAAAACACAGAGAGATGAGCACTGACAAGATATGCTGGACAGTTACAAGTATGTGAAGGCTTACAACACAGAGTAAAACTGATATTTGGACAAAACCTCAAACAAATAATCTCCCAGTCCTGAAGAAAATAAATTTTATACTACTTTTGGTTTGATATAAACAATTATTCATAAATTTGTAAAAAAAACCCCCAAAACATTCAGGAAAAGCAATGTCAAGTATCACTGACCAAAGCTGCAGTGAAGTCACTGAATTTCACTCAAAACTACTTATTTTAAGTATCCCATTCTCTCAGAGTAGCATAAGCAAATTAAACAGATTTCATCCAAGAGCAAAATTTAAATCAAATACATCTGCAGCAATATACCACTCAGAGAAACTATGTAAGAGTAAGGAACATATCAAGTAAGGAGGAGCCATTTAAGGAAAAGGAAACAAAAACAAAACACCACCAAATAAAAATAAAACAACTCCCCCCCCCAAACATAAAAACTCCCAAGAAGAACCACCAAACAAAAAAACCACAACAAAACAGAAAAAGACCCAAACAAACATCACCACTGCTAACCCAAGAAAAATTACTGTAAACTGAATCTAGTCAACGAAATCAATGGTATAAATTGTGAAGTGTGTACAGTAAACTCAGCTTTAACTAAGAAAGAACAGTTCTGAAGCACAGCATTGTCAAATACAAGCTAAACCTGAAGAAAAGCAATAGTTTCAGAAAAAGATAATTTTAAATTCTAACTGTTCTGACTGAATACCTGCTGATAGGTGAGATTTCAATAACCTATCAGAGGAGGCACTTTACCAGGGAAATGAATGATGCTGAACAAAAAAAATCTCAGTAACTTTGGCTAACAAAATACTGGAAAAGGCAGAGGGAAAACATAAGACAGGACTGTGAGGAAAGAACAACAACAAAAAAAAATTAAAAATTACTAGGTGACACTAAAACTACTGCTGTAGAACAAATTCATACACCCCTACTTGGAAACTTCAGAAAAAAATAACCAGAAATCAGGCCTAGAAAATACTTACAATCATTCTTTTGAAAAGAAAACAAATGGAAAGGTTTTCAAGAAGTCCTCCAGAACCTAAGCCTACCTAAGTACCAGATTTAAAGGCAAAAACGCGTATGAAATTTCTGAATATCAACACTGATCAGACAACAGGAGGATGATTAGTGATCAAAGAGGGAAAGAAAAGCAAGATTTCAGCCAAATGCTTACAGCTCTTTATACATTTTGTATCATCATACTTCAATAGCATCGGTAGCAGGGACAACTCCTGTCTATTACAGGAAAAGCCATATATAGTGTGATACTATGAGGGATAAAAACAAGTGGAAGTCACAAATCCTAGGGAAGAACAGAGAAAACTGAGTGGATTCTGCCTAAGCCAAATATTTACAAGAAGAAATTTTGTATGACAACACAAGTTGTTTTTATTAAGTTGCAAAAGCATTTGAGTTTATACTGGCATACCTTGTAGAACCATTTTTAATTCCACAGAACTCCCGCTATCGAGGGCCCAAACCCCTGTGAAATAAGATATATTCTTACACGGATTCATAAGTGGACAGTGGAGGGATGGAAGCATGGAAACTGATGTGAAGAAGTGCTGCTACTTCTACACCTTTCAGTGTGGGACTAAAGAGCAATAACAAAAATCCTGTAAGCAACACAAACTCTGGTATAATGCAGAACTAAGAGGCCTAGATATTTATTGCTTACTATTTTGTGATCCTGTGTGACATTTCCAACAGGGTTTCCTACAAACAGGAGAAACACCAGGCCATCCTGGAATTCCACATGCCAAGCAGTAATGTTATTTCAGAAGGCAAAAATGGCAAAGGGCAGCTCAGCTCAGAGGCCTTGATGGGTCACACTACTCACAGGGTAAAAGGTGAAGTATCATTCAAGAAAAGTGTTTGACCAAGAAGCATTACAGTAGGGAAAGCAAAGCTACACCAAGCAACATCTCAGGCCCTGTGCCTGTGCAAACAGCACCCTGCTGCAAGAATTGGAGATCAAGAGAAACCTTAAGTAGGAAGTGAGACGCCTTCCAACTGAAGAACTGGGAAAGCATCTGGGAATTCAACAGAAAGACTGGTGAATCAAACAGCAGTTCAACCCCAGACATCTGCATGTCCTCTTGAAATGGAAATCCACTACTGTGAAAAAGCAAAACACACCCACAGTAGATCCCAAGGAAAAGCTCAGAAGCATCAGAGCAGATTTGGGGTACTGCCAAATGACAGAGTGGAGCAAAAGAGACTGGTTTCCACTCCATGAGCTGACATGAACATGAAAAGCTGATAGACAGGCTGGTCACCCCTAATGGTTATGCTAATTGCATCCATTTTGATAAATACTGCATTTCAAGTATCAGAAAAAGCACATGCCTTCTACTCAAGTGTACCAAGTTTGACATGCAAAATTTTAACTGCTTGAGTCAACAAGGGCAGAGTTAACAAGTTTGTTAAGGCATGTACCATCCTTTGTTCAGGCAGATGATGCGCTGGCCAAAAGACTTTCTAAACCTTAAGTATAAAAACAGGTTTTCAAGCAACCTCTTCCTGAACCCTCTGAATTGACAGGTTGAGAGCAAGACAGAATCTTATCTCCAAACTTGATCTACTAATTGTGTTGTCCAGCAAGGCTGCAGAAAAGTCTTTCAAGCTGGAACACTGTCACAGTATTAAAAATTGTATTAGATCTGACACTGAAAGCTCACATCAGCCAGCCAAGCTCAGAACCTCTCCTTTCTGCCCTTCCAATGTGGAAATTAAACAATAACTCCTTTTGCAAAATTATCTGGGGAGAAAGATAGTACTTCATCAGATTCTTTTATCACCAGAAGTCAGCAAATTTCCATCTGCTCTCTTCTGCTTAAACATTTGAATCATCTTTGGCAACATCTCATAAACTTATAAACTCCTACTGCATCCCTCACACATGCACTGTCCCAGCTGTAAGTATAAATATACCCTGTCTGCAAAATAATTCACTCCCAAAAACAGTTCTTTCAAGCTAAGAACAATTTATTTGCCTTTGGATTCAAAGAGATCTTACAATAACACTTTAAACAAAATGACTTAGAATTCATCTCTACTTCACCCACAAATGTACACACGCAAAAGGAGCACCATAGCCACAAGTTAATTGTACCACACCCTCAGTCTCTCTTCCTGCAAGCTCCAAGTGAATACATTGCTCTGCCATCCACTGTTAGTCTCACTAATTCCTTTTAATAATGTTTCCAAGTAGAAGAGTTTGGGAAACATTATCCCAGTAGAGCAGAAAGCAGTTAGAGACATTTTTAAACCTATCTGTCACATCTGAATGCAAGATACACTTAAAAACATGAGCCTTTTAGTGTTTATAAACATTATGGCATGTTCAAGATCCTTACATCCATGAAAGTAATACTATTATACAGGGCACAGTGCCCAAATGATGGTAGAGATTTGGGTTCACCTTCTGTCCAAACACCTCTGCTTCAGCACATGCAGGCTGCTGTGCAAAAAAAAAAAAATACACCAGATTCTTCTGGAGAAGGAATTATTTCATGTAGGCCAAACTACCAGGCTGCCCAGGGAAGCAAGCAGAATATGTATGAAGGAGAGAAGGTTAAAAACATCCAGCACCTTTGAGAAAACTAATAACAGGAAAGAAAATACATTTTTTCCCTGTTGGTAAAAAAAGGGAAGATGAAACTCCTGAGCAAAGGTCACAGAGAAGCAATACACGGGCATGGCATTATGTGCAATGTATGAAACAATTTAATTTAGGAGAAAGTTCATCAATCATCAAGTACTTTTAAAGCAGCAAAATACACTTTTTTTTGTTCTTGTCCTGGAAGATTAATGCAATGATGCAAGATAATGTGAGTTTGCAGAATAGCTATGAAAATCCAATTTAAAATCCAATTCACAAGTCCTTCCTATTTTCCTTTTGTTAAAAGGAAAATAAAACCCAAGCAACCCTTCAGTTAAGCCATGTTTGCAAAGAAAAGTTGCACTGATGTGACCAGTGCCGACACAGACACAATAATTTAAATGAGTACAGACCTTACTTCAGTAAGACTTTTAGCAGAAAAGCCCTGTCTCTGAAAAAATTATTGATCAAATACACTTTGTTAGCAGAGATGACTTCTATGGACTCACTCATCATCACTTCCTTAACACATAACAAGATCATCCTAATTCTTCTAACTTGTTACAATACAATATTAAAATAAGAGGAAAAAGCGTCTCCAATGTCCAAACAAGCATTTAAACAGTGTTTCTCTGTTCAACAGTTACACAAACAAAGGTCAAGAGGAGAGAACCAGTGTAAAAGGGCTGATTTTTCACCCCTTCCCCCAAGGCAACTGATACTCCTTCTCCTGCAAAGGGTTGCAGCGCTCAGAGTGGATGCAGAACAGATAACACCGGTACTGTTCTTCTGTTCCAACACAAAGCCAACAGGAATGACTTTCACCACCCCCAAGGCTATACAAAATACTTGTTTTTAAACTGAGATGTGTCAAAAGACCTGAAAGATGAGGCCTTCCAGACTGTGCTCTGGTGAGGGCAACCTTTGTCCACAGGACGGTAGTTAAGTGATGGAAGATGGGTAACACAGAGACCCTGGCAGATATTTCATGCCTTTCAGACTCATTTTCAGAGTCACAGCATTCCATCCACCTCCAAAGAGGTCTGTCCCCAGTCTTCCCCCCTCATTCTCACTCATCCACATGAAAGCACTCTGTCTCTTCCTTCAGCTGCATTACAGAGCAGCCCCAGCTAAAGTTCTTTGAAACTCGACATGATCACGGATGAAGAGAAGGGCATCACACTTAACCCTGATCAGTTTGCTGATGGGGTAGTTTCACAGCAAATCTAGATTTGAGGGCTCTGCCAGAAAATCAATGCTTCTCATTGTCTACCCACTGCTTAAGTTACACAGTGAAGCCACATAATGTCATCAACCCCACAGTCTCATCAATTTGAAAGTCAATTGTCATTCTACAATTCAAGACAAATGACTTCAAGAGTCAATAATGAAGGAGTACAAGTCAGAAAATGTTAGATCAAAAAAAAAAAATAAAGGACAGCTGTATTTACATCCTCTCTTGCAAATATGGATTCAGGCCATCCCCACCACAGTGTAAAATCCTGCATACAGTATTTCTAGACAGTTTCAAGGACACATAAGCCGGTTTCCCACAGAGCAACCAGGCCAAATTTTATACCACATTCATGGATGGATAACTTTTTAGATTATATCTGAGCAAATTTCAGCATTATGTCACTACAGAAAGGACAATTAAGGAGAAAAAAAACCCTAACCCACCATTCATAAAAGGTTCTTTTTTATTCCTGTTTCCTTACTTTTGATCAGATAACCTCCAGCTCTGTCACAAGAACAGTATCATTATCATCTACAGAACTTCCACAGGGTCATCCTAAATGCTATCATTGCTGCAAATTATGTATCCTGTTTACCTTTTCAGCAGATTTATTTATTCTGAACCCTCAGGATCAGCTAGGTCCCTCAATACCTTGCTTTTAACCAGTCTTTCCTACTGGCAACAATCCATTGGCTTTCTCTACCTGCCTTGGCCCTCAATGGGCAGACCACAGCTGTTAGAACAACCAGTGTAAAATTCCAGTATTTCCATGAAAAACAAAATTCTTGTCATTTTAGCACGTGGTCTAACAAGTTCCCATATAGCCCTTTAAATACTGACAGCACCAATAACTTAATAATGGGAGATTGATTAGTTATGGTTTTGGCAACATACTGGGAAAAGTACAATTATTTTTCTGGCTCTTCTCTGTGCAAACAAACCCCCTGGAAGTTGCCTTATTGCTACTACCTCAATGCCACTGCTGCTGCAATTCCAGGCAAAGTACAGGAACTAATAAAAGCTACATGGAAAGCAGTTTTCAAAATACATGTAGAAATTTTGCCTCCTAAACAATACTCACTATACAGACTTCATTCACAAACTAAAATAATGGATACAGTGCACAAATATTTACATTCCAAGGGGCAGGGGGGAAATGCAGAAACAAAGAACTATTTCTGTATTTTGAACTTCTACCAAACGCTGCTGGCTTATCTGGCTTTCACAAAAAAACCTGCACATTTATGAATCCTACTCCCACTCAAGGACAAAATCTTCAAAAGTGATCTCTCCATCTGTACAGTGGTATCACCAATCAGGCTATTATACATACAACTGCAAGAAGACTTAGGTATATATGCACTGTGCAAACAGGTTGAGGAGAAAACTCTAAATTCTCAACATGTTGCCCCAATAACTGAGGAATGACTGGAAAACAGATGGGTATCTCAAATGATCTCTAATTCAAAGATAACAAAGTCAGAAAGGTAGAAGAATGCCTTGTCAGATCTTAAAAGGCCAGGGGGCAATTCATGAAAGGGAAGCTTGAGAAGCATTTCTCAGTAAATAGAGCAAGGGTGAACTTTTAAGGCACAACATGTCTTTTTATTGATTTGACAACCCTGTCCATAATTCAGAAGATTTTAAAAAAATAATTAAAAATCTACAGCCAATCTGGAGTAGCTGTTGGTCACTTCCCACACAAAAATGAGGTGGTTTATCAACACACAACACTGAAGTAGACTGAAGACCTTGGCAGTCTCCACGAAAACACACTTCACAGTAATGCTTTAGTTCAGATTATAAATTGTTTACAAGTCCATAGAGCATTCAAAGACCGAAGAAACACTTAATCTCCTGGTAAATATGTACAGGACCTTGAACCAAATACAGATGTAGTCCATATGTTTACTTTGCTTAGCCTGAAGTACTAGTTGTCATGGAAGTGGGTAAAGAAGAAAGCACAGGTTTTCAGAGAATGAGTTTGACTGTTCTGTACCAATTCAAGAAGTACCAGTGGAAACACCATTGGGTTCTGTATCTCCAATATACAAAAATGTACCAATGGAAGTACCATTGGATTCTGTATCCCCAATATGCAGATATGTACATACATTGCCTAAAGAAGGGTGGAAGGTCCTGACAAATGGATATGCACAGTACTATCGAGGCTTAGATGCTTATGACCCAAACATCTACAAAAGCGTCTCCACTTGCCAGCAGCCGGAAACAAAAGCATTCAGGGAACATACTTCACAAGGACATCGTGGAGAATACGGAGAAGCCGAAGCAAATCTCTTCTAATTTATGAATTACAACGAGGTCTTTAAAACGTTTTAAAGAAGGCGTGTTAGAGGCTCAACAACAAAACGCTCCCGGAATCTGGGCAAGTCACAGCCCGATGTACGGAGCCACTGGACACCGCGGGGGGTCACCCCACAAAGCTCCAGTGCGTAAATCCTCACGGGAATCTCGGCGTATTCCACGCACCTGAGCATCGACGGGGCGCCCCCAGCCCGGGCCCCCGCATCCCCTGGGGACCCCCATCCCCGCCGCACCGCGGGCACCGCCCCGCCCGGACCCCGGCCCGCCGCCGCCCTTACCCGCCAGTCCCCCGCCGCCGCCATCGCCGCCGTGCCCCTTCCTCCTCTGCAGGATGAAGTAGGGGTTGGCCCGCTCCGTCACCCACAGCGCGTTCGCCAGCAGCACCTCCTCGGGGTTCACCCACATGCTCCCGGCGCGGACAAAGGCGGGCCCGGCGGGCTGCGGGGGCGGCTCACGCTCGCACCGCCCGCATCAGGCGCCACCATGCCCGGCCGCCGCGGCCGACGGCGCAGCCCCGCGGGCACCGGCGGGCACCGGGCGGAGGGGCGGCGGTGGAAGCAGCAGCAGCAGCAGCCGCATAGCCCCTCGCCGGGCCCCCGCCGCCTACCCGCGCTCCGCCGGGCGCGGAGGGGCGGCTGCAGCGGCCCGGGGCGGCGGCAGCTCCCGCCGCAGCGGTGACATCAGCGCCGGCCCCGCCGCCGCTCCGCGCTCCTCTCCCGCACAAAGCCCGCGGGAACCGCCGCGCTCCCGCGCCGTGCGCGCCCCCGCTCGCTCCGCCCGCCGGGCGGGCAGCGCGCACCGCGCTCCCGGCACCTGCGCGCACCGGGCACGGGCACGGTCCTGGTCGTGGTCCTGTCCGCTCCCCGGCGTGGAGCCGCGGGGACACCGCGGGGAGGGAGGTGCGGGGCGAGAGCAGCCCCGCCGAGAAGGACCCGCGGGTTCCGCTGGAGGAAAAGCTGCTCGTGAGCCGGCAAGGCGCGCCCACAGCCCAGGAAGCCGATTTTGTCCTGGGCTGCATCACAAGCAGCGCGGCCAGCAAGGCGAGGGAGGGGATTCTGCCCCTCTGCTCTGGTGAGACCCTACCTGGAGTGCTGCGTCCAGCCTTCCGTGAAGACAGGCTGAGAGAGCTGTGGTTGCTGAGCCTGCAAAACAGAAGGCTCTGGGAGACCTTCGAGCAACTTCCAGTACCTGAAGGGGCTACAAGAGAGCTGGAGAGGGACGTTTTGCAAGAGCATGTGGTGATAGGATATGATAGGAGTGGTGGCTTCAAACTGACAGAGGGCAGGTGTAGATTAGATACCAGGAAGAAATTCTTCGGTAGGAGGGTGGTGAGGCACTGGAACAGGTTGCCAGGTGAAGTTGTGGATGCCCCATCCCTGGAAGCATCCAAGGCCAGGTTGAGCAGTGCTGATCTAGTGGAAGGTGTCCCTGCTCATGGCAGGGGGTTGGAACGGGATGATCTTTAAAGTCACTTCCAACCCAAACCATTCTATGATTCCCTCTTTTAACTGCCTGCCTTGAAAAATTTGGCCTTCTCATCCTGTGGCTCAGAGAAGTTTGTAAGATTGAGTGCTAAGAGAGAGATCTGACCTCAGCTTTGAAGGAAGCCATCCACCAGAGGTGGTGAGACAATCCTCTTTCCACAGTCCCTTTTTTAAGAATCCCTTCTCTGCTATGCCCCACATAGCATTTGAAATTCACCTCTGCTGCTGAAGACCACATCATGCCTATTGCTTAAGATGGGGGGAATTTTTGAGGGCCTGAAAAGCCCTAAAATAAACCAATATACTTGGCAGGTCTGCCAAGCACACTCAAAGGGAACAGTAGTATGCGTAAGTAACACGTTTTCTACCCTTGCAACTCTGAACACTATTTGCTTTCCAAGTTGTCAGGAAAGGGCTGGACTTGCTGGCCTCCCTTTACTCTGAAAACTGTTATTGTCCAGTCAGATACTTATCTTTGGTTTATTAAAGGCTTGGAGAAGAATAAATTAAGCCCCAAAGAAAACATTCAAACCGTATTCCAAGCACAAACTACTCATATGCAGGCTGTAGCTTTACAATAGAGTTCAGCCTTTCATCAGGTGGTGCTGGCATGGAGCTGGTGCCCAGTGCTCATCATGTGGAGATGGATACATGGTCATGGGAGAAATGATTCTTCATCTGAGGTAGCAGTCATGAGGCTGTTACTGTGTAGGTAAAAGGTTCAGGAGCAGGAAGTGACCATCTCTGATGGACACTTAAAAATTCCCAGTTACTGCTCTCAGTTCCACTGCACCATGGGGAATATTCATTGTCATTGCTAAAGGGCAGCTGCACTTCGAATGGTAATGCAGAAGAGCTTCTTTGCCCTTTCTGAATTTATCACAGAATGAGGTTATTTTGAATTTTAGTATTGCTGAAATGATCTTGCTCTTAAAGGGCTTTTTAGGGGTAGTATTTTTAAAGAAAAATTTTGAACAAGCAAGTTTCTTACAGCTTTGAGGAGAAATTTCAGGTTTTGGGGGTTTGATTTTTTGCTTCTGTTTTTGTGGATTTTGGTGGTGGTAGTGGTGGTGGTGATATTTTTGTTCTTGTTTGTTGTTTTTTTTAAACCAGGTCTAGTTAAAAACTATGTGCCAAGTAGCTTGATTATAGTTAAATTCTATCCTGGCTAAAATTAGTGGCAAAAATTCCAAGTAACTTCCTTTAGTAAAGACAGGATGTCATGTACACAAGGCCTATCAATGCTCCCATGTTCTCACAGGAGTACTTATGGCTTTACCATTGATGTCACCACTGCCAACAATCTCCAGCAGAACTACTAAAGCCACACCAACATTTTAGGAAAGAATAAGCACATGATGCTCTGCTGTAGTTGAAGGCAGCGATGAAGTTAATTTTCTCTGTGAACAGTGCACTTGCCCTCAAGAAGGAAAAAAAGCATTATTAGAAGCTGGACATTCCTCCTGCTTCCCACTCCTAACCTGCTTTTCAGCAGTGGGCACAGACAGTTATGAATGGAAAACCGTGAGCACTGAAAACACCCTATTATTGCCAATTAGTCAGCTTTACATGTGAGTAGGGTGACATATGTTACTGGCATAAAGAAAAGCAGAATTTCTAATATATTTCCTACTTATTTTCCATTAAGTGTTACAGAGCATTTGAATAAAACTGGAAAGAAATGAAATATCATCACTCAAGTAAATGGCATTTAAAATGAAATTGTACTGTGTCTTTTTGCTGCTGTGTTGTAGATAGTATCAAAGCATTTTTAAATGGAAACCTGATCTGCTTTCACTGTAATGTAAAATACAGTGTTGTGCTATCATGGCTGACCTGTTTGTTGAAGCAAACGTAAATATTTTTTTTCCTGTGTGCTCATCACTTATTTTTATCCCTCATGCAAAGTGCTTGTCTATGTGTTTGGGGGCAGCTTTTGGAGTCTTAATGCTCCATGATAAAGTTTCAAAAGTTTCTTTTTCATCATGTAGTTTAGGAACAAAATTAAAAACTTCTGGCTAGTTCTGTGAATTATGATAGGAATTTTTTTTAAAAAAGTGTGAAATGGAAATAAAAGAATAATTGCCTCTGCATGTTTTGTAGTATTTTTTTAAAAAAATTGTGTCAGGTTGAAACCTCATTGTGGTATTAACACTGAATGGGGCTGTTTAAAGTTCTCTATGCCACGAGATTTAAAACTTCAACATATATCATTCAATTTTGAAAAACCAATTAAAGAAATCAGGTGCAGATATCAATACAAACTAAGAAGTTATTTTCATATAGTGATGTATAAGCCTCTCAGGGAAGAAAATAAACATGATTGTAGAAGGACAACCATTCTGTGTAATATCATAGACTAATGCATATTAACACTACTCAAGCAGGAGAAAGATTAAATAAAGCAGACATTTTACCATTTTTTCCCCAGAAGTCCTTCTTACAATGGACCTGTTCTTCAGATGCAGCCAAGTAGCATTTGCTAGTGATTCAGGACAGCCATTCAGTTGACTAGAAGCAAAGATTAAATATCAAAATGTTGAAAAATAATCTTGGAGAAAGGCACACATTGCTCAGGTTGGAACAACAGGCATATATATTCAGGAGAAACAAACCGACTGCAAGCTTTCAGTGTGGATGAGGAACCTACCTCATGTGGAAAGTTAAATAAAACAGTTTCATATTCTGTGATGCATTTTTTTGCAATTCCCTATAATTATGACAGCTCTTCTTCAATATACCACTTACTACTTTTACTCACACTGTGAATAACAGCTTTTTTAGGCTTTTTTTTTCTTTTTTTTACTTTTTTTGGTGAGATTCTGGCGTTGAGAGAGACAACTTGTTGCAGGTTGGTAAAGAGCAGTTCCCTACTTTCCAGCAACATATTGTATTTAGCTACCTTTAGGTGTCATATCGACTGCTTTACCCTTGATAAAGCCCTGTTGGTGTACCAGGCTCTCCATGGGTAAGGTGGGTGCCTGTCCAAAGCCCACACATCTGTTTGTGGACTACCTTGTTTCATGAGGTGTGTTGGATAAGGCTCAAAGTTTTCAGCTCTCCTGCCATGTCTATAAGATCCTTTGAACTCTGGTAATTTCTGAAGTGTAGGTGTCAGAACTGGACTCTGTATGTTAACAGAGCTTTGCCAATTTTTGTTTTGTTGCAAGAGAAACAGGCTCAGTTGGTTAGAGATGGTGCTAATAATGCCAAAGTTGTGGGTTGTGGGTTTGATCCCTCTACAGGCCATTCACTTAAGAGCTGGACTCGATCCTTGTAGGTCCCTTCTAACTCAGAATATTCTGTGATCTCTAATTCTGTGATCTCTTTGCTAATATGGACACATTCTGTCTGAATAATCCTTTTTTTTTTCTTTTTGACACAGCATGGTACTGGGAAAACAATGAGCACTTTATCCAAAATCTTCATGCAGTGAAAGCTTTCCAAAGAAGGGATCCGTATTTTGGCTATAAATGGCACCCTTTGCCTTATGTCTGGTTTATGGATATAAGCACTGGGCTGTAGTAGAGTGATCTGAGCCTTATAATGCAGTGACCTTACATCACTGTTTATTATCTTGTCAACCCCTATGTCATTCAGAAACAGTGTCATAAAGATTCTTTAGCTGAGTATTGATCATGTAGTATATATGGACTGCTACAAGTTTCCCAATCACTATTATCCCTTTGTCTTAAATATCTCCGTGGGTTTGTTTCACACACAGATCTTATGACCAAGTTAATTTCATATACGATCCATCTTCACAATTAAAACTCTTTCAGCAAAACCCAGACATATGCTACCAACTCTATTATTTCTATTGCCCAAAGCCTTCACCCTGCCAAAAAACAAACAAGCTTTGTTTGACAGGACCTACTTCCATAAGACCATATTTGGACTGGTCAAGAAAAAGTACAATTGCATTCTCATCCTGGAACTATTTATTAACATTGTGGCAGATTGGTTACTCTGCCATTGTAACAAAGTTCAGTGATAGACTATCTGGTCCATAGTTTGTTCAGTCTAACTAATTAACAGAGCTGCTTGTTTTAAAATGTGGGAAGTACATCAGTATACGGATGAGTGTATGAGAATTTCAACATCTGCTATCTTCCAGTGGAGTGAAAATAGAAAAAGCTTAAGTATGGAAACTCCAAAGAAGTTATTAAGATTTCCTGTGACAACAAAGCTGACATAATGATAAAGCTGAGAAGAAAAGCAGCTCTTTGGATATGCCTTAGGAGACTACGCATAGCTGAGCCAATGTTACTAACAGAAGTGGAAAGCCAAGAAACATTTGATTGCAGATGATATTTTAATGCATCAGCGCTCTGAAAAAGGCACAGTTATGATGTTTCAGAGAGATGCTAAGAAAAAAGGGAGGTGTACATCTTGGTAACAGCAGAATTGGCCCCTTTCTCTCAGATTCAGCGATCCAACTCCATCTTGCACCTTGCTGTCAGCACCTTCCGGAACCACCAGCAGAGAGGCAGATGAGAAGTCACCGAACCAGTTCAGCAAGCAGCTTCATTGGCACTGCCTCTTCAGCATGACAGGAGTGAAAAAGTTTGAAGGAAAATACTGGCAAGGAATGAGGTTTCTTTTAAAGATTTTGATGGTAAATAATGTAAATAATAATTTGAACAAGTTGGAGATGACAGATTTCTTGAGAAACAACATAAGTTTTGTTGGACAACAGAGAAATGCTGAACTTAATTTGTCTTTAAGAGTGTTAGTAGTCAGTAATTACTTACCCCAGAATCTCTTCATTAATTACTTATGCTAAGTACCTAAATTTAAATACTTTTGTATGTGTCATAAGACTTAATTAGCTTAGCCCATTTATAAACTGGTCAGGTTTGTTTATCCTTAAATTCAGAATAAATTTTGATTATGATGTTCCTTGCTTTTCTATATGCTGTTTTTTGTTATCTGTGTTACCCTAAAATAAGAGTGCACATCTGATGTGAAATTATTTAGGGAAGCAACATTCCATCAAAAATGAGGAACAAACCTGCATTAGACCCACAGAAACAAGTAGAAGCCAGGGTTCTGGTCTGTTCATTTACTCATTTGTGTTTTGAATGATTTACAGGGTTAAGTTAATTTGCAGTTAGTTTACTCTAATGCTTTTCTAACTGTAGCCTGGGGTCTCCAGGAATGTTTCTGGTTGCTGAAATCAGAAACTTGATAACTGTCTCAGGGATCTTCAAAGCATAAATGGGCAGGAAGACTTCATGAAGCAGAATACAAAATTTCCCCTCTGGTTTGGCATACAAACTCAATTAATAAATAAAAGTCATAGTAATGTGTTATAATAATTGTGATTTTTCTGTTTAATTGTGTACCTCTTACCCAATAATGCAATGTGATTATGGAGGGAGTCAACAAAGAAGTTGATTTAGCAAGTGCTGGCATAGAGATGGTGACATAATTTGTGGGTGTGGATGTGTCTGTTCAGAGAGAGTCTGTAAATGCAGGTGGGGGGTTGGTTTATTTCTAGTTTGTTTGTCTGGATTTTATTAAATAAAGTAGTAGTCAATATAGATTTGTGTTCTAGGTTCTACTTATGTCTCTTCTGTTGAACAGGCTCTTCAGAGAACCAATTATCTTTGATACTTATTTCTGACACTTTGAACTTGGATTAAACTGGGGGCATCATTTTGGGTTAAACTCCTCACTGATCTTACTAAGGCCCTTTAAAAAAACCCAAAACAATTGGGAAAAATAGAGTTTAGTTGAAGAATCATTACCTTATTTCACAAATTATTGTGCTGTGTATTTTTCTCTCATTTTACCTATTTTATTTTATCTTTCTTTTTAAATGTCTCTGAGATGTTCTCTACTTGCTTACAAAACATAAGAGTATGTGGCACACCCCCAAGAAGCTCCTAATACAACTCAGTGCAATCAGTGAAGATATGTCAACAAGGAATCTTGCTTTGTGTGACTAAATGCTTAAAAAATTATTATGTGTCAGCTGGCATCTGAATTGATACTTGAAATTTCTGTTACATGTTCTTAAAGGAACTAGATGGCTCCTGAAATGCTGATAAAATATGCTTGATTTGACATCTAAATGATGGGTAATAAACTGTTTACCACTTACTTGCCTGTTTATTGAAAATAACGTAGACAGCACCAAGATTAGTTAAGATACTGAAATTTGAAGAGCTGACTTCCCTTGAAAGCATCACGATTTGCAGTTGAATACATTAAAATCTCCCATAAATAATGGCATTGTACTTGGTGTAACCCAGTAGGACAGATTTGCCATCGCAGTGGATCCACATAGCCTCACAAACCCCAAATACATGAATTGATTTCCTGCTAATTTTCTGAATGAATCATGTAAAGAAACACTGACCTGGCACTCTGCTCTTCCCCCTTGGTGCCCACTGACTTGTTTCACTCACATATTCTCACTCATCTCTCTAGTTGCAATTGTTCAGTTGCTTTTGGGATTTTTCCCCTTCTGTTTTAAACCTGTTATCCCAGAGGGGCTGCCACTGTTGCTGATGGGCCTTACTTTGGTGAGCAGCAGATCCATTCTTGGAGCTGGCTGGCATTGGCTCCGTCACACACAAGGGAAGCTTCTGGCAACTTCTCATGGAAGCTACCCTGCTACACAAACCCAATGCATTAGCTCCCTGAAACCTAAAAGAAGAAAGAATGCAAGTTTTTATTGTTATTCTTATTACTGGCTTTGTAGATCAAGAAAAGCCCCCTGTATTTCAGCATTCACCAAACAGCTGTGGACAAAGGAGGCTTTGAAATGCCTATAATTGTGGGATGAGGTGGTACCCAGTGTGATGTCACCTGGACTCTTAGTAAATCTATAATTCTTAGGAAATTTGCAAGAGAATATTTAGATGGAGAGAGATAAAAAATTTGATTACCGCATGAAGGGAAAAGGTATGAAACAATTTTGTGAAGCAGTATGGAAGGCCTACTCTGATTCCTCTCAAAACAAAAGAAAAACAAAAAATCTCAACTGCCCCCTTTCACTTGCTTGAAGTTCAGACCTACCCCATCTCCATTCAGTGTCTAGAATTAACTTACTTCCCTCCAAGGAGGGAGCTGAGGGAAGATGAGTCAAAAAATGCCTGGTCACAGGCATGTTGCTTCATCAAGTGAGCACTGGTTGTGGCTCCTGAGCTATCTGAAATTGCAGAGGTCACTACAGGGGACCACTGCCATGATCTGATGGGTGTTAGGGAGGAGATCTAGTCTCAACTCACTCCTCAGCCTTTTTGTTAAGTCTGGTCATTCTCACCTCTCTAGTCCCAGCCTGTAAAATTTAGTATTTCTTCATTAGGATCCTCTTCACTTTCTTCCAGCCCCCTCTTCTTGCTGTAGGCAGAAGAGAGTGGCAGTTTATTTTGGTGTTGCAACACATGCATAGTGAACAGTTCAAATAAGTGTGTCTACCCAAATGAATGTAGAAACCATCATGGTGGATGCAATTACTGCACAGCTCCCCAGTGAGGAACACATTACCACTGTGCAACTTCTGGAAAAATACAGAAGTTGACTGTTTGAACATAAAAAAACAAAAGTAGTGGTAAATTGCAGAATGCAACAACTCACAGCCCCCTCCCCTCAGAAGAAATGGCTGCTGTGGGCTGGGCAATGACTTCATGTTGTCTTGTGCTTGAGGATCCCATGAAAGAAGCTGCTCTGTGCTCCCTGTCCCGAGGGAGCTGTATGGGAAGAATTTGGAGTGAGGGAATAAGGGACCAGAAGGTGTTGGTAAGAACAAGCTGCCCCTCAGGAATCCTTAAAAATGATTCATTAGTCATTTATAATAATTTACCTTCCATTCCACTGCCTAGGCAAATTTATCTACAATAAATCAAATGTTGCAGCTGACCACATGTATAGGCAGTAGCTTTCTATAGAAAATTATATTTTGGATCATTTTCAGGTGGATATTCTCAGACTGTGGTCACATTGCCATGACAGAATTTCCAACAGTCCTGAATTGCAACACTTTGGAGAAACCTGAAGTTTTAGAGGTCTCTGAAAACTGAGACAAACAGGAAGGTCAAATTTCAGATGTAAGAAAGAAAGAATTGGGAGATTTCCGAGCCATGTATGCTACTGATGTAATGAGGTACATCCAAGGCAAAATTAAAGCTCTTATTTTAAGGTAATATCCAATGAAAAGGTTGATATCTGTAATTTTGTTCTGCTTATAACAGCTTTAGTCATTGCTACCTTGCCCTGCCACCCCAGGAAAAACCAGATCCCACTGCTGTTTGTGATGATGGAGGAGTCCTGCTGATGCAGCCCAGTGACTGCACAGGCACAGCTGCAGGGAACTTGTCTTCATTTGAGCTTCCTTGTTAAATAAGTCATTTTAACAGGGCAGATAAAAGCAGCTCTGGGCTGCTGCTCTCTCTCCATCCCACTCCTCCTGGCTGCCCACCAAGCAGCTGCTGAGAATCTGGGATCGGTGTTTCTGTCTCCACACAAAATACCTACTTTTACTGGCAGCAGTGTTATCCTGAGTGCTCAGCCAGCTTCTCCACCAGTGTCCTCACCCCACACAGCCAACCTCTGGTACAAGGAGTGTTTGGGGCTGGAGCTGGAGGTAGAGCTAGCCCAGCCTAAATGGCTGTAAGCTGCACAGGCTCCAGGTTAATTCAGCTCAGTAGTTGCCTGCTTTCCAGGCATGCAAAAAGGCCTTAATGTCTTCCCACAGCTCCCCTCTGAGGCAAAGACAGCCTGATTTCTGGCACTGGACCAAAACATATTAGTATAAAGCTCCAGGGTACCTACTCACATACACATATGCAGAAACAGCAAAAGCACTGCTAAATCCAACAAAAATGTGCTTGACGGAGGCTCATACCCTGTCTAGATGCAAATATGCAAAATATTTGCTGTTACTGGTGATAAGTCCTTGGTTGTTAACATCAGAGCTCAGGGCAAAACTGTGCCTTGGAGCCATTCTGGTAATCCATGCCAGGGCTAAGAGAGGAAAGTACATCATTCTTCAAGCCATTCTTGGCTACTGTAAAACAAAAGTGAAAGAAAGGGTTGAGAGAAATGGAAGAAGGAGAATGCAGAAGGAAATGGTTTAAAACTGAAGGAAAGAGAAAAGGATAAGTAAATATAAAAATAGAGGCAGAGAAAAAGCAATTAATAGGCATGTATGGAAGAAGGGATGGAGAACTGAAGGACAAAAAGGAAGAAATTAAAGGACTGAAGCAGAAAGTCAAGTTATCACAGTGTTTTATCATTGGCAGATTGTTTCAGTGTCTTGCTACCTGGTTTCTTGGATCACAGGAGAACTCAGTCAACACAAACATCCTGGCAATTCATGCCAAGGCATGTGCAAAGCCAATTCTGCCAGGTCCTGGCAAGTGCTACTGGAGCCTTGTGCCCTGTGCTAGAGCCTTGCTTTCTGCTCATCTCCTTTTTCAGCTCCTCAGGGCAGCTCCTTTTTGTCGAGAGCAGTTTCTTTCTGGCTGTCACTTTCCACCTCAGCTGAAGGCAAGTCTCAGTGCTTTGGCTTGGGATTGCATGGGCCCACAGCATCATAGGAGTGCTTCTGTCATCTCTGGCAATGCATTATTTTCCTTCTTTCCATCATGATGGGATGTGATCAGGGTCAGGCTTGCTTCACCACAGCAGAATGAAATTGTCTACTTTCACTGCACAATTGCAAGGTTAAAAACCTCCAAATTACAAACCACCAAAAACCCACAAAGAGCTCAAGAGAGATCACTTGACATAAAGAAAGCCTTATCCTCATTAATCCTGCTGCTTAGCATCAGCCCAATTTAAGTGGCATAATCATCTGCCCATTGCAGAGAAAAGGGTAAGAGACATGCTACTGGCTGAGGGAAAGACAAACCAATCCACCAAGAGCAGCAAAACCAATGTGACCTGGAGAACTTAAATAATTTAGAAGTTGAAGGAGTCATCATGTGATTATAGTGGGAAAGGAAAACAGATTGGGTAAGGGTTTAAGTATGACCAAATGTGGTGATGAGACCGTTTCAGAAAGGGTTGCATATTAGAAGGGTCAAAAAACATTGTTGGAAAAAAAAAGAGGAAAACAGTTAACAAACCAAAGATGACAGAATAAATGAAAGATGACAGCAATGATAAAAAAAAAGGGAATAAAATATGCCAGTACCTAAGATTGATGGTGGAAGAATTTACTTAATAGACTCATGGAGAAAAGTCATTATCTCACAGCTAGTAAGTACATCAATGTGCACACCATGGCTGTCTTACTGAAATTAATTATTCTTGAAATCTCTATCTTGTCTCTATCTATAAAGACAAAAAGTAGGATACATTAAATGAATCTTTCAAAATAATTTTTCAAGAAAGACACATTTCAAACAGTATTATATGCTCCATTAAAACACAAAAAAGCTGCTTCTGTGGGTTTTTTTCCATGCAGCATCCGGAAGCAAAGTTGGTAGTGGCATATAACCAAAACAGGAAACCACTTTCAGCACTTTCATTAATTTTTCTAGGTATGACTAAGTATGACATTGTTTCACAACAGGTAGGGCACCAGAGGCATTATTTAGTCTTCAGATGTGCTTAACTACTTGTTAAGTGTATTTTGAAAATATAATACTATGCCATAAAATATCAGCTCTGAATTATACAGAGCAGTCTGTAAACATTACAACATATAAAAAGAAAAAAACTCCTTCTAAGTAACTCACACTCTATCTTAAACTGATTCCAATGTTGAAACAAGTTTAGATACAAAGCATTAAACTTTTTTATTAACAATACCCTACAGCCTTTCAACAAGTGAACATTTTTACCAGTTGGAAGCTCTGAACTGACTGCCTACACCATTTGGAAGTCCCCTGCTGATAAACCTCATTAGTTTCTCTGTAGAATTAATTTATTATATATTATTATGTATATTGTATGCATATGCATTATTAATAGCTTTGTAAACCTGTACTAATGACTTTGGTTTGTCCTCTTCCAGAAGCTGTCAAATGCCAAAGAAATACCTGAAGCAAATACTCAGAAGCATTTTTGCACAGCAACTACCTCAAAAGTCCACAGCTGATAGCTCCTTACAAATCAGAAATGACAGACAAAAGAAAATTAGGGTTGAAAATAATGACAATAAAATAGTGATCTTTGGGGCTTTTTTTTTCCCTTTTATAGAAGCATGGATGGCTTTTGCATAAAGACCAAAGTCTGTGTCATTGCATATATCAGTTTTGTGGTGTAGGATGGAGGCTCGAGCATTCAATCTCTAAAATTTTACAATAAGTAATTTAGGAGAAATAACTGGTTTATACCTCAGAACTCAGTTTTTTCTGTAAGCTTATCTATGCAGAGAAGTGATATTTCTGTAGTCATGAAAGTGAGTTGTGGAAATTCAAGGAAGTTAATCTGACAAGATTGAAAATATTGAAGGTAATCTGCTACAACAACTACAGAAAATATTGATTCAATTTTACATAAAATAATCATTAAAGCAGTTACAGTCCTAACATATTTCAAAATGCATGTACACACACATATATATAGAATGGAAAAAACTCAGAAATCAATTTGTTCATATCAGAGAGAAGCAACCAGGAATACTTTTCATTCTCTGCACAGCTTCCTGACTTATTTTGTTTGTGGTTTGCTCTGAAAAGATGAAGTGTTCTGCTCTCAAGGCAAGAACAGACACAGAGCTTTTCAGAGACTGGAAAGTCATGTGTGTCTGGATCAGACTGATTTTGTTTTACTTTCTTAAAAAAAAACAAGTGGGGGGAAGGAAGAAGCAAGCTCTTGTTATAGAAGGAAATTGCTATAGAGATGAAAACAGGCTCACACAAACACATAGACAGATATTAGAACTAGATGATTTTTAAGGTCCCTTCCAACACAAAATATTTTACAGTTCTATGAATTTTGGCTATCAGAAGGCACTGCTGTTGCATCCATGTTTCAGCAAACCACAGGCCTTCATTACCATCTACATTTTTAGTGTTTTCTTCTCATTCTGATTGATCTCTGATGCATATAAATATCACACAGGTGGGTGCCAAGAGGGTGGTGCCAGACTCTTTTCAGTGGTGCCCAGTGACAGGATGAGGAGCAATGGCCATAAACCAAAACACAAGAAGTTGCACCTCAACACAGGGAAGAACTTCTTTACACTGAGAGTGGCAGAGCACTGGAACAGGCTGCCCAGGGAGGTCATGGAGTTTCCCACTCTGGGGATATTTCAAACCCACCTGGACATGTTCCTGTGTAACCTGCTCCAGGTGACCCTGCCTTGGCAGGAGGATTGGGCTGGACAATCTCCAGAGGTCCCTTCCAGCCGTAACAATTCTGTAATTCTGTGACTGTTTTTGTAAAAACTGATCATGTAGTCAAAAATCCCTTTTGGAGCCAACCCCACAAGTTTCAACAGTTAGCTGGAACACTAATCTGTTGAAAATGATTTTGCCACTTGCCTTAAACCCCAGCTCTCTGATTGTGGCTACAAAAGTGTCTAACACCCTTGGTTCAAATCTGTGAGAGTCTTCAGTGTATCCCAAAATGTAAAGGAAACCTCCGACACCTTCAGACATCTAACACAGCCTGGGGTAAGAACACCACTGAAGGGATCCATGAATCAGAGCCACCCTTGCTGGTAGTTTTCTGTAATAAATAACCATCAACAAGGTAAATTCTCTTTAAATTTAGAGTTGTCTCTCACTTGGGTCAAAAGATGCAAAAATGTGCCTTCCTAATGCAGAAGGACCTCAAAACAGCACTTTCGTGCAGATTATTATCAAAATATTGAGAAGGTAATACAGTCAGTCCATGATATTTAACATATACAAGAAACAGGAGGTACAGTCACAGTTGGATAATGTGCAAGAGTTACACACCTGCTTTCACCACATTTCCTGTTAAAAAACACAACCAAACAACCAACCAAATAAAAGAAAGAAACCAAACCCAGCTGATTTACAGAGAGGCATTTACCCTCAGATATTCTTGATAATAAAGTGCCAGTACTAGTTTCAGAAAGCAGGAAAAAACAGTGCTGAAAAAACAGTGCTAAAGAAACAGTGTTCTGACCTGGTGAAGTTTTCATGGGCTGCCTGCCAGCTGTAGGTCAGTCTCCCAGTATTTCCTGTGTGCTCTTTAGTAGCTGAGTATCAAAGTAATTGGAGAAGGAAGAGAAGAAAAAAGGTAGGGAGGAAAAATAAATCAGTGGAATCTGGGTAATCTGTTCAAGGAACAAAACTCCAATGTAATGAATAACATGTGTAATCATTCCAAAATAACTCCTCAGACACATTTAAGAACAAATTTGCTTTCACCAAGCTTAAGTTTGAAAGTGAGTTGTATTGATCTGGATTAAGCAACTACTTTTTTTTCTTCCCAGGATAAGATTATGCTCCAAGGAATCCTTCAGATATAAATATTGCAGTATAAATCCACACCTCCCATAACGTGCTTTAATTTTCATGTGTAGACCTGTGCTTTAAAGAAGGACAAAATTAAAAATTATTGCTATTGTAAGTATTTTCAAATTATAGTTTAGCACCTGCATCTTAGTTCATGACCATGGGAGCAGGGATAATTTGGAGGTTTGGGGATTTTTTCCATTGATTACCAGTCATCACTTAGATCAGTAGACCCAGACCAGGGTGAAACTGTAGTGACACCACTGGGAAGATAAGGATGGCTTCCACCTGGTGCAAATCCACACGTCAACAGCTTTATGCTGATGCATTTCAGATGTGTCTCTGGACTATCATGGCCTATATTTAGCTTTGTATTTTGTGTCCACACATGCTAACGTGGTCTGTCTCCCTTTCTGCTGATGGCCTTGGTGGCCAGGGGTGCCCACACGTTTGTTTCCAGATGTTCACCAGTGTGTCCAGATGGAAGGTGGTTTGGTAACAGCCAGAACAGCGAAGCATATCATGGATGAGTTTTTAATTCATGCCTCACTCTGCTTTATTATTTGTGGGCACAAAATATTTATTCAATAAAGCTGCACTGCCTGCTTAGCCAATTGCATTTTTCAAACTTATTTATGAGGGATGACAGATGGAGTTGCAGTGCAGGGTACGTTAATGGATGGTGAGAGCATATTATGACACCAGGATGGCATGAAAAATTATTCTTAGATTATTGAGAAGGAAGAGGCCTCTCCTAGCACAGATAAACAATACCCCATTATCTGCTGCATCTCTGTTGTCCTCAGTGCAAGAGGAAGGACTGCCAAATCAGGGAAATATTATTGCTAATTTGCATTTGTTCAGCTTATAAAAATGCATCTACTAAAGCTCAGAGGTTGTGAAAGAATACTTATTTACAAATCACTTGGTAGAAATATTTTCTTTTTCATAGCACACATTTCAGTGTTAAGCAGCATCAGTGAAAGATTTAAACATTTCATCCCTTTGAATGTTTAAACTCCTTTTTAATAATTACATTACTTCAAACAACAGCTAAGTCACTTCCATGGTCTTTCCTGTGCTGCTCAATCCATATCCACAGCCTTGCCCTTGCTCCAGTGGATCTGGATTTTAGAGAGCACCAAGCAATCTACCCACACCCACCCCTGCGTCCTCTGTGAAGCCCATAGCTGCTCTCCCACCTCTCTTGAATCACCAAGAGCAGCTACGCCAGGGTAGGAGCTGGAAAAGAGGGGCCACTCTACTTATGAAAATATAGTTTTCTATGGACTGTGAACAAAGGATACAGATTTAAAATCCCAAAACAGGGTCAATCAAGCTCTGCTTGCTTCCCTCACTGAGACACATAAAGCTTTTTGCGTTGCACCATGTGGAGATTCCTTTTGGAGAGGAATTAATCTTCCTCTGCAAAAAATGGAAACCTTTACCTGGCAAAGGAGGGATCCAGGAGAGCACATTGCACATCCTGACTGTTTCACATGCCCAGCAGCTGACTATCAGCCTTGGAGGCAGTGCTTGCTCATCCATGAGCTCAGCAAGCTGACAAGAAGGTAGCTTCTCCATGGGTCAGTGACCTTAAATTTCACAGGAGTGAGGCAGGAAGCTCAGAAAGAACAAGAAGGTCCCCTGGTGGGGGCAGAGGATGTTCCTGCAGAGACACCAGCTATCAGTTGAGACACTGCTGCAGCACTATAGGGTGTCAAATGTGACCCCTCCTCAATGGGTGCACCCCAACTCTCCCACCCACTGACTCAGACAGGCAATGCCATGGGTCAGTCTTGAAAGGGTGAGCACAGAGAGTGGTGCCAGGGGTGTCAGCAGTTCCCTCACCAGCACCTGTTTGGCTGGATGCAGAGGCATATCCATGCCATGGGGGCACCAGGATCTCTCACAAGGTGACCCCACTCCAGCACTGTTTCTTTTATGGGATTTCACCCTCATGGGCCCACCAGAGCTGTGATGTGCAGGGAGAAGGTGATGACTTCCAGGGTGGAAAGGCTATTTGCAGCATGTACCTGCAGAGAGCATCCCACTGTGCTGTATCAAGCACGATGAGGTCTGGCAGGGAATAATATTTCCTTCCTCTTTTGAAGGAAAGCACCTCAGAAATAACAGGTTAAAAGCTTTTCCTCTCCCTTCCTTGCCATTAGTGGCAATTTTGTTTAGCTACTCACCCTAGCAAGACATCTTTTCACTTCACTTAACATACTCCCTGCCAGAAAAAACTCATAGAAAAGCTCATTTACTCGAATGGATGACTTAAGGACCATATGCAGGGGCAGTGTGCTCATTCATACTTATGTTGTTTTGGTCCTGACTCCCACTATAACTATCCTGGGCACTGTACTGGTGATGAGCTCACAAGGGGATGTGAAGGGACTGCCAAAGCTGCAGCAAAACAACACTCCCTCCCTGGCACACAAGGCAGACCGGATACTGGAGGTGGCTGAGTCCCATGTAAGAAATCAGCAACAAGGAGCAAACACTTTTCCAGAATTAATTAGCAGGCACAGGTAACTCAGCCCAGCAGAGCATTCAGTATCTGGCAGCAGTTGTCAAATTGACCACCGTCAATTCATTCCCTTGTTTCTCCAGATGAGGTGTTTCAGCTCCTTTTCCCAGAGCCTGTCAGTACCACACTACAAGCCATTTGGTGTGTCTGGCCCAAGGGACGTGTGGCCATGACAAAGTGCTGCTGCAGCGTTACAGTCCTTGCACTTGACATCACATCAGCTTTGAGAGAACTAGTTTAATCTTATTTATTTCACGAGGCTCATTTATTTCATGAGGCTCTTAATGGGACTGTTGCCAGGTAGTCTTTCAGGTACACCCTCAACCCTTGCAGCAGACAGATGGTTCTGGAACTAGAATGTTCTCTCTTGCACCTCTGGCCAAGCTCCCTTGCCTAACCACAGCCCAGAGACCGGCAGCTCATCCACAGGCACTGGATGACACTGCACACAGGTGCTGGAGGGACATTTAACTGCATCAGTCTTGGTAAAGCAGACCTGCCCCCTTGGCCAAGCACAACTCCTTCTAGCAAGAGGTTTTCAACCCACCTCTGCCTGGCAAGCTCCCACAGATGGGGCAGGCATTGTGGCTGATCCTCCACCTTGTCCCAGAGCCTGGCTTCTGGTTATCCTCAGACCATCTCCTACTTCCACAGAGACCACAGTCACAGTACCACATTGCCCCCAAGGACAAAAGATTTGCTTCATCTTCATTCCTGTCCAGTTTTTAATTTCTTTCTCATTCTTCTTGCTAGAAGGGACATGCTGCATTTCCAGCCAGACAGTCCCTCTAGCCCTTTACTGGTCACACACCTTCCTGGGGAGGATAAGGAAAGCTGTTTCTGCACTACCTCTAACATGTTTTGGTGGTTTTTTTTTCTTTAAACTCCCTACTCATAATTTATTATATATTTATTTATTTTATTTTTAGATACATAGTTAAGATGAGGAGTGTATCTAGAGGTAGCTGGAATCATGAAACTTCATTGTTAATCAGCCAATGACTTTGGCTGGGCTGACATTTTCCTGGCTATTTTTAGAGTATGACTCAGACACTGCGCTAACAGAGCCTGCAAAATCCCTGTGGGATGATACCAAAGCCTCATTCAAAGCTGTGCTGAAGCATCACATGAGAGGGAAAGGGAGTCAAAGCAGGTAAAGGATTTTGTTCACCTGCCTTTGGGGGTCTCTTTAGAAAAGCAAGTCAACATGGAAAACAAGGTGTTACGGCAACGTAGTGGGATATTAGGAATTGCAAAGGAAACAGTCTTACCCGGCTCTCACAGGAACATTTCCATCATTATTGGGCTGGTGGAAAAAATCTCAGAGCCTTGGGAGTGCCTGCTACTAGATATGCAGCTGAAAACCCAGAAGACAAATTTTGAGTGGTTTTTTTTTTCTATCACCAGATCTATGGGTAATTAACTGAAGCCCCTGTTTCCCTGCCTGTATGAAAGTCCGTGGCACAAGTCTCAGCTCCCATCTGGTCTCCCTACGAGTTGTTACTGTGAAGAGAAGACCTACAGACCTGATTAGTGGCTGTTTGGTAGGGTCCAAGGATACAGGAGGATATTGGGGTTGGGGGTAGGTGGGAAGACAGGAGGAAAGGCATCAGTCTTTTTTGGACTGCCATGTTCTCATGAATAAATGCTATGCATCATTTCACAGAGGGCTGACAAGGGTAACCTTGGAGGCTGGTTTTTGCAGGTGTTTAAGTCCCTGTGTGGTCTCCAAGACCTGCCTGTTGAAACAGCACATCACTGGAGAAGAAGCTATTCCTGTGAGCTGGTTTTCTCTTGTGAAGGATGATGCAACCTGAGCCCCCATCGATCAGCTTTAATGCAAGTCAAAAGCAGTCAAATCTTCCCATGAAAAAAATCCCCTGGTTCCTGCAGTCACTGCATTTTATTTTTAATTTTTTTTTTCTTTCTAATAGCAGAAAGTATATTTGGCTTGAAGTGTAATGGAAACTCTGCTACATACTGGAAAGAAATCATCTAAGCAGTTAGTTACTGCCTGGCATGAATGCCTTCAAGTACAGATCTGACTCGAGCACAAGTAGGCAGCGAGACATCTCTGCACCCAGCTTGGATGTGGTACCTTGGAAGCTCTGCAGGGGTGGTGAGGGCAGAAGCCCACCCCCCCCTCCCCCCAGCTCCTGAAGGACCTGACCCTCTGTTTACTCTGAAAAAGGATAAAATGAATAAAAGCTATTTTACTGACATCCACCCACACTAAGCTGTTACAGTGAACACAGGAATAGTGCTTAGGGAAAGGTTGATGTGTCATCCTTACTATCACCTGTCCCCCAGCTCTCACACTTGCTCAGCTTTCAACTACAACTCTGTGACACAACATAATTAAAATTAATCGTTTACTTATTGCCATGGTGCTATTGATTACCTACAACTGCATCACACCTTCCCTGCTACCTTGTGCTACGCAGGTCTCAGTGTCTTGCTCCTTTGCTTGCTTTGGGATGCCAGGCTGTTTGTCCCTCTAGCAGAAGGAGGGTTTTCCTTCGTTTCTTACCCCGTTACTTGGACATATTCTGATTTTATCTCATGTGTGATCTTCCTAAAGGCACTGAGCTGTGAGGCCGCTGGCTGAGCCCATGGCAGGGACAGGCTGTCTGCGAACTCAGCACCACCACATCGATTTCTATCAGCCGAGGGCCTGGCACTCAGCCTGCCTGGGGAGATGTTACCAGTGACTCCACAGCAAGACACAAAACATTCATATCACGTGTAACTGGGCACTGCAGTAATATGCAGGGATAACAGAACCCCCTGGGCCCCACCAGCCAACAAGTGAGCAGCAGAAAGTTTAAACCTAAGGAGTTCACGCTCTGGTTTGTTCCCATCCTATAATTATTTTAATTCTAGTTAGTACAACTACAAATATTACTTGTGGCGCCATCATCTTAAGCAGCGGCAAATCCCACAGATCAATAGGATACTGCATTATGTTATTTCCTTTCATTGCTTTTAGGTTTCACATGTTCCATGCCTTTATCTCAGGCAGAAGTAAATAACTACGTGATTGTTTTCTGCAATGGTATTTTACACATCCCTTAAGCTTCCTCTACAAACAAAGTAACGGACATTTTGATATCCGTCTTTAATGGGGTTAGAAAGTGCTTTGTATCCTACAGTATTTATGACTCTCTGGGTACTTCTTATGGGAGATATCAGTTTTCTGAGAACTGAGTAGAAGTGCCCAAAGTACTGCAGACACAGAACACCAGCTAGCACGAGCCCTGGTGTGATTTCCAGCCCCACCCCAGAAGCCAGCTCTGAAGGCAGCCATGGCTCCTCTGCCCACCTCAGCTCCCCAGGATGGGCTGCAAGAGGCACAGCCCTTGATACACAGTGAATTATTTCCCCTACTAACATCCAACATTAATGTGGGTTTGTGTTACATCCCTGTGTGGCAAACTTCACCACCATCATGTTTCCCAGGAACCTGGATTTGTGGATGGTCTGAACATGCAGACAAGCAGGTAATAAATGACGGTGAATGATAACCATCACCATGAGAGGCAGGTGGCTACTGGACCCGAATTTCTGTATGTACAAGCTATAGAGAGATTATAGATTCTCCACAGCTAAAGAATAAAGCATTTTGGGGAAAAAAAAAATCCCAAACCAAAAAAACCCACCATACTTCAAATTCATTCATATACACCCCAAACAGAGAACCACCTTTTTCTCCGCCCTTTTTGTGATGAACAAAAACCAGGCCAGAGTTGCCTGAGCACAGCCAGCAGAGAAAGGTGTTGCTGCAGAAAATAGCCCCTCCTGTGTGATCAGAATATGAACAGCTGAGAACTTACGCTAAAAGGAGAGAAGAAAAATGCACTACAAAATACAGCAAAGCAGCCAGGCTGCCTTTGAGCAGCAACGGGCTGCCAGCTCACAGCCAGGGTGCCTCAGAGGGACACTGCAGGGAGGACTCCTGCCCTTATCCTTCATGGACTGCCTGAAATATTTTCAAGGGATTGCTCCCTGCAAAAGGAAAAGGGACTGGAAAGGGCACTGGGAAGTTCCTGACACTCCCTGTTGGATTGGTTTGGATATTTATCTGGTTTCCCATATGTGTGCATCAGCAGCGGGAGTACTAAGCAGTGGGGGGCATTTTCTCTTCTGCTGGAACATGGAGAGGAAGATGAACCGTTCCACATGGCAGCCTCAGGAACCTGTGTGGAGGACTTGAGGCTTCCCTTCCAGTTTCAGCGGGTGCATCAGCATCACCAGCTCTGGGCCCAGAGGTGTCATTCCTCTGCAGCACAAGGAAGAAGCTGGGCAGCTTCCTGGGATGCATCCCTTGCTAGCATGGGCACCATAGAGCTACAGCCATTCAGGTACATTTTCTAAGCTGCTTTCCTAATTTTTGTTTCATAACTGCCCCATGAGCACATGCATCCAGGATCACCCTGGAGTCCCTCACACACATGAAGGTGAAGGCTTGTTGAGAAGAGCACACGGCTCTGCTACTACTGCAAGCTGACCCACCATTGTCTGGGCTTCCTGCGTCTGCCCCTTATCCAAGACACTGTTCCTGACACACAACTCAGCAGCTTCTTCCCCCTTCCCAGTCAGTTCACATGCAACATCATCACTTCTCTGCCATGTGCATTCCTGTCCTTTTCTTTCCTCCTCACTGCTTCTGCTTTGCAAGCTGAACTACATCATACATATATCAGGTATTTTTCAAATATCTGGCTCCATTGTAGCTATTTTTAAGGGGCATTTTTTCAAGGCATATCTTCTTTGCAGCTCTTTCCATGTTTCCATTTGCTGCCATGTGAAAAACTAAAGTCAGGTAAACACAAAGAATTACAACAATAACGGAGAAAAGGCAGGGAAGGGGGGAAAATGCTTTTGAGCATCAAGACTTCTGCAGAAGTGAGCAATAAAGGAAATACAAGCATAATCCAAAGAACAGGACACCTGATTGCAACCTCACTGAATGGGAGTCAGGAATAATGCCTGTGGGGTTGTAACAGCAAACTGGATCTGACCAAGAGTCTGGAGGCTGAAAAATTATACAGAGGATTGGAAATTTAAGGGACTCCATCTGTTGATTGTCATGTCTTACATCTGTGGGAAACAAAAGCACCCAGCAAGACTTCAAGCAGTCTGGCTCCTGCTGCCTGCTCCTCATCCTCCATCAAACTTGAAATGTCCCGTGGGTCTCTCATGTTGAGACGCTGCCCTGGCTTGAGCTACTGGTCTTCTCCTTTGGCCACCAGCATCCCTCCAGAAAGAAAGTCCCCAAAAGCACCTCCCACACAGCCCTGCCTCAGCTTGTGCTCTTGCACCTCACACCCATGGTCCAAGACAACTGATTCCCAGTTCCAATGGTTTTCATAAAATAAACCCCTCAAACACCTCTTCCTTAACACACTCACCCACCATGCACAACACTTAATCCTTCCTCCAGATAGCTGACCCTCTGAAATCTTTATTTAAAAAAAAGGAAGTATTTCAACCTGTTGCTTTCAAAAGGTTTTTCCCCCTTTCTTTCTTTTTATTTTTTTTAAAGAGGCCAGCAGTGTCACCTCCTTCTGAACAGTAAAAAAAAATGGAAACATGGATTCTGTTTGAGCTTTAAACACTAATTCAAGCTCTCAATCAGGTCCTTGGAACAGCTGCAGTTCCTGCATCCTCCGTTCAGTGTCTGAGGACACGGTCATTTGAAAGGGGGTAACAAGGGTAGTGAGAAAGGAGCAACAAGGGTGACAACATTTACAGTAAAGAATTTAAAGTAAAACCAAAACCAAAAAAATAGGAAAAACTTTTGACCCCCTGGCTATCAGCAAGTATTACAAACCAAAAGGCAGGAGCAACCTCTATGTCCATCCAAATTAAAGAATGAACAAGACAGATGATGTTTTCTAATACCAGCAAGAACAGCAGTATTTAGGAAGGTTTCTGGCATTACAACCAAGGGCAAACCAAAACAAGCTGACATTCTTCTGCTAGAAAGTCAAAATCATATTCATGCTCCACATGCAGTTTGTATTTAATGTGTCACTTGTGTGGAGTCAAGACTTCATATCCCCAAGATGGTCAAATGCATTTCTGAATTGCTCTGTTTATTTTATCCGATGCCTGGGGGGCGAGACTCAGCACCATGGATTTGCCTTGCTCCTTTGCTGGACAGGTTTCATCCCAAGGGACACAATCTCACCACTGCACATGGTTATCATTTTCAACAAAGGAGAGAGAAGCTCTTGTGGTCAGAGTGAAGCTGCTTCACCATTGATGGAATCTGGCAGCCGACAAAACATATGTGTGGAATTCAGGCAGTAAATACCACCCTCCTCCCCAGCCATTGTTGTTTCTGTGCCCTTTATCAGAGGATGCACTTGGTTTGTTCACTCAATACTCTGTTAGGAATTTGCCCAAACTAAGCCTCTGTTAAGCAGTACCCCAGCTCAAGTAATGCTCCTTCCTCACCCTGACAAGGAACCAGTCACCAGGGAGCCCCCCCCCCCCTACTTATTCTGGGTAAAAAAAATTGGCATTTTATTAAATAACAAGGAATGCAAGGCAAACACAAGGAAAGTAAAGGATCCCCGGGTATCAATGCAACAAGTGCACTCAGGGACCATTTTAGACAATGAGCTGGTGAAATGGTTTGACTCAAGCTGGCAACTAAGTACCACACAGCTGCTTTCTCACTGCCCCCCACCCCCAGTGGGAGGGGAGGAGAATCAAGAGAAAAAAAAAAGTAAAAGAACCCCTTGGGGGTTGAGATAAGAACTGAAACAAATAAAAATAATAATGACAACATTAAAAAAAAAAAATTCAAGAAAAACGAGTGATGTATGATACAATTGCTCACCACCCAGTGACCAATACCCAGCCCATCCCCAAAACAGTGATTGGCCCCTTTCTGGGTAAATCCCCCCAGTTTATATACTGTGCATGATGTTTTATGGTATGGAATATCCCTTTGACCAGTTTGGGCCAGCTGTCCTGGCCATTGTCCCTCCAAGCTTTTTGTGTACTTCTTCACTGGTGGAGCATGGGACATGGAAAAGTCCTTAACTTAGGGTAAGCAACAGCCAACACATCAGTGTGTTATCAACATTACTCTCATACTAGACCCAAAATACAGCACTGTACCAGCTACTAAGAAGAAAATTGACTCTATCCCAGCTGAAACTAGGACAGCTGGGCAGATCACTCCAGCAAGGGACAACCATCTTCAGGGAAAAAGTACATTTCCCTACCAGTCAAAGCACAGGTAAGTCCTTAACACCCCGAAGAACAGCCCCCAAGTGTTGTTCTGAGGCCTTTTGCTCCACAAAAGAGAAGGCAAACAAAGCTCCCAGGCACAGCAAGCAAAGGGTAAACAAGCAAGAGACACTCTCCTTTCTCAGGTTATTGCTCTGACTCTCACACCCAAGCCAGGCTGAAAGCAAAACTCATCTCCTGCCTCCCTAGAGATCCTCCGGAGCTGCCTGGGTGTGAACAACCTCCCCTGCTCCCAGGGAGCGCTGCTGGGAGCAGAGAGCCGGTGCCAAGCACCTCTCTGCAGGTGAATGAATGCCCAGCAGGGCTGGCGGGGGGGATGAAGTAATTCTCACCCTGAAGCTGTACCGCCACCCTGTGTTGTACCTTGAGGGCATGAAACAGCCTGGAGAGGTGAGGATGCTGGCTGAGCTGATGAATGGTACCGAAGCAGACCTAGTTGAACTGTGTCCAGTTAAAGGTGTCTATGTAGAGATGGAGGATTCTCATTTTTAGGCTTGAATAGGACGTGAAACCCAGCACCCTACAATGGCCATCAGGCTCTAATTTGGGATTTTACCCACCTCAAAATTCCACTTCCATTTAAATACAATTCTCTGAGCAGTGTCTGTTTCTGCACAGACTGATCCGTAGCCAAAACCATGCCAAACCCCCCTGCTTTTAAAAGGTTTGTGTATGCACAGACAGAACAACCAATTTGCTTTAAAAACATTCTTTTAGCTAGTGTAGCTAAAACGTGCTATTTCCTTCACCTAGGGGGTCGGGCTGTGATTGGGGCTGCAGTGCTGGTCGCCAGCCCTGTTCTTGTCCCTGTCCTGTTGCTCACCTGCTGCTAAAGCCACTGCCACCAGGTGTCCTGGCTGGGTTTTCCTTCGTTTTCCCTGGCTATGACCCGGGGTAGCAGTCCTGCTCCTCTCCACAAAATCTGCTGGCTACTGGGCAAGACACACACGCCAGCAGGCACAACCCCAGTGCTACCTACAGATTTTCCACTAAAATATCCTAGATGACCGGGAAGGGTCTTTCCAAGGGGCTGACAAGGGTTAATTGCAGCCTTTTTAATTTAGTGATCCGCAGCCCTAGGTCCCGATCCCGCGGGTGCTGTGCTGCTCCGGGCCTGGAGGGGCTGGTTTGGGGACACCCCCTTTGCTTCCTCACCTCTGCTGAGACGGTCAGAGGGGGCTTTTACCCACGGATACGATGGACACGGAGGAGGCACCCCGGGCTGTGCGCAGGGGAGGAGAGAAGATAAAAAACTCAGCAGTGGGGCCTTTCACTTGTTTAACACAGTAAATATTCACTAATTTGACTCAATAAATAAAGGCAGTCCCGGGGGGGTGTCAGAGGCGTCGGGATGCGGGAGAGGCAGCCGCACGCCCACGGGTGCCCGCCCGAGGCTGGCGATGCATTCGCGAGGCGGGGGAGCCTCCTGCTGGAGAGACACGGAGCGGGATGCGGGATGAGGGTCGCTGCCTCTGCCCGCCGTCCTCTTGGAGCAGTAAACACCCTTCACCGTTCATTTTTGGAACCGCTTTCTCCTCAACCGTGCGCCCCTGCCTCCCCTCCATGTCCTCCAGCCGTCGTTCCTTTGCCTTCAAGCTTGGCAGAAAACACCAAACATCACGCATCGTAACAGCGAACAGGTGGGCTGGCACCTCCGGGCTCCTCTGGGGGAGCCCCAGGATGCCCAGCTGGGAGCGGGGCGGGGCATGCAGGTAACATCCAAAACCGGTGGGAGTGGGCAGTGTTTCCCGTCATGATGTTTGGCAGTGTTACTGCCACCGGGAATGTTTACATCCTCTCTTCCTGGTGTTGTGCTCTGTCTGGGACCCCCATGCCACGCAGTTAAGGAAAGGGCAGTGGGATCTGGAGAAAGGCAGAGAGCACATAGAATCATAGAATTATAGAATTGTTGAGGTTGGAAAAGACCTCTAAGATCATCGAGTCCAACCATTAACACAGTCCACCACTAAACCATATCCACTAGTGCCACATCTACATGTTTTTTTTAAGCACTTCCAGGGGTGATAATTACACCACATCCCTGGGCAGCCTATTCCAGTGCTTGACCATCCTTCCAGTGAAGAAATTTCTCCTAATATCCAATCTAAACGCCCCCTGTCGGAACTTGAGGCCATTTCCTCTTGTCCTATCACTTGTTGCCTGGGGGGGAAAGGCAACCCTCCCTAGCTAAAACCTTCTTTCAGGGAGTTGTAGAGAGTGATCAGGTTCCCCTGAGCTTCACCTTCTCCAGAGTAAACAATCTCAGCTCCCTCAGCTACTCCTTATCTGACTTGTGCTCCAGACCTTTCATCAGCTTCATTGCCTTTCTCTGGTGTGGAGGGAGGTGACTTCCCTGGTGCAACTTCTTTGTAGGTGTTTGCTCCCTGTCCTGGTTGAGTAAGATGCAGACTAGGTGGGATGCTGGTTGGAGCAGCAGGGACAGAGGGACAACTTCATCTGAGCTATGGGCTCTGACAGACAAGCTCTGGGGCTCTGCCAACACATCTAAGGCGTTACTGCTCCCAGATGGCTGCTCTGTCCCTCTGCCAGGAGGGACGTGCTTCCTAGCTGGAGCAGGAGAAGGAGGGACATCTGCCTGGGTTTCAGTCACCAGAGTTGCTGCCAGCCTCCCTGTGCAAGCTTGTGTTTGCTTTCAGGTGAGAGCACGCACTGTAAAGCAAAGCTGCTGAGACCTTGAGTACTGTGTCCAGCTCTGGGCTCCTCAGTTCATGAAGGAGCAGGAGCAGGTCCAGAGAAGAGCAACGAGGCTGGTGAAGGGACTTGTGAATACAAATCTTGTGAGGAGAGGCTGAGGGAGCTGGGGTTGTTCAGCCTGGAGGAGGCTCAGGGGAGACCTCCTCACTCTCTACAACTCCCCAAAAGGAGGTTGTAGCCAGGTGGGGGTTGGTCTTTTCTCCCAGGCAGCTCTCAGTGAGACAAGAGGGCATGGTCTTAAGCTCTGCCAGGGGAGGTTTAGGTTAGATATTAGGAAGAAATTTTTTACAGAGAGGGTAATCAGACATTGGAATGGGCTACCCAGGGAGGTGGTGGATTCACTGTCCCTGGAGGTTTTTAAGATGAGACTGGATGTGGTACTTAGTGCCATGGTCTAGTAACCACGGCAGTGTTGGATCAAGGGTTGGACTTTATGATCTCAGAGGTCTTTTCCAACCTGGTTGATTCTAGGATTCTGTGATTCTATGTCCAGAGGGGGCAATGTGGCAGCCTACAGCAGAGTGGCCCGGGCATGTGAGGGTGGTGACACTTTGCCCATTTCCACTGCTGCCAGGACTTGCCAGCAGCTTCTTTGCATGGGGATCAAAGATGAGGAATGAGTGTTTTACAAAATTACACTCTCACCTATTGAGCACCGATTTCTTACCACTGATTTCTGACAAATCACCAACCCATTATATTTCTTTTGGGCCATTAAGTCCTTTTATTCCTTCAGGGATGCCCCCAAACCTGACCTCCCCGTGCTAGAAAACTGGCTTCTCAGAGTGTTTTTTCCAGAGTGGCTTCCCCAGGCCCAGCACAGGTGACTGCATCTCCCCTTCTGGCACCCTCAGGGTGCACGGTCATTCTTAGCGTGGTTTGGGTATCACGGGACAGCAGGGACCCTGTGTTGAACATATTGCTGTGCAGTGCAAACCTGCATAAATTCACTTTGAATCCCAAGTCCTCTCCATCGACTATGTTAGGTCTGAGTGTCACCCCCTTGAATAATAGCAGAGAGTAAAATTTGCCTTATTCTTTCTGGAGAATAAAAAACAAACCCACAGCAGGACACAGAGCAGCACAGCTTTATTTCGATATTTTGACCAGAAATTAATTCCGTATAGAGCAGGGGGTGATGCAGCACAAGCCCCAAGTACGTGCTCGCATCCTGGCATTAATTGCCTCACGCCCCTCGTTATTTATAGCCCCGGTGGCGTTCCCGGCAGCTCCGCACGGCGCTGCTTCTGCGGCGCTACCCGAGCGCGCTGCCTTCGCCTCCTGCCAGCCCCGTGGCAGCGGCGGCAGCTGTGTTGTGTGTGCAGATCACATAGCAACTGCGCACAGCTGCCTGCCAAGGAAAACCGGCCCCGCTCCCTCCCCTCGCCGCTTTATTACATGAAGGCAGGGAACAAAGCAGCTGGCAGGGAGGGAGATGCGTGGGGAAGAGCGAGACCGGATTCCTTGGCTAGCACTACCTAAAACCTCCTTCCAAAGGCGGCCCAGGGTTTGTTTTGGTGCGGAGGGCTTCTGCCGTCGGGGCAGGGCTGGTGGAATGTGAGCTCCAGGCTGTGCTGCTGACTGGCTGACATGAGTTGGGAGGAGAAGAATAATTCCCAGCGTTGCTGATGAAGCCACATTAAATCGCACGCGGTTTTCCTGCTCTGAGCCAGCTGCTGCCCCTCTGTTGGGGCAGGGGGCGGGGGGCTGCATAGGAGCAAGGAGGCAGCAGGGGCTGGGGAGCTGGGTGTGAACTGGCCCACGGCTGCTGCCTGGCTGAAGTCCAACTTAGGGGCCCAGCCGATTTGGCATGCTGTCACCTTGACATGCTTGT